>NW_026040043.1:3725000-4047500 GCF_023375975.1 Astyanax mexicanus | reverse complement strand
GTAAACACAATAAGATAGCAATTTCAAGGAGACACTCGTAAGATTCTACCATTTATTACACATGATGACATTCTTAAATAAAATCGCTTCACTCAACAGTTCTTGCATAGATATATTACAATACCAATTTAAAAAAGAATTAAGAAACAAACCAGTAACAAAAATAAACTCTTCTTTTTCTTTTTTCCTTAATAAAGAACACTGTCATACTAATATCATATAATACAAATCATATTTGGAAATGCTTTTTACAGCAAAGAAAACACAACTTAAAGGAACGGAGCGAGAGATCGGAGTGGAATAACTGGGAAAGAGCAGGAGGAGAGTGATGGATTTACAGGAGGAAACTTGGGAGAAGTCCGTAAATAGGAAAATCGACACAGAGACACTCTTTCAGTGTCAAACATTGACGGACTGATGGATGAAAAACTTCCCAAGCTGTTTGTGTTGAGGTTCAGCCTGAGTTCGGGTTTTCTCTGGAGTTCTGAATCAGTGTTGTGAATTAGGTTCATTCAGAGTTCTGAAAAAAAGATGTTGGTGGAGTGGGTTCATCTGTACACAGGAAATCCAAAGCAAAGTTTGGACACAGTTTTGTTCTTGAGGAGTTTATGAGGGAATGTAACATGTAACACAATACAAAACTGACGTAACAAACATTAAACACAAGAAACTCGAGAACATGAAGACACGCCTGTTTTAAAGTTGGTTCTACAGGACTGGAGGAAAGTTGGAAAGTTCTAGGCAATAATAGAGTAAAGGTGTGGTAGAAGCTCCAAAGTACTGGGTAATTATGATAAAATATAAGATATGTTCCAATACACACAGCAAATTTCTGGAGTTCTAAAATCTGGAGTTAAACAAAAATGTGTGAAAGTGTTAAATTGTGTGAGTTTATTCTCCAACTTAAACCACAAGTTGATTTGAGGGGAACTCTTTGGTGGTGTAGAGTTTATTTCAGAGTTTATTCCACAAGGTGTTGAGGAGCGTGACTGAACTCTCTAATGGGCGTGTCCCCCAATCCTAGCTCATCATCAGTGTGTAGTCTTGCCCACCAGGGCTCCTTCCTTGAGGTCTTACATTACATTTTATATAATGGTTGTTTGTTTAGCTGTTGTGTTGTTGGCTATTAGAGCAAGTTACCATCTTCTGTACTGTAAAATGTGACAAAGTGCTGATAATGCACTGAGAACTGCAGTGCAGGATTAGAGCTGCCATGCAATGGAAAAATACACTGGCATACACTTGTTGAGCATGAAATTGTTACTGTAAGCAGTAATGATGCTTTTTGTTGTCATTTCTACTCCTAAATATTCCAGGGTTTTAAAATATTACAATGTTTTTTTTTGTAATATTAGTTTAATAACATTTTAATAAATAAAATTAACTCTAGCAGCTGAGAGCTGTGTTTTACTCTAGATGGGATAAATATTTTAACTCCCACAACAGAGTTCAGATTTAACTCCTGAACAGAGTTAAAAGGCCAAAAACTCCCAGAAAAGAGTTACTTTAACTCTGTCATATGTCATATCTGTTGATGGTCACGCATATACACTTAAAATTAGTTGATATTAACTCTCACAGAGTTTACTCCAAAAAACAGAATTTGCTGTGCAGCCAAAGGAAATGACAATGAAATGCCCAACAGGTTAGAGCAGAGGTCACTAATAGGCGGACCGCAGTCCGGAGCCAGACGTTGTCCAATCCGGACACAAACCGATAAACTACTGAGAATGATTTAATTCTGACCGTGTTCATTTAAAGCAGCGGAGTGTTTATTGTTTTTATGGTTTACGTGCTTTACAGCGCAGTAAACTTACAGACCAATCCCGTGTGCTGTAAGATCACCAAACGCTCTCCTCTGCCAATCAGATCTGTGCAGATGCGAGAGCGCGGAGCCACACAGGCGAAGCAGGCGGTGAGAAGTCGGAGAATAAGGCGAGAAAAGATGAGAATACAGATGGTGCGCACCAGAAAAATAAATTAAAATACTACCTTTATAAAACATACTAACTGTAATGTAACCTCACGGTGTTACTTGGAGGAATTAAACAGAAACAACCGAGACAAGAGTCCAAAATATTCCACTTTACTCCACCTGATCAGAACTCCTCAGCAAGAAAAAAAACCCTCACTCGCAGGCGCGCTCTCCCTACTCCCAAAACAACCTCAACAACAATCTCAAAACTACGGCAACCCCCAGGAGCCAAAAAGCATTGGCAACTTCCCCCATCAGTTTTAACCACAACATAATAAAGTCTGATACAGTAATAATATTAAAGGAAAACAATATGACTGCAACAGTACGTCCAGCGCAGCTACACATTTACATCTTCATCACCCTGTTTCAGAGATCAAACCGGGAGCAGAACAACACACAACTTCTCACCACAGCATTTAATCAGCCCTTTACTGCAGAATCAGAGCAGGATAAAGCTATAACTACATCTACTGGGGTGTTTATCACTGCAGACCTGGCCTCATACTCCAACACTGAAAACAGGAAAGTGTTTGAGCCACAAAATCCCCTCACTCTCACACTTCAGTACGAAGATCATGCCAGATCTTTATAAACAGGAAGAATCTGTGAGGTGTGTGATCTGTTACCCCACTATTACTGAGGGATTTTATGTGAATAGGAATGGAGGGGAGGGTATAAAAACAGGACTAAGAGAAAACAGTCAAACTACAGACTGAGAAAAGGTTTTGAGAATGTAATTTTATAAGTAGTAAAGTAGTTGTTTTCCTTCTGCAGTGATGACTTAAATCCTGGGCTTATTCAGCTTCTTGTAACTAAAAATGAGTGTTTAGCTTTTTGTTACAGACTCTAAATATTTTTTTATACTGGTCGTATGTTATTAAGCCTGACGTAGCAAAAAGTAAAACCAAATTTTTTATTATTATTATTATTAACATTTTAATAGATTTGAAAGCGGAATTTGATAGATGTTCTTATTAGTGCTGCTGTGAATGCTGAAATATTGAGAGCAAGCTGTTAGCTATTTGTTAATCCATTTTTATAATCTAAACACTTGTTTTCTCTTGTAGTTATTTTTTTAATATTTGAGTGATAATGGACTACAGGTGAATTTGATTGGACCTTGTTCTATATGCTGTTGACTGTTGATGTTTAATGTGGGTAAAATGTGCTCCAACTGGTTTTAAACTGGTTGTCTGCTTTTCTTAAGAAAAGAAAATGCAGCCAGTTCCTCATTCATTCCAGTGGAGTTTGTGTACAAATCTACAAAATGCTGTTTAAAACAATCCAACCTGTCTTATTAGGAAACCCAAGGGCGTAGGAGCGGGTTTGATATTGGGGGGGACACATTTGCTAATATGAACCAAAGCCCACCCTACAGTTTCCTAGAAAAACATTAGCGGAATTACTTTTAATCCCAAATAATCCCTTTTTGCTGTATTCTGTTTATTATTAGTTACATCCAAGTAAAGGTGATTTTACAACCTAAACATGTTACTACACATTACATTTACTGTTGCTAGAAAAAATATACATGAAAGGTCTGCATTATATACATATGACAAAAACTGATCAGTTATAACCTAATATTTAAAATAATATAACAGATTTGATTAATATTATTATTAATTATGTATTGTATGTTGTATATTTATATTTTCTCCAAACTGACTAGCATTGTGTCCCGCACTTTTAATTGTTTCTACTGAAAGCACTTCTTATGATGGTGTCCTTTCATGAAAAAGAATGTAACTTTACGTTTCATAGGGATTTTTGTTAGAAGTTAATATAAACGTTAGAAGTCGGGACATGTGTTCTTACTGTAAACTACAAATTAACAGAAATCAGATTAGATCAGTTTCTTAACCTGTTCTTACCTATTCTATTGCATACTCCCACTGTTCTGCATATTGTAGAGCTTTCTCTGCTTTAAATGCACATAATAAAGTAAGTGATGGTGTTGGAAATTCCCTGGGAGCAGGTAAACTACATAGACCATAATTCTTTGCAGCAGGATAAGGCGGGGCTTAGAGGTTAAAATGGCACTGTCGGCCATTTTTTTATTTCAACTGTTTGGCATGGTCTGAGGATTTGAACCTCTTTTGGATTGTGGACTGAGCTTCCAATGGATGTGTGTTTGTGTAAGTTTTCTGATTTATTACTTAATTCATTTATGTTAACTTGTCCAATTTGAATGTGATTGGGTTTATTCTTTGCTCACTTGGTTTGTTGTTCCTTTTGTTGCACTATTTGTATTATTTCACTGATCCTTGTATTTTGTTTATTTGTAGATAAAACCATCCATCCTGTGTATCCATCCTGTAGATACAACCATCCTGTATAATCTCTCCATTCACCCTATGTCTCCCTACATCATCTTCCTTCCTCCATCCATCCTTTCCTCAGCCATGCATTAACTGTCCATTCATGCACCTGCTCTGCCTCATTTTGAAATATGCTGTGACTCTGAGAATAAACTGCATCAGTTGAAGTCTGTTCATCCTCCTGTGTTTTAATGGACACACCATCACGACAGCCACCCTTCCACCAAATGCAATCCAACTAAACTTTACAGATGGTATGATGTGTCTAATACACTGCTGGACATACATGATGATTGATTTATGATCCATAGGGGGCTAAGAGATTTTAACAGGTACACTCAGTAAATGACTGTTTATTAGCTAATCAGTTGGATCTGGTGGAAAACACATTTTTAAGGGCAGTGATCAGGGTTAAGAAACTGCTTTAAACTACCAACATAAAGTGTTGTACTAAATTCTAGCTATTATCCTCATCCAGCTTCTAGCTGACTAGTTATCTAAATGACTGAAAATTAAATAGTTATTAGCTAGTCAGGTACAGGATAAGCTGAACATTATATCGTTTTTTTAATTTTTATTTTTTTAAACTAAGCTAATTCCAAAACTAATTCCGAAGTTAAGCTAACTGACTCTCACAGGCTGTATTTTATTAAGCGCAGAGTTGGTATGTTTTGATTAGTGCATTTTTATCCAGCTATCAGAAACATAGCAGTTTACATGGTTTACATTACCATTACCTTTCTTTTAGAAAAATCGCTGTATATCCAGATCTGGTTTAAAATCAGCTGCTGCATTCCGATCGCTGCTTAATCTCACAGCGGGGGAGGGGCTTCCCCCCCCACCAGCACACTCTCCTGCGCACGCTGCAAAACCAGCAAGCTGATTGGCTGTTTCTATTGAGAGGCGGAACTTAATTCCTGAACCGGCTCCGTGATTGGCGTTAAGAGATTCCCCATTTACTCAGCGGTCACCTGTCTCCTCATTAATAGTACAGCTGATCTGAGCGAAACCATTAAATTTTTGGGGGGGACAAATCCACCTTTTTCTAATATCCCCCCTGGTTCCTACGCCATGTCCAAAATATAACTTATGCTGGTCTGTTCTGGTTTACATACACTTAAAATAAATGTATGTAAATGTATTTATACAATAAGAAAAAAAAGTCCTTTATATTCTACACTTGTTTAAAATACATTTAGAAATTTTAGAATACAATAAATTGTATTTCATGCCCAAATATGTGTATTCCATGTAAGTTAAATGTAAATTATTTTGTAACTGTATTAATTTTTCATACAAAATATAAATATAGAGATCTGTCACAATAATTACTTTGTTATTGTTGTTGCTGACCTCAGAACTGTTCACTCCATAAAGAGGAAATCACATTAAAATTAAAGGTTTAACATGAAGAAATCCAATTAACATAAAAAATGCATGGGATTTATACAATCAAAAACGTTATTGAGACAGATCTAAAAACATGTAAAGTTCTGGTGTACATAAATTTACAATAAATGTACACCCAATTATTTCTATTCCATGTGGGTTAAATGCAAATAATTTTCTAACTTTATTTCTTCCCATATAAAATAGACAGATCTGTCGCAATAATTACATAATCAGATTATTGTACAATATACAGGCATAACCTCAGTAATTGTTGCTGACTTCAGAATGACTCACTGTGTTTAGAAAATCAAATTAGAATGAATGAGGCAGAAAGTTAACTTTTGCCATTTAAACAATGAAATTCCTCCCAGTTCTTTACTGTCTTAAAACAGAAGTTTGATTTGTCTGAACCTTCTTAATACTTACAAGTTAATTGTTCTTTTAAAGTAGTGTTTAAATGCATTAATATGCTGTTATAGTATCACTATATTAGTAGACTGAAATGGTCTTTAAATGACAGTTTATGGGATAGTATATCATACGCAATGGTTATTCTAACAGACCTAGAAACATATGTAAAATGCATTTATAAATACATTTGAATGTTAAACCAACTTATAAATGTCCTTAGATTGTATTTTATCTATAAAAATACACGCCCATAAATTTATTATTCCAATAATTCCAGTTCATAATAATCACAGCTTCACTGCAGCAATTTTACAGTTATCTGAATTATATGATTGTTTTTATGTATGTTTTGTTATATATGTTTTTTTTTTCCTACAGTCACGTGACCTGATCCAGCATACAGTGAAAATCGCAGTCCGGATCTGGACCAATATAAATAATTTTATAACCAGCATCTTATTTTAAAAGTTTTGGCGCCATCTGCTGACTGAAATATGCCACAACACCCTCTTACACAACACTGCTGTAAGGATGAAGAGGACACAGCTCAAATAAAAATAACATTACTATTACTGTTATTATTATTAATAACAACAACAATAAAACGAGTAATAATAAGCAATTTAATATGTAATGATATAAATAATATGATTAACAGACAAACAAATAATTATAAATACAGGGATTTCACTTATTTGCATTAGTTTAATATAGTGTAAGTAGTACCAGTTCGAATAATAATAATAATAATAATAATAATAATAATAATAATAATAATAATAATAATAATAATAATAATAATAATAATAATGATAATAATACAAAGTAAAATAATAAAATTATAAAAACGAATTCGTTATTAAATATATACTGGTAATAATAATATGATTAACAAATAATAAAAATAACAATTAATGTAATATAAAAATTAGTAACGTCAGTAATAATATTAAAAATTATAATTATAAATTAAGAATTATAAATATAACAATTCGTTGCTTGTATTTACTTAATATGATTTTTTATTTTATTTACTTTTTTGTAAGTAATACTAATTCTACTAAATAATAATAATAATAATAATAATAATAATACATTCTTATTTAATTATTATCATTATTGTTAATATTACTTACTGTTAGTCATATTTGATCATTTTGTTGTTAAGGTTTTATTTGTTTTTATTAATAAAATATAAGTCAGTAAAATCATAATTATGATTAAAATGTATATTTTCAGGCTGTCAGTGAGAGTGAAGCAGATGGAGTGTAATAATTAATAATATATTAATAATAATTAATAGAGAAACTCTAGCTGCTAAAAAAAATCTGAGTGACAGACAGTCTGACCAATGAGAGCACTGCGTGGGCGGGGCTGTATCACCGTGACCTAAGCTCTGATTGGTCAGTGTTACAGCGAGCTCTCTCCTGGGTCAGAGGAGGGTTAGCTGAAACTCCTCCATTATGATGTGAAATTTACAGGGTTTAATTTCCACATTCTGAGCATTATTTCCAGCGTGTAGATCAGGTTTATTTACAGTATCAGTAAGATATCAGTGCAGTATGAGTGTTATTCTCAGTTCTGAGCTCCGTGTGAGGGATATAAAGGAGTTGGACTGGAAGCTGAGGACTTTTCTCTGAGCTGAATGTTACTGGAGCTGAACTGAGGAGCTGCTTCACGGGTTAAATTCTCTCTTTAAAAGGTGAGGAACCGGATACTTTCAGGAGTGGAGCTGCAGAGTGAGTTAGACTGAGTCTAAACTCATATCTAGCTGTATCTGTGGGTCAGTCTGAGGGGGAAAGGGGTTAGCGTTAGCTAGGGTACAGTTAGCCGCTCCGCTGAGGCGAACTTTATCCCTTTCCCGCGCTTTTCAGCTCCAGCGCGAGACCCCCCCTCACAGAGCGCGCTCTGCTCTCAGCAGTGCAGGTTAGCAGCCACAGCTAATCCCACACAGCACTAAACACTGCTTTAACCACTATGGAACAGTTTCACACGCTGGGATTAAGCAGAGTCTCGGACTAAACAGTTTTTAGAATAGAGATTTTCCTCTTGGACTTAATCCCTGCCCGGGATCCCTGGTTTAATTAAAAGCACAATAAAATGTGTACATTTTAAACTTTATTTTATTTAGTAGTCTTTCTTAAGGAAGGAAGTTTCTCACTAAAATCCACTAAAACTGTAATAGTAACCTATTATAAGTTATTATGATTAAGTTTGTCATTTATTAAACATGAATCAGGGGATTTTATCTTGTGTAAATGTGTATCTTAGTAAAAAACTTTTAATAAATGTCATGTAGCATTAATTCAGAATTCTCTCACTGAATAAAAAAAAAATATTTTCAGCCCCACTTTTCAGTCTGGGTCTGAGTGTGGTGAGACAGCGATACAGGTCTGAGTTGAACCACCAGGAGTTAAATATAAGAAGTTACCATATAGAATAAATTACTCTGTTGGATATTACAGTGATGTTACGAGAACAGATAAATTATTATTAAAACTATTTGTCTATAACTGGATGTGCAGCAGTGAGTAAGTGAAGAATGCAGGGAGTGGGGAACTCTATGTCAGTTTAGGTTAAGATGCTGCTGCTTTAGTTACGGTAAAAAGAAATGTTATTTTTTGGAAAACATAAGTGTATAGTTATGTTCTTCAGCCCCATTAAAGGCACTGTTTCTTCTCCTTTAGCACTGCTGTGGGTCCTGCTGCCACAGAGAACTGATGAACCATCTAAAATCAGGTAAACATATTTAAATTAAAGTTTACTTTTAAAGAACTTTTATTCTTGTTCTTCGATTTAAGAAGCTAAAGTTATTTTAACTGGTGTTTAAGAAGCAGAGTCACTGCTGTTCCATTTAAAGTGGAACAAGGTTTCTTTAGAATGGAGTATTGTACATCCTTTTCTCATAATATAGAGTGTTTTTTTATACTCCTACACCTTATTTTTTTCTTACATGTTCATATAGAATCACTTAGTAGTTATACATATTATCATTTTATTATTATTTTTTATTTTACACAGAGCAGTTATTATTATTTGGTTGGTGGGTAATAATTCTCAGCAGGGACACTGCTGGTAGTGTATGAGGTGTTAGTAAGTGTTGCACTGGTGGTAAGAATGGGTCAGATATAGTAGGGTTGAAGTTCAGGTTTTAGCTTTATTAAATGAACACTAATCTATTTTTTCCTTTTTAAACAATATCTGCTTAAAATGATGCATAGAAATTCACTAAATGTAGGTAAATATCTTTATTTTACTCTGCTGTGAGAACCTAAAGGAGTATTAAATTACTGTTAAACCTTTTTAAAATGCTAAATCAGTCAATCACAATCAAAATGCATTTTTACAGTGGAATGAAAATAATGTTTAAGAAAACATCTGTTTTTATAGTCATATGACCTGATCCAGCACACAGGGCACATCTTCCTCTAGTGACAACAAGTGTGAAAAATTACTATATACCAGAGTTCACTAACAGGCAAATTCAGATATTGTCCAAACCCGATCTGGTGTTACTTTCTAAGCTTTTACCAGTTTAGAGGCCCAGGAAACTTACAGCCCAATCACACATGCTGTAAATATCAGAAGTAACTCTGCTCAGCCAATCAGATCTGTGCATTATGGAGAGCACTGCAGCACACATGGTGAGGAGATAAACAGCAGTTTGAAAGGAAAGTGAGTTAAAGGAGAGTTAATTTACATTGTGTGCTCTAAAAAGGGAAACGTGGAACTTAAGTAATTTATTAAAAATTAAGCAACTTCTGAGTTTATCCTCCCCAGGAGCATTAGTTCTCTTCTCTCACTGAACAACCGGACGTGAAGGAGTGAGATATTAAGAGGGAAAGAAAGAGAAAAGAGAGAGAACAGCTGATTGGCTGATTAAATGTACGAGTTTTATTCTAAATTATAAATATCTAAATTTATAAATTGGTAAAAACTGTTTAAATGTTAAAATAAGTTAAAAAATAAATAATAAGAAATGTGTTGTAATATGTAATGTTTTATATCTATAACTTCATATCTATAAATGTCATTGGCAAAAAAATATGCAGTTAAAGTAATAATTATCTAAATCTGGATGCTGGAGGTTGAGTAAAAAGACAAAGCAGCTGTGAATCTAGTTAATGAAGTGTAAGCAGCACTATGGTTGCTGGAGAAAAAATCTGCCTCCTACATCAGTTAAATCACGCAGTGTGTAACAGGAGTGTTCAGGCTTCACTGCAACATTTACTGATGGCTGTAAGCAACACTGCTGCAGTGTGTAGCACTGTGACACAGGAAAACAATATAACTGTGACAGTACGTACAGCACAGCTACACATTTACATCTTCATCACCCTGTTTCAGAGATCTAACCGGGAGAAGAACAACACACAACTTCTCACCACATCATTTAATCAGCCCTTTACTGCAGAATCAGAGCAGGATAAAGATATAACTACATCTACTGGGGTGTTTTATCACTGCAGACCTAGCCTCATACTCCAACACTGACAACAGGAAAGTGCTTGAGCCACACTACAAAATCCCCTCACTCTCACACTTCAGTACGAAGATCATGCCAGATCTTTATAAACAGGAAGAATCTGTGAGATGTGTGATCTGTTACCCCACTATTACTGAGGTATTTTATGTGAATAGGAATGGAGGGGAGGGTATAAAAACAGGACTAAGAGAAAACAGTTAAACTACAGATTGAGAAAAGGTTTTGAGAATGTAATTTTATAAGTAGTAAAGTAGTTGTTTTCCTTCTGCAGTGATGACTTTATTCCAGGGTTTCAGCTTCTTGTAACCAAAAATGAGTGTTTAGCTTTTTGTTACAGACTCTAAATATCCTCAAAATATTCAGTTCTTTATACTGCTTGTATTAAGCCTGACGCAGCAAAAAAGTAAAACCATATTTACTATTATTATTTTAAACATTTTATTAAATTTGAAATAAAAAATTTGTCAGTTATATCCTCCAGATGCTATTATAAATGCTGCTGTGAATGCTAAAATTAAGAGCTAGCTGTTAGCTATTTGTTAATCCATTTTATAATCTAAACACTTGTTTTCTCTTGTAGTTTTTTTTAATATCAGTGTGATTATGGGCTACAGGTGAACTTGATTGAACCTTGTTCTATATGCTGTTGACTGTTGATGTTTAATGTGGGTAAAATGTGCTCCAACTGGTTTTAAACTGGTTGTCTGCTTTTCTTAAGAAAAGAAAATGCAGTCAGTTCCTCATTCATTCCAGTGGGGTGTGTGTACAAATCTACAAAATGCTGTTTAAAACAATCCAACCTGGCTTATTAGGAAACCCAGTGCTGACTAAATCCTGAGAAAAACACATTGAGTTATTTTAATTGATTTATATTAAATATTTAATACTTTAAATTGATTGATTCTGCTAATTATTCTGAATTACTTGTCTGCGGACATTTGCCATAGATTTAGAGATATTGACACAATTCCAACTCCAGATTGTTCCGTCTCATCAGGAGGGGCAGTATGCATGTTTTTTGGTTTGATGTGTGTTTTCATAAAGCTGATTTCTAAATACTTAGCAAACAACAAAGCAACCATATGGTTTTGCTACTTATCAACAGCATTGCCATTTTTGTCAGCAAATGCAATTTTCGATCATTTTATTTACTAATTTGAATTTATTTTTATTTATTTCATTTATGATAGTATATAACTATATAGTACTGATGGTTAAATAAGTAATATAAGTTGTATTATTGTGAGAGATTGGCATATCATTATCTAATCACCTTCAGTGCGACTATTAATATTTAACTCAGTATTCAGTGCTGCTTTCATATTGTGAGCGACACAGTGTGTAAAAGGAGACAGATCTACATGTTCATCACTACAGAGCGTGATTATACTCTTTTCATTCTTGTTTTGTTTAGAATTTAAACCTCCAATCAGAGACCACTCAGCAGTTAAACTGGTGTTCAGTAGTGTAACTACAGACCACACACCACCATTGATCCAACTAGTGACTACAGTATAGATCAGACTAGACATCACTAACTACTGAACACAGACTACTTATCCTCTGCATTACTGAGATTTAGATCAAACCGGTTTTAGAGACGCTGTTCAGTGATCCACACCCACAGTGATTTGATCTCACACTCAGTAATGCTGTAAACAGTTGATCACTGACGTCCAGGAGGTGAAGATATCGTTTCTTTAATATCACACACAGTGTCCTGAAATATAAAGGTAAGGAATAACTCCTGATTATGAATTTATGCTGTGACTGTAATATTTACTGTATGTACTTTGTGCTTATTAAGTCATGTACTTTTATTTGAGGGTTTTATTTTATTTTATTTATTAATTTATTTACAATGCTGTGCATTGTTTGCTTTATCAGGAAAATTGTGTGTGAGAGGAGAATCTGTGTTTTCTGATAAAAAAAATAAGACCCAGTGTATAAGACAGAAACTATTTTTCGTTTCAATGGTGATGCTACACCTGCATAAGTAATAAAACACAAAAAAAATAGAAAATTACCTGATATATTTTAATGTATTATTTGTATTAAATATAATTGTGCAAATGCAAAGGGAAATACCAATTATTATCACTTGTTTTTGTAACTAATACAAACTAAGACATGTTGTGATAGTAACATACCAGATAAAGAGCAATCCTGAACTACATGTAACTGTCAGGGTCAGGCAGAGTTGAGATAAGCAGAAATATGATAAAAGGCCTTTAATGAAAAAAGGGAAATCCAAACTCATGGTCAACCACAGGCAGGATCAGAGAGACAGTCCAGGTCAATAGAAGAGCAGGTCACTATAAGAGATCATACACAGAAAAGCCAATAATACAGGCAATATAAATGCTTTGTGGACAGAGAGAACCAATCAAATACTCTGCAGGGAGTGAGTAAAGTGCAGGGGTACATATACTGAGTGAAACAGGTGAAGTCGATATTCAGGTGATTGTGGTCTAATTAGTCATGTGAGAGGGTGAATGAGGGATGTCAGTGTGTGGTGCATTCTGGGCAATGGAGTCCGGAGCTGGGAGATCGCTGATAGACACAGGAGGAATATAAGTGCCTTCAGTACCAGGTGTGACACTAACCAGTAGAGTTTCATCAGACCTGCAGTGTTGTCTGTGATTTAATCAGCTATAAATAAGCAGCTCAATCAGCTCATTTATGAAGCTAAAAACAAAAGATTTCAGACAATAAGATTCACTTCTCTGGACTGAACATCCAGTAGAGCCTGATCTGTTCAGTCAGGACCACCCAGCAGCTGCTCGTTATAGTTATTAACATCTATATCCTATAATACTAAAGTATATTACCATATCCAGTTATTAATAGGGGTGTGACGAGACACTAATATCACGAGACGAGACACTATACTGGGTTCACGAGAACGAGACAAGACAAGATTTAAAAGTAAAATTTGAAAGAAAATGTCAAAAATGAAAAATGGCTTGAAAATTAGAGTTTTATTTGACAAAATCATATAACGCAAACTTAACAGACTGGTTTCTCTCACACATTGATTCTATAAGAAATAGAAATAAGAATAAAAAATAAATATAAAACTGTTCTAAGTCTTATATAGTGCAAACAATAAGTGCAAACCACAACCAGTCATATTAAGCCTATGGTTTGTGTTTTTTTCTCCTAAATCTCTTGTAATTTAACTATGCGTAACCATAACCAGTGATATTAAGACTATGCTTGAAGTGCAAACAGAGACAGAACATTTTTTTTAAATACAGTACAGAGCTAAGGGATTAGTACAACTGTCTATGAAACAGTCACATGTAGGATTTACTTACAGTATTTATATATGGTTTGTGTCTTGTTGGTCACTCTGTTACCGTTTATTGTTTCCACTGGAAAGCCAAAATGCAGCCAGACATACAACTTAAAAGTAGCAGAAGCATCTTCTATGACAGGGGTATTTAATTATAATTCAGTATGGTCCAGTTAGAGAAAATTTCGACAGGCCAAGGTCTGGACCGATTGTTAACTTGTGTTATGATTAAGTGCTATATCACTCTTTAGTCACGCCCAGCGCGCTCGGCATGACTTTAGTTTTCACCCGTTCTCGTTTTTCCGCCCGTTCCTGGAGGGCGTGACAGAACAGGCTGGTGCTGGTGTCTCATTTCTGTGAAACTCTCTCTCCGGGTTCAGAGGAGGTGGAGGAGTGAGAGCATCAGATTCTTATTTATTCAGAATCAGATCAGAGAACTGATAGAAGCTGTTGATGGTGTGTTTGTTGTTTTTGGCAGCGTGCTCTCATTCCTTGGCTTTGTTTAATTTTCTGACTTCTAGGCTGTGTAAGAATCTAAAGTCACCTGATCACATGATTAATTATTGTGGATGATGTGATAGACAAGTGGACAGATTAGCTGTTGTGACTTCATCTGTGCTGTTGTCTTTTTGTTTCTGGAAAACCTTGTTAAATTTTAGCATTTTATCTCCTTTTTTTTACATACCTCAAATGTTTAATTAATCTAAAAACAATATGTGAAAAATTTTAATTTTAAATTGTCTTAGTTGTCATAATGTGTTAAAGATTATGTTCATATTACAGGCTTAAAGACTATATTTTTTCAGATTTTTTCAAATCAGAATTGAGCCACATTCATGTGTTTCACCCAGTGACTTTATAAAGCAGGACACCATGCTTCCATTCCTTTCTGTTCTATAGAACTGAAGCCAGGATTTCGGCCATGTTGTTAAAAAGAGCCAGTGCCTCCTTCTCAGATCAAACTACTTGTTATGTAGTTGTTAAACTTATAGCTGTTGTTACATCAGTCATCCTGTAGGTGGCATTAGCAATGTGTTAGTTCATGTGAGTTACCCAGTAAAAGAAACAAGAGTTCGAATGCACCTCTGTGTGTGTGTGAGTCACTTTACTGAACAGAGACTTTGCACGCTGTTTTTATACGTTATCTTAATGAAGACATAACATATTTGGCGACGAGGTGTTTGAATTGCTTTTGGACCCAGCAGAGTGTGTAAGTTGGCTCTAGTTTTTGTTTTGAGAGAGTTTTGGGAAGAAAGCAAGTAACATGGCTGCTACCGTTGTCCACATTGAGGTTTTTGATGAGAATATGGAGCAATGGACAACCTACATTGAAAGATTTGAGCATTTTGTGGAGGCAAATAGCATTGAGAGTGGAAAGAAAGTGCCTGTTCTACTGAGTGTAATTGGTTGTAAGACATATGGCCTACTTCGTAGCCTTGTCGCACCGGAGAAGCCTGGAGACAAGAGCTTCAACGAAATAAAAACTGTATTACAGCAGCATTTTTCTCCTAAGCCTCTGGTCATCGCAGAAAGATTTCGCTTCCACAAACGGAATCAAGAGATGGGTGAGTCCGTTTGTCAGTATGTAGCAGTGCTTAAAAAACTTTCTGAGCATTGTGAGTTTGGGGAACAGTTGGAAGATGCGCTCCGAGACAGATTTGTTTGTGGATTGCAGAGTGAAGCTATGCAAAAACGACTGCTCACAGAGGCTTCGCTCACATTTCAAAAAGCGGTCGAAATAGCAGCATCCATGGAGACAGCAGCTCGAGAGTCACAGCAGCTCAGTGGTTCACTAAAGGTGCATGCCCTCTCTCTCTCATCAAGCAAAGTCCAAAATAAATGCAAAAGATGTGGGAAAACAAATCATAATGAAGATGATTGTTGGTACAAGGATAAGAATTGCAATTCGTGTGGAAAAAAGGGACACATAAGTCGTGTTTGCAGATCTAATAAGACGACAATAAAACAAAGTAAAATGAAGAACAGACCAACCAGAGACAAGGGTTCTGCCGAAAGAAAACGTGTGCATCGTGTGGATGCAGGAAGGGTTTCCAGTGATGATACAGACTCTGACCTAGCCCTGCACAAACTTTCTAAAGCAGGAGAAAATGCACGCATCATAGTAAAACCTGAAATTGAGGGAATCTCTTGTGAGATGGAGCTAGACACAGGGGCAGCAGTCTCACTGATGTCAGTAGCCACGTATGAAGCGAAACTGAACCATTTACCCCTACAGCCAACTGACATAGTGTTGAGGACATACACTGGTGAAGCATTGTGTCCACTAGGGGTCGTCAATGTTCAAGTGAAAATGAACAAACAAACTGCTGTGCTTCCTCTGTATGTTGTCCAGGGCGAATATCCACCGTTGTTTGGCAGTGAGTGGTTGCGTCAAATCAAATTGAACTGGCAAGAGATACGGGCAGTTCGAATGGGTACGCTGGATGATGTGTTGCGGAAACATGCTGCAGTGTTCTCTAAAGAGCTAGGAGTGATGAAAGGCATTGAAGCAAACGTGTCACTAAAGCCTGAGCACAAACGCAAGTTTTTCCAGCCGAGAGTGGTCCCATATGCTCTACACCCAAAGGTTGAAGCTGAATTGACCCGTCTTACTGAAATTGGAGTCCTGTCACCTGTACAATATAGCGAATGGGCAACTCCAATAGTTCCAGTGGTAAAAAAGAATGGAGCAGTGCGCATTTGCTGCGATTTCAAAGTGACAATAAACCCTTTCCTCCAAGTTGAGCAATATCCAATTCCACGTATTGAGGATCTTTTTGCATCCTTGGCAGGAGGACAACGTTTTAGCAAATTGGATCTATCCAATGCCTACCTGCAAATGCAAGTCAACGAGAGCTCGCGAAAACTCCTCACAATCAACACACAGAAAGGTCTCTTCTGTTATAATCGTCTTCCTTTTGGGATTGCCTCGGCTCCAGCCATTTTTCAAAGGGCCATGGACCAGATCTTGCAAGGGCTACCCAACGTACACTGTTATCTGGATGACATATTAGTGACTGGCCGTACTGACGCCGAACACCTACAACATCTTGATGCAGTGCTTGGACGTCTGGAGGAGTTTGGCTTGCGAGTTGAGAAGGACAAATGTGAATTTTTCAAAGACTCTTTGGAGTACCTGGGTCATATAATTGATTCTGCAGGATTGCACAAATCTCCAGAGAAAGTGCGAGCAATTGTCGAAGCACCGGCTCCCATCAATCTCACCCAGTTGAGATCATTCCTGGGTCTGATAAATTATTATGGGCGCTTCATACCGAATCTTGCAACCATTCTGAATCCTCTGAATGCCCTATTGTGCAAGGAGACACGTTGGCATTGGTCTGTGGAATGTGAATCTGCTTTTAGGTGGGCAAAGGAACAGCTTGTGTCACACAATGTATTGACACATTATGATCCCCAAAACAGCATTCGACTGGCATGTGACGCTTCACCCTATGGTGTAGGGGCAGTAATCTCCCATGTGCTACCTAGTGGAGAGGAGAAGCCAGTAGCATTTGCGTCACGGACTCTTAGCAAAGCAGAACAGAATTACGCACAAATTGAGTGCGAGGCCTTGGCGATCATTTTTGGTGTGCGTAAATTCCACCAATATCTCTATGGGCGAAGGTTTACACTTCTCACAGACCATCGCCCCTTGACCACCATCTTTGGAGCACAGAAAGGCGTGCCTTCCATGGCAGCAGCACGCATGCAAAGGTGGGCTCTACTTTTGTCTGCACACAACTACACAATTGAGTACAAGAAAGCAGCTCTTCATGCCAATGCTGATGGCCTCTCAAGATTACCTTTGCAGGTGGAACACAGAGATATGCCACCTAATGGTCAGAATACACAGGATGCCATTTCTTCAAAAGAGAGAACCAGGCGCTACCCTGTTCGAGTTACTAAACCACCTGACCGCCTGAATCTGTAGAACTTTTACTTTAACTTGTGTTGCATATAGAACAACTGAACAGAAACTGAAAGGAAAAGAACTATGGACTGTATGTAGTTATCCTAGTGGGCCATTTCTGCAAAGGGGCAGAATAATCCCCTGATTTGGCTTGAGGCCAGGGACAGTCTACTCCCGACCTCTAGTTTAGTTCTGTAAATTAATCAAGAAACATTTATGTGTACTTTTTCAGTAAGGTGGGAGGAAATGTTATGTAGTTGTTAAACTTATAGCTGTTGTTACATCAGTCATCCTGTAGGTGGCATTAGCAATGTGTTAGTTCATGTGAGTTACCCAGTAAAAGAAACAAGAGTTCGAATGCACCTCTGTGTGTGTGTGAGTCACTTTACTGAACAGAGACTTTGCACGCTGTTTTTATACATGTTATCTTAATGAAGACATAACACTACTGACCACACAGCACTACAGATCAAACTACTGACCACACAGCACTACAGATCAAACTACTGACCACACAGCACTGCAGATCAAACTACTGACCACACAGCACTGCAGATTAAACTACTGACTACACAGCACTGCAGATTAAACTACTGACTACACAGCACTGCAGATTAAACTACTGACCACACAGCACTGCAGATCAAACTACTGACCACACAGCACTACAGATCAAACTACTGACCACACAGCACTGCAGACTGGAATACAATCAGTTTTTTACTGGAACCATAAAGAGATAAACATTTTAGAAGCTGAACTGGAGCCAAAGAATTTGGACATTACACTGCAATCAGCATCAACACACACACACACACACACACACACACAAACACACGCACACACACACACACACACACACACACACACACACACACACACACACACAATAGTAATGTTGTGCCTGAGTTGTTGTCTTCGTTTATTTTCGTTTTCAGTGAAACCCAGAACCAGTTCTTGTTATTTTCTAATGAAGATGCAGATATAGAGTCTCTCTCTCTCTCCCTCTCTCCCTCTCTGTCTCTCTCTCTCTCTCTCTCAGTGTCCTGAGTTACTCCTGTGTGTGGAATGTGGTTTGACGGAATCTAAAAGCAGTTTCTGTAATGAAATGTAGATGAAGTTCAGATAAACTCTTTCAGTTCTAATCATGATCTGTTAAAAACTCGACCCCCCAACCCATGTGTTAAAATTCCTGTTTAAAATACAGTTTAAACACAGAGAAGCTCTGTATGCTAGAGCAGTGTAGTATTAAATGCACTAAGCGCATTAAGCGCACTGAAATTTTGTATTTTATTTAAGTTTTTGTGTTTTTTGATGCTCTATGTTTTATTTAAGTGAACTGCAAACAGAGCAAAGAAGAGTAGACTTAGCTAAATTAATTTCTAAGTTTGTAGTTTTGGGTTTTAAGTATTATTATTATTGTATTTTATTAATTATTTTATTAGTTATATGTAAAGGGGCTTTACATATAACCTTTTCCAAACTGATAGATCATAATTATTTTCTTCCTCATTTGTTCCTGAATTTCTTTAAATGTTGGCATGATGTTTAGCTTTTAAGTATCTTTTGGTCTACATCACTTTATCAGGCAGGTCCTACAGTATGTTGATGAACTACAGTTAAGCCATGTTTTAACTGGTGAGGGCAAACACTTTTTCACACAGGGCTATGTACGTCTGGATTTTGTTCTCTTTTAATAATGAACACCTTCACTTAAAAATGACTAATATTTAAATGTGTTTGATCTGAAACATTTAAGTGACAAATATACTAACAAAAAGAAATCAAGACGGGAGCAAACACTTTTTCACACCACTGTAGTAATATGGATTTATTAAAAAGGTACAGTCCAAATAAGTGGTCAAAACAGGCAAGGTTGGGAACAAGAGTCAAAAATACAACAAACAGGATCATTCCAGACGAAGGTGAATTAGTCCAGGGTCATTACATGCAATAACAAGGGCAAGACAAACAATTATAAACAGTAAACAGGAAAAAGGTCATACACTGAAATAAACTATAAACAATGAAAGGAAACTTTGTATGTCAAACGAAACATAAAAGTTACATAAAAAGTTAGGTGATGTCAAACAGGGTAGTGCAGTCAATGGGTAATAGTTTGTTCTAAGAGACTGGTGTACACAAAACAGTAATGGTAATATGGATCTGATACACAGTTCAGAAGAGCATCTTTTGTTTGAACCTCCCATTGTTTTTGTAAGCAAAAGTATTGGAACATGACTTTCTTCTTTAGGACAAACTGATGTACTGGCTATGACCAATAATTGCGCATTGGCTCTGATTCATTTTCACAATTGGTTGTTTTTACCTGTAGACAGCTCTCTAATTTTCATATTGGTTACACCCCTAAATATAAATGATCTGTCTATACAGATAAAACCCAAATCTAAATCTGATCATAGACATTTAGCCTTGTTTATTGTTTGAATATCAATTTATCAGGACACACATGGGCAACAAAATGCACCAGACAGTCACATGATCCAGTACTTTTGCTCACAGTAAAAATGGATGGTTTTAGTCAAAAGGTCTCATTTTAATGTCAAACCCAAAGGTCTACAGCAAAAATTAAGGTACTGGCCTCACTGTTCTAATACGAATATATATATATATATATGTGTGTGTGTGTATATATACATATTCGTATTAGAACAGTGAGGCCAGTACCTTAATTTTTGCTGTATATATATATATATATATATATATATATATATATATATATATATATATATATATATATAATGTGTGTGTGTATATAAAAGTAATTCTGTTTAATCTCTCTTTCAGAGATGAAGATTCTCTGGGTGATTCTATTGGCTTTCTCTGGACTAATGGAGACCATGTCAGGTTTGTGTATATCTGCTGCAAATGTGTGTGTGAATGCTGAACAGTTGCCTGAACCAAGGTTGTTTTTCACCTGAAAGTCCAGACCAGAGTCCGTGCCGAGTTTCATGTGTTTGTTACTTTGTATATAGTAACTGGTTTGGTTAGGTTTGGGTTTACACTGCACGGAAAAATGGTCAATATCGAGCTCAATCAAAAACAGAGAAGTAAACCAGGACAAACCGAACCATTCTCAGTGATGAGTGTGTGTGGGTTAAATGGTCTAAAGTCCTCAGGTGTGTTCAATATTTGGATTGGCTGTCTGGAAGGGGCTGCCTGGAGGTGCCAAGTCAGGTGATCCTGTGTCCTGCAGGGGCGACAGGTGCGCTTTCGGCAAATGTAACTAACACACAAACCTTCAGGCAGTTCTTCAGAGTTATAGGTATGAAAATGGCCTAAAACACATCAGAAGCTGGTATTAAACTCCAGTAATGAATTTTGAATGTAGGCACACAGTATGAGACACTTTGGGAAGAAGTATTTCTAGGTGAAAGTTTTAATAAATATGAAGGCGTTATGCTATGTCAGACTTGTCTGGAAGGCCTCAGACTCCAGAATTTAATTCCCACGTGCATTTTACACCACATAGCTGTAGCAGATCTTTAAGTTAGTGCGGTACAATAGGGCAACAGTTTATATCACAATATATTTCTTAATTTCAGTCAATCCAGTATACAGTCCCATCTAAAAGTATTGGGACTGTAAGACCAATACATTTATTTTTTGCTGTAGACTGACATTTTGGGTTGACATTAAAAAGAACAACATTTCAGCTTTTATTTTGAGGTATTTGCATCTGGATCTGATACACAATTCAATAGAGAACAACCACTCATGCAGACTAAAAACTAAAAAAAAAATGTTTTAAGACCAAACAACTGCACATTAATAAAAAGTCAATTTTATATTATATTAAAAATCTCTTATTTACCAATTAGTGGATGAGTAATCAATTGTGTAAATTACTTTAGTGAAGATAACCATCACGGAAAGCTATTAAAGTGACATTTATTTTAAATTTAATAAACTATAAATTAGCCTAATTCAGACTCTTGCCATAGGCCACTACCCTAAAGGAGAAGAATCAAATTATCTGATCAACTGAGGGTGTAGGAGATTTAACACAGGTGGCCATGCAGCATCATGAGGTGATGATTTAGCCAAATATTTTGTATTTTTTTGCATTAAGGTGGTTATTTTAGGAAGGATATGATATATGTGGATTATGGATACAGGTTATTTGAGTCCACAGTTATTGAGCTTAAAATATTGGCATATAGCTATTGGTAATACCAGGGTTAACCTTTGATGCTAAAAAACAAAGCAGCCGAACACGACAGTTGCTAACAGCTTTTCAGAGCTAAATGAAACACTGGACATCTTCAGTTGAGAAGATCAAAACTGTTTGCTATATGGTTACTCATGTGTTGCTTAAATCCTGCTGTGTTACCTGTCAACTCTTTAAATAATCTTTATATTTTTACATCTGAAAGCATCTGACTTGTCCTGAAACCCTGACAGTAAACATTATGCTATTGGATGCTGAGCTGTAGTAAAATAACTTTCTTATATAGTTTTTTTTTGTTGGTGGTTAAATGCAGAATAAAACCAAATGTTCATAGATTGTTTCCCAATATATAAACTGCAGAGAATACAACAAGTGGTTTGTTGTCCTGTTTGTTCTGTATTGCAGATCGTTTTAATGTAGTGGGTCCAGCTGCTCCTCTTGTTGCTGAAACTGGTGAAGATCTGATTCTGCCCTGTTCTCTCCAACCCAACATCAGTGCTGAGGATATGATTGTGGAGTGGCTTAGAACAGATCTGACTGATAGACTGGTCCATCTGTACAAAGATTATAAAGACACAAATGATGATCAGATTAAGACATACAGAGGGAGAACAGCTCTGTTTAAAGAAGAACTGAAGAAAGGAAACACCTCCCTTAAACTGTCAGCACTCCAACCTTCTGATGAGGGATCTTACAAGTGTTTAATTACATCTGAATCCTGGTATGAGGACTTTACTCTTCGTGTTGAAATTAATGGTAAGTGCAGTAACAGATTTAATACTGTTGAAAAAGAAAAGTATCCCATTTAATTTTATTAAGTCTCAAAAGACTCGTTCACTGCATAAGATTTGTCTGTGTTAATACATAATACTAATATAATTCAGGGTGAAAAAAAATGAAGGGTTTCGTAAAAAATAGGCCTGATCTTCAAAAGATGAGGAATTGATGTTATTTACTTATCTGATTTACATATCTGACTTTTTTGAAGTGAAGGCAGCAGCTATTTTTTGATAGTTCAATTCAATTACACCTGCCCAAACATCAGTATAAAACGTGTGATTTTATTGAGTATCCTAGTTTTTTATTTATTTTTTTTTTTCAAATGTTGACCCTTTGATTTGGCATTGTTGGCTTTGATTATAGATATGCCTTCACTTTATCTGCCTCCTTGTTATTTGACCCTTGCTGCCTTCACTTCTGCAACAGACAGCCACTGCTCTATCATAACATTAATAACACTGATAACACTGATCTGCTGTGACATAATAAACATAATATTTCCAACACCATGCTCGACAGTGGGAATGGTGTTCTCAGGATCATATTCTGTATTTTTCTTTCTCCAAACACATCGAGTTGAGTCCAAAAAGCTCAATTTTGGTCTCATCTGACCAGAGCACCTTCTTCCAGTCTTCCTCTGAGTCATTAATACTGTATGTTCATTGGCGAACTTGATGGCGAGCCTGTACATGAGCCTTGAGCAGAGGAACCTTGAGTGCACTGCAGGATTTTAAACTAATATGTCTCAGTGTATTCCCAATGTTATTTGTAGACTGTGGTCCCAGCTGCCTTGAGATCATTAGCCAGTTTCTCCCATGTAGCTCTTGGCTGATTTTTAGCCTTGATACCTTGATACCTTGCATGGAGCTCGAGTCCTAGGTCGATTGACAGTAATGTTATATTGGGCTGCAACGTTTAGTCTGTGTAATCGACAACATTGACTATAAAAAATTACCGATGCAGAATTTTATTGTCGACGTGTCATTAATGTGCGATAGAGAGAGCACATGAGAAAAAAGGGCGAGAGAGGAAGACACACACACACACACACACATAGAGAGTATGACCGTCCTGATTGGACACTCCTCATGTATAGTTGGCCAATGAGGCTTCAGTGTGGGTGGGACTTGCAGCGCACAAGAAAGGGAGAGAGAGCGCGCGAGCGGTAGAGACTCATACAGTGTATAAAAGTGCTGTGTCCATTAAACACAAACAAATTTAACTCCACTAAACTCTACTGTCAGTCTTTACTAGTTCTGTACATTTTAAGCACTGACGTTACCCGTGCTGAGATAAATTACTGCAGAGAACTGCTGAGGGGAGTTTAAACAGCCTTCACTCCTTCATTAAAATTACTAAAATTGGTTAAACTAATGTGGATAAGTGTTAGCGAGATATTGTATTCTGTTACTATAGAAACTACATTCTTTAGTAATAACAAAAACATTTTTTCTTAGACAAAAAATCATTTCAGGGAGGTAAATGATTGAAAATTAGACAAAAATTAAAAAACACAAAAATATCATGGAATCTCCTGAAAATAATACCCAGCCTGTGAGAATGTTATCTATAATATACTTTGTAATTTTTTTTATATAGATTTGTTAAAGTATTAAAATGTACTGAAAAATTGGTCTTGGTCAATAGTCAAAATAGTGATTTGTTGCAGCCCTAATATTGTACTTGTTCCACTTCCGAATAATTGCACCAACAGTCGTCACCTTCTCATCCAGGTACATATGGCTTTTTAGCCCATCCAGCCTTGTGTAGGTCAACAGTTTTGTCCTTGACATCTTTAGACAGCTCTTTAGTCTTACCCATGGTGGAGATGTTGGAGTGTCAGAATCAGTGGGGGATCAAATACTTATTTCCTCCACTGTATTATACATTCTTGCTAAATGTGCATTCAAAGTCTATTAGTATTTAGGTTAATATGTTTACTTAAGCAATACACTGATCTTTGAGAGCTTAGCAGCTACTTGGTTAACTAACCATTAATCAATCATGAATGGAGTGCAGTGAAAAGAATTAACACTCCTTTGGGTTTTATTTTATTTTTCATTCTTATTTTAGTACGTTTGAAACTAGTTGGAGCAGCTGCTCCTCTTGTTGCTGTAGCTGGTGAAGATCTGGTTCTGCCCTGTTCTCTCCAACCCAGCATCAGTGCTGAGGGCGTGATCGTGGAGTGGATCAGACAGCATGAGACGGACAGACAAGTTCACCTGTATGAAGATTATAAAGACAGAAATGATAATCAGATGGAGTCTTACAGAGGGAGAACAGCTCTGTTTAAAGAAGAACTGAAGAAAGGAAACGCCTCACTGAAACTCTCAGCTCTCCAACCTTCTGATGATGGAGCTTACAAGTGTTTAATTAGATCATTTGGCTGGTATGATGATGTGACTCTGTATGTTGAAGTTAAAGGTGAGAAACATTACAATTTACTTATGATTTTACATTTTTGTTGTACTTATAAGCTATGCAGTTAAAAGCTAAGCTATACACAAAATCTGTCTTTATTCAGTGTTAAAAGCTTTCTGCATGTTTAGACAGTGTTAGCATGTCATCACATTTAACAGTGGAATCACTCCAAGCTATATCTTATTTTTTATTATAAGAGATCTATATTTTTGAAATATGCACACAGTCAGGCCCGTAACTAATTGTTGTTTTTAATTGACAGTTTTTGTAATTTTGCCTTTATAAAACACCACTGTGGGTTTGGAATGAAGCAGCCAATAAGCTTAAGAATTGTAGACTTTCTGCATTAAATATTAAATATTTAAAAAGTGTTTAGCAGTTTACCTATTCCATCTATATTTCATCCATATATCTATATTTCAGTGCAAATTAACTCCATATAAGACACAAATATGGCAACATTTTTTTATGAATCTAATATTTCTTTGTTTTGTCTGGTCAGTTAATTGATAATACTTTACAATAATTAATAGTACTTACAAAAGACTGTCTAAACTAATTTTTAATTGAGTTCAGTATTATTTACAACATTCTTAAACATTAAAATATAGTAATGTTTTATTATGTTTTAATGAGTCTAATCTAATAATCAGTTGCAACATTATTTAACAATGTTTATTAGTGTCATAACTACTGTTAATTGTGACCCTTTTTGTAAAGTGTTACCGTTTCATTTGTTAATATACATTCATTTCCGGCCTGCAAAACTTAAAAAAAATGATACCTTAAAAAGCATTGAGCAGTTTGTAATGTTGCCATTTATCTCACACTTCAGACATTTTGGTACTGGTACAACGTTATAAAAGGTTTTAGTTGTTATTTTGTCCCTTTCTTTCTTAAAACACATTTTTATGTGTATAACAGTATCAGGTCCTCATTGTCACATTTTTTGTTATTTAAAAATTCTCCACACATTCTTTTTTTGGGGACAGGAGCTTTAGCCTCATAGGTGCACCTTCATCGCCCATGGGTTCGGGTCTCATACATTGTTTAGGGCTATAGATCCAGAAGTCCAGGCCAGACAGTGCCCCTGCCAGCATTCTGTACTTACTAGAGATGGGAAGATCTATCGACTATGTATCGGCCAATTATTAGCCAAAAATGTGACCGCCTTATATACTTTTGATTTAGCCGATCCGATTCAGGAGCTGAAGCTGCTCTCTCACAGGAAGCTGCAATTCCTCATCCAACCTATAAATGCAACCCTAATGCACCTTGTGGTGGAAATAAAATAAAGATTTAACATAAATAAAGATATAACAGTTAATATTCAGCCCAATCAGTGAGTAGCAGAGCTTACCAGCTAACACAGCATCAGCAGGAGTCAGAAATCTAAAGGAATCACGATCAGACTGGTTTTAGTGATGGATAAGCAGCAATTTTCTTTTAAAGCTCCACTGTGTAGTTCTATATGTGTAGTAACAAACCCGGAGCTGGAGCCAAGCTAAAGTGTTATATTATTGTTGTTGTTATTATTTAAATAGTAACTTAGTTTTATATTTTTAACACTAAATACAGACTATTTTAAGCAGTAAGATGACCCTGGAAAACAGGCAGTGAGACTTCCAATGTTCGTCTATTCAAAAACATAATTTTAAAAATAAATCCATCTGAAATCCATTTACTTTGGTCAGTAAAACACTTTTGTTTATTTACAGTCAGCTTAGATTCCCAGTTTTTGTTTAGAGGTGGCCATAATTAGGGGGAGCTGTAGTTGGCCTGGCATCTATGTGGCATTTGGCCCTGGCCAAGATCGGTATCGCGGATCAGATTTATATGTTAAGATGATCCTTTATTAATCTCACCAAAAGGAATCCAAAGGAAAGAAAAGCAAATCATCTTAAAGGAGAAAACGGAATTTTGATACTCATGGCTTCCAATCATCAGACAGTCATTAACTGCACTTATTCACTTCTAATTTATAGTATATATTTCATAATGATATTAAAATCAAGTGAAAAATGTAAATAATGTCTGTAATTACTTAATTGTTAATGCACTTCAGAATTGCATCACTGTTCAAATTCTTAAAGATCTTTTTATAGATAAATAGTAATTTGTATCTGGTTTGTTTTTCAGGAAAAGGATTTCATGGTTGGAAGATTGCCATTATCTGCATTTTTGTTTTTGCTGTTATTTTAACTGCCTTTATAGCATACATCTTAAAAGGTAATTTTATTTCAATCATTTTCACTAAAATTGTTTAATTACTTTAAGGATTATATTCATGTTTGGGTTGTGTATCACAGCTATTTTTTCAGCATGACCACATGAGAAGAAAATACACTTAATGTTGAAAATAACATAATAATAATATGTAAGGAGTCCAGAATCACACAGACACTAGTTATCTTAAGTTCATCAAACTTCATAGACTTTATCTGTGTTAATAATTTGTATTTTTGTTGAACAGCTGGGGTAAAATGTATATCATCTACTTTAAATATGATCTATTCCGATATAAAGCATTACAGTACTGCCCCTAAAAGTCCTATAATTATACAAAAGATTAACACCAGCAGCATGAGGATGTAGAGTTTAAAGCTCACCTTCCGCGAAAATCCGATTTTTCTTGTTTTTTGTGGAATACAGTAGGTCTCTCCGAGTTGAATGTGTACACCTGCACATTAAACTGTTTTGCAGCCCCCATTGTCTGCAGGAGCTAAGCAAAGAAATCCCCCCTCCCCCCCTCCGAAAAACGGGTGAATTTTGAATTATCTTTCTGCCTACGTAGGCAGAAACTCACAGACCAGCCCACCTTGGCTCGAGAAACTCCCAGAGGCGGAGCTGAAGCGACGCAACATCACCGCTCATCAGTTAGGAGGTGGGAGGCAGTGAGCGGCAGAGCGGAGGAGGGGCGTCGCAGTGCTCCTAGCCAATCAGAGGAGAGATATTTGCATGCTGTTTGCATGTATGAATATTCATGAGCAAAGCTGGAATCCGGTCATTTTGGACACACCCCTAAAACAGTCCATTAAAAAAGAGCTATACAGAGACACCTGAGCACTTTTTTTTTTACAAAAACGGCTCACATGTCATTCATTCATACTAGAGACCACAACTAGACATTTTAAAATGAAAGAAAAAACGACGGAAGGTGACCTTTAACAGTTAAAGTACTCAACAAAAGTAACTGTACTCATTGTTTGTGTTGGCATTATTAATTATAGTTTAATTTACAAGCTCTCTCAGTACCTGGCTGAATATAAAGCTTATACCACTAAAATTAAATGTTGAGAGTCAGTAACTGGCTGAATACGTAGGAAAAGTAATCTTGAATACGATTCTGAGTTTTAATGAGAATCTTTCCTTCTTTTTTTTTTACTGGAACACTCACTTTCACTTTTATAGCAATGAATACTGAAAAGGTTTACCACTAGCAATCTGTTTCACTACACACACACTTCCAGAAAATTATTGCAATTACATTTTTATTGCAAATACAGTTTTGTTCTACACGTTTATTTGCTTTGTGTGTAACAACACATAAAACAAGAGAGAAAAAAACATATTTCATATAATTTTACTAAAAACTCCAAAAAATAGGCCATACAAAATTATAGCACCTTAACGTAATCTTAGGTTGCACACCCTTTTCCTAAAACTAACTGGAATTCTGGACAACTCTTCTTTTGCAAACTGTTCCAGGTCTCTCATATTTGAAGGGTTTCTTCTCCTAACAGCAGTTAGATTTCTCCACAGGAGTTTCCAGCAGATTGTTTCCATCAATCTCTGGGTGCTTTTTGATGTATGTTTGGGGTCATTGTCCTGCTGGAAGACCCATGGCCTAGAATGCAAACCAACCCAGATTTCTGACACTAGGCCCTACATTGCGACACAAAATTATTTGGTAATCTTCAGATTTTATGATGACTTGCACACGGTCATTCCAGCCAGTGCCAAAAGCAGCATAACAACCCCAAAACATATTTCAACCACCACCATATTCCACTGTAGGTACTGTGATCTTTTCTTTGTAGGCCTTTTTCTGTTTTCTGTAAATAGTAGAATTAAGTGTTAAGTACCAAATTAAATTAAGTACCAAAAAGCTCTGTCATGGTCTCTTCTGACATCTTCCCAGAAGGTTTTTGGCTTTCTCACGTACATTTTAGCAAAATGCAGTCTGCAGAGCTAAATAACAAATAAATCAGTCTCGCCCAGTGATCTGACAGATCTCTGCATCTAAGAGGTGTGTCTTTACTGAGCTTCATTACAGCTAACAGGAGAAGCGCTAGCATGTCTGGACATTCCTCCAGCACAGACTAAAAGCTGCTTTATACTTTACGCATCAAGAACTGTGGGGGAGCACAGTCCTTGCAACAAAGGCGTGTTTATGTTCATGTGCAGCATGTTTCCATGGTGACTTCTGCCACCAAAAGTTCTCAATGTGTTACCTGGCCGCCACGTCCACACCCGTGTGTAGACAAATTCAGAAGTTCACTTTGTGGGGACCAACGTGTGGAGCTTTCGTGTTGGGCTGTGTCTGTTTTGACATAATTTTGTGATGTGTCAAGCATAAACCAGTCTGTTAATACCATGCTACACTAAAGTTTGCGTTCAGACGGCGAAAAATTTTTTACACAACAAAGTGTTACTTCAGGATCATCTCTAAACTACAGAATAAAATAATTTAAATCACTTCTTTAATTTTTATTTAACTTTAAACTGATCCGGGGTGAATGCTGGACTGAACGGTGGGTGAGTCTGGTTTAGTTTCACTCTGGTTCTGTTGATTTCCTCATTAAAATATTATGAAATTAGCTGATTTGCAGCTGGAGTTGAATATTTTAATTTAACATGCTTTAAGATGCTAATTAAAAAAGGGTGGCATACCTCAGCATACATCAGGGCTGTACACAAGCTGTTTATATATCTGAACCCAGGGGCCAACAATTATGTATCACATACATAGCACTACTACATAGCACTAGCACTTCCTGCCCACGTCCCAGGTATAGAACAAAGTTCAGGCTCAGGATTTTCAGTCCTGGGTCGAGATTTGAATGTCTCTGTGTTAGCAGTGGTTCCTCCTGGGTCTCCTGCCATAGTGTTTCATTTCTTTCAAATGTAGACAGATAGTAAGTTACAGTGCCATCCATGGGTTGTACATTTTTTGATTATGTTGCGCACTGTGAACAAAGGAAGGTTACTTTCCAATGGGGGTATTTAAATGGAAAATGTACTCATCATCATCATAGGAATACATCTTAATAAAGAGTTATAAGTCCTCAAGCTGTTTTTTTTTTTTTAGCAAGGGTTTTCATTCATTCAGCTGCATCTCTCCATAAAACACCGGTTCAATCAGCTCTCAGTTCTCACACCACGCTCTCACCTCCATCTCTACTCACCCAAGGCAGACACATGCAGCTCTCTGAACCCACAGAGTAGCTGTTATAAATCCTCAACTCTCAGCAGCCGATTCCCTTAAAAGAAAACAACCCCAGCCTTTTTGTATTGGATAAAAGTCCTTTTTACATGAATATTTGTGACTGAAGACCTGTCACTAAGTAACAGCAGTGTCTGATCAGTGTTCTGCTGTCTGTCTCTGATTCCAGATAAATACTCTGAAAAGCAGCTCTCTCCTACACAGTGCTCAGTTATAACCTACATGCGTCTCCACACCGAGAATCCCCGCAAAGAGCTGGACCTGAGAAAATTCAACACATCAGAGGAAGGATACAGGAGACTCATCCCAGCTGTATCAAACTGCAGGAAGGCTCAGTGAGTGTTTATTATACAGATTATAACACTAAAATGATTATTACTGTATTGTGGCGACCGTCGCTACAGACTGTGTGTAGCTGCAGTGTGTGTATGAGTGCAGAGGGTGAAGAGAGGAGGGGCTGAGGGGCACAGAGTGTCCCTCCCATCATGCATCACTGGCCCAATATTCCAAACTAGAACCACAACTACATTTGTAATTACAGTTCAGAATTAATAAGGCTACTAATTGTTTATGCCATATAGATGATGATATGCCAAGTTTGAATACTGATGAACTATGGCAATGTTTGATTTCAGCACACCTCTGATTCTGCAGAGCTATTTCAAGTTTCAACTTTTCATATTTATACCACCATGATTGTTCGTTTCATTGTGAAGTATTCCCATCAATTTTCAATATAAAACAATATTTTAACAAAAAAACATGTAAATTCCTACTTATAATATCTACCTTAATCCTCATTGCTCAATCCCCTCTAACCTTATTCTAATCATCTACAGCTGATACATCATTCTTTTTAAACATTGTACATTTTGGGTGTTCTAACATTACTCAACAAATCTGGATTTCTATTAACATTTTATACATGGTGTTTTTAAATGGTTTATCTTTTCAGTATGTATTTAGTATTATTACCTACGTCTTTCAGTATTATTCACATAAAGACTAAGCTCTGTATTTTTGCAATCTATAGTCAAGCTGTCAACCTTGCATCATGCAGCTTGATTTAGGGCGTATCAGTTTGTCTTTTTGTATGCCGTACACAGCTCGAAATGTGCAAAAGGCATGTACTAATTCTCTTAATTAATCATGGGTGTGCTTTGGGCATAACATGAAATAAACCAATCAGTGTGTTACATGCAGAGGTGGAAAAAGTACTGAAAATTTTAATTAAATAAAAGTACCTTTACTTTACTAAAATTCTAAAAACTTTAGTAAAAATAAAAGTACCCATCTAAAAATCTACTAGAGTAAAAGTAAAAAAGTTCTCAATTTAAAATGTCATTTGAGTAAAAGTTACATTTTTGTTTATTTTTAATAATTGTTACTTTTAATTATTTGATGTAAAAAAAACAATTAAATCGTTTTAAATTAACAATTATTTCACATAATAATTTGGACCTTTCAGGCAGTATTTGTTCAGACCACCCCATAAAACATTTTCAAGAACAAGTGGCATAGGTTTCTATGATTTTTATAGATTTACAGTTCATTATATTTTAACTTGCCATTGCTATGCTTTAACTGCTATTTACATGTTTCTTTTTAACATTCAAGCAGATTGTTTAATGTTCCCAATAAAAACTTAAGGAATTATCATTAAAAACATGAAAAAAATACAAAACAAATGTTGGTCGGCGCATGCGCAGTGCCTTAAAGAAGCATGGGTAGCATAACTCGACAGAACACCAGTTCCCCAGAGCCGTGCACACAGACCCCAGGCTACACAGCTGATTCACACAGCGTCTCTCCCGCTAACCGAAGTAAACATTACTGGAGAAAGTTCAGCTGCGCTGCCATGGAGAACAAAACTCAGCGCAAACTATGTGTGATAAAATTAGACACAGAGAACATTATGAGGCATTTCTCTCACTACCAAGACATTCAGAAAGCTAAACTGTATTTAAGCACATAACGTTGTGCAGTTAAAGGGTTGCCACATTTTAGAATTTAAAATAAGGGAACCACCGCTCCTCTGGGCCATGTCCACCACAGGCCCAACACCTGTGGGGGGGGGAGGCACCCGCAGCAGTGGTATATTTTAATTTGTGCTGGTGTTTCTATTGAAGAGGTAATCAAAAAAGCAATTCATCAAACTTAAAGTTTGAAGTGCTTTATTAGCATTGAACACTTTCTCTTATAAAGCGCAGTTAATTAAATCTTAATTGAAATATGTTTGTGTGCAACAACAAACATTTAAAATATAAACTAAAGAATTTGAGAACATTTTTATGTGCATAACTATAGGGACACTCTTTGAACCATGGGGTCATTGTTACTTAAATTGAACAGTATTTGCTGGTGCCTTTCTTATGAGTTGAAAGGAAGTCAGGTCATCCAAACAGTTAGTACCGTGAGCTCCCGGAGACATTGTGGATCAACAAATCAAAATAAATAAGTATGTAATAAATCCTTATATATATTAGAAAATATAAAATAATTTAATATATACTTTATTGTATATAAAGTAAATAAATGTTTTCCTTCTCCAAACATCGTCTCTGTCTGATCCTTCTACACTGTCCTCTCTGGGAGACTTGCATACACTACTTATACTTTTTGCACTATAAATAATCTTCTTTTACCTCCTTCTCTATCCACCCTGAGCTCCTCTGCCCAGTGTCAAGTATTTAGGACCTATTTTCAGGACAAAATCAATACACTCTATTTACACTTTCCTGTGTCAACTTACTTTCCTGAGGAAGCTCTTTCCTGCTCTCATCAGACAAATGTCTCTCTGTCTTCTTCCACCGATACTGAGATCATCAGTAAATCGACCTGCTGCTCCTCACATGTAGACCCAGATCCAAGCTATTCTAAAATATGCCTCCTGTAATATCTCTCCATTTATAACTCATTTGATGACTCTGTTTATTAGGTACTCATGTAAAATAACTGCTCTCACCCCCATATTGAAAAAATCTGGTTTATACCCATTGTGCTTAACCAATTATCGACTGATTTATAATCTTCCCTTTCTCTCCAAAATCATGGTAAGAGTTGTAGCCACTCAATGATGTATGATTTTCTATCTTAAATAATCTTTATGAATTTTTTCGTACCTTACACAGTACAGAGTCTGCTCTGGTTATAGTTTGAATTACTTCCTGCTGTCTTTAGATGCCGGATTCCTTAATATCCTGGTTCTCTTGGAATTAACAGCAGCTTTTAATGACTTAATTCATAATCTACTTATATTAAGAATATCATCTATTGCTATTTCTGGCCATGCCTTTCAGTGGTTTCATTAATACCTTGCTGAGAGACATCAGTATGCTTCCTCAAATAAAAGGGTCATAATAACCGGGACATGAAGGATGTGTCATATGTACAAGAAGATAAAATGTGAATCCTTCCTTCTATTGTCTACAAAAAAGAATTGATACGTGTATAGACTTGATGTACTGATGAATAAAATGATTAAGCTCTAGCTCACGGATGTAGATGGTGCCATAGATCTATTATGGCAAAAACTTTTTTTTATTGCAGTCACAATTTTAGATGCAGAGATTGATCTATTAGAGGAATGATCTAGGTCTGGGTCTAGCCAGCAATTCAGATCACCCCCCAACACAAGTAAATGCGAGGACAGATCTGGGATAGTAATAAATAGCTGTCTAAAAAAAAATCATCATTATCCCAGTTTGGAGCATAAACGTTAACTACATGTAGAGGGTTTTTTTCCACCAATCGTACCAAAAAATGTACCGTAAATGTACCGAACCGTGGGATTTATACCGAGGTGGGAACCAAACCGTGAATTGTCTGTACTGTTACGCCCCTAATTTCTAGCATTAAATAATTTAATTCATGTAAAAGGAATAATTTACCTGGATTGAACTGTAATAGATATGTTGATGTACAGATATGTACACAGTCAAAAGTTTGGGATCACAGGGAAATTTCCCTCTTTTCCAAAGAATAAAAAACATTTTCACTCAGTTAAAAGTATTTGCATTAAAGGCTATTTTGTATAGAAGTGAATTTTGCATATAATCCTATTATGAGCAATTCTCAGTCCTCTCCCTCTTTTTCCTGGTATGGCAGCAAATCCAAATTAACAATGTTATTACACTGGCAAAAAAAGAAAGGACTGTGATGGGCCAGAGTATGGCTGTTTCTTGGCAATTCTAAAATTAAGTCCAGCATCCTGAACTCGCCATTTGCCCGTTAAAGCTGACACTGGTGTTTGATATTGGATATTTATCTTCTTGCACTGTTGTGCATCGGGGCCTTCCACCATTTTTCTGTCCTTGTTACATCCAGTTTGTTTAACTCTCTGAAGGGAGTTGTTAAAGGCATGATAAAATATTTTCAGTTTTTTTGCAATATTGCTTTCTAATTAAAACCATAGATGGGTCTCTAAAGAAAATTATTTATTTTGAGGCATTTTGTGCCTGTAAGTAAACTAACTCTGTCTTTTGTGTCTAGTGGTTTCCCCTGTTCCTAGTAGTGTGTCTTGTTCCAAGCAGTATTATTTTTGGTAGTTTGTCTAGTACTAGTCTTAGATGTTAAGTTTTTTTTTCTTTTCAGAGACTTTGCCAAAAGATTTAGCAAAAATATTTTGTGTTAGAATGAGCTGGAAAAGATAGAATTTCAAGGCAAAATGTGGAAAAGTGTGATAGTCAAGGGTTTTTCAAATAAATAATGTATCAATATGTTAGGCTTTGTTTGTTCTTCCAGATGAATGGTGGATGTCATACATTTCAGTCCTCATTAAATATGCCAGTGTTCATCTTGCCCGGCTTCTTTGAAATGCAAAACAGACTGCAAATGAATATAAAAATGACTCTGGCAAACTCAAAAACTTAATCATTTTTTTTTTCTATTTTGCTTGTTTGGATGTCTCCTGTTCTAAGCAGCAGTTCCTGTTTTTAGGAGTGCTCTCTATTCCTAATAGTGTCTTCTGTTCCGAGCAATATACTCTTTTTATAGTAATGTCCCAGTTCCAGTAGTACCCCTTATTTATAGTAGTGTCCCCTGTTCAGAATAGTGTTTACTTTTCCTAGTAGCGTCCACTGTTTCAAATAGTGTGCCCTCTACCAAGCAATGTTCCCATGTCTAGTAGTTTCCCGTGTTTCTTGTTGTGTCCTCTTCCTGGACTGATTTTCAGCTGAAATACACAATCACTTGATAGTTCCTAAGATAGTCCACCTTGTGAGCCCTTTTAATCATATCAGTTGATTTATAGACCAGGTTTCTTGAGAGGATTATAAATGATGTGGCTTTCAAAGACACCTGACATGAAGCTTCATGAATGGTGCCCCAAAAATAATTGAAATCGCAAACATTTTTATACATGGAAGATATTATGTATAAAGAAATCAGTACACAGGTACACATAGTAAAAAAGCTAGTGGATAATTAATAATTGTGAATTTTATGCACAGGCACGTTCAAGAGAATAACAAAATGAGAAAATAAAGAATAAAACTAATACAAGGAATATCAGTTATAAATATAATTGTTTAGACTAAACTTAAAATGCAGTCATTACAGTGTCCTTTCTCAACTACTCCTCATTATCTCCTTTTTTCTCCCATCTGTAGATTTACAGGTTGTAATCTCACCGAACAGTCCATTGAAACATTGAGTGCAGCTTTAAAAACAGAAAACTCCTTACTGAAAGAGCTGGACCTCTGTAACAACAACCTGCAGGATTCAGGAGTGGAGAAGCTCTCTGATGGACTGAAGAGTTCACACTGTAAAGTGGAAAAACTGAGGTCAGTATTTACATATATAGTTCATATAGTTCAATGTTATCTCAGCGATAGGAGGACATCTAACTCCTGATGCAGCAAAGCATCCCAAACCATCTCACTACCACCATTTACTACAGTTGGTATTAAAGTTTGTTTCTTGGTGAAGCAGTGTTCGGTTTCTGACAGACATAACAGTGTCCATGTCAGCCCAAAGCTCCACTTTAAACTTAACATGCAGTGCATTTAAATATGGTCAATTTTTAATGTACATGTTTTAAATTGACTTCTGTGTGAATGAACAGGGTACTTACCATTGCATCACTAAAGGTTTCACAAAGGTTTCGCTTTCACAATGCCAGCAGTATGCAGCTCTGCTTTCTGCTCTGCTCGCCACTCTGCTGGACGCTGGCCAGCTGTGGTTGCAGTGTGCAGCTGCTGACCCCGAGCGTCGCCTGCTGATAATAGATAGGGTTTTCTACTAAACACATCACATCTGCAACCAGTGTTTTGGTGTGTGGTGTCACTACAGCTTTTTGTAGACATGTATCTCAACACCAGAATAAAGCTCTGATTCTGGTCGTCCTCCTGTTATTTCTAGTGTTCTAGTTGAACCAGGTTGAGCATTAGCGCGCTGGAAGCGTGGTTATGGGGATGGCAATGCACTGCTTTCCGCACTGCTCTGCTACAGCACCAAACCGTTCTGCCACTGGAGAAAAAAATTAATCCAATGGGGTCAGCGTACAGTGGTGTGGCTACTGTATGCAGTGTGAAGAGCCTTAACAGTTTTCTTTTTTTCTCAAATTCTACAACTTTCTACTAGTTTCATGCACAATTCAATACACTGGAAAAGTAAAAAAAAAATGTAAAAAGTATGAAAGATGCATAAAAAACACAACGTAAAATGTTCATTGGCTTGTAAAGTAACCATACCCCTTGATATTTTTCACATTTTGATACCTTACAGCCACAAAAAGCATTTTATTGAGCTTTTAAGTGATTGTAAAGTGAAAGGACAGTAAAAATTGTTTTTTTTTAAATGTAATCAAATAAATTTTTGAAAAACAAAAGTGTGATGTGCAAAAGTATACAGTTCCCTTTATATCAGTACCTTTTGCTGGGCATGTTTCTACCAGCTTTGCAAATCTAGAGACTGAGATCTTTGCCCGTTCTTCTTTGCAAAATAGCTTAAGCTCAGCCAGGTTGGATGGAGAGCGTCTGTAAACAGCAATGTTCATGTCTTGCCACAGTAGCTCAATGGGATTTAGGTCAGGACGTGACTGTGATATTCTAACACATGAATATCCTTTTTATCTTAACCATTTCACTCTAGTTGTATGTTGAGGGTCATTGTCTTGCTGGAAGGTGAATCTCTTTTCCAGTCTCAAGTCTTTTGCTACCCCCAACAAGTTTTCTTCCAGCATTGCCCTGTATTTATCTCCATCCATTTTTCCATCAACTCTGACCAGCTTCCCTGTCTCTGCTGAAGAAAAGCAGCCCCACAGCATGATGCTGCCACCACCATGTTTGACAGTGGGGATAGTGTGTTTAGGCTGATGAACTTTGTACATTTAGTCCAGAAAGTTCAACTTTTGTCTCATCTGACCACAGCTCCTTCTTCCACGTTGTGTGCATATGGACATATAGGAGTGCACAATTTATCATTGTCCTGTGGACAGATTCTCCCACCTGAGCATATATAATGAACGCTAAATGCAATTGATTGCACTGGATTTTATTTAGGTGGTTCAGAGTAAAGGGGCCCAAATACTTCTGCATGTCACACTTTTCAGATTTGTATTTAAGTAAAAATTTGAAAACCATGTATTATTTTTGTTTCACTTTAAGATTGTGATATTTTGTGTTGGTCTGTCACTTACAATCTCAGTAAAATATGTTTCAATTTGTGGTTGTAAGAAAACAAAATGCGAAAAGGTCAGGGGGTAATGAGTACTTTTGCAAGCCACAGTATCAGGTTCCAATTTATAGTTTGTATTGCATGTTTTTTACCTGAGAAAACTTAGATATGTTATTTGTAGATTATTAAGCCAAAAACTGTTGTGACACAGATACATGTAATGTGTCTCAACACTGTCAGTGCACTGTTTAAATATGAATGTCTATTTAAAAAAATATATAAATTATAAATAATGTAATTGTTTAGACTATTTCATATGAAGTCATCACAATCTCATTAATTTCTCATTTATTTCATTTGCTCCTTTATTCCCCATCTGTAGATTTGCTGGCTGTAATCTCACTGCGGGGTGCATTGAAACGTTGAGTGCAACAATACAAACAGAAAACTCCTCCCTAAAAGAGCTGGACCTCAGTAACAACAACCTGCAGGATTCAGGAGTGGAGAAGCTCTCTGATGGACTGAAGAGTTCACACTGTAAAGTGGAAACACTGAGGTCAGAATCATAAAATCTATTTAGATCAAGAGAAATCTACACTAACATTAGAAATGCACACACCACAACTCCTCTTGCCCCACATTTATATTTGGGTTAAACGGATCATTACCAAATTGTCTCCACTTATCCCAGGCTAGATGATCAGTTCAGTGGGGTTTATAACTATGCTGCTTGTCTCATCAACTTGCAATCGTGCAACCTTGCTACACACATGCCACACCCATGTCACCGTTACTGCTGTGCTGAGAAAACCTGCTTAGTGTAATTATTCACCATTGATCAGAGCCAGACCACCCTATAAACTCATTATGCATGCTGTGTAGGGCCCTGCAAATTAAGGCCCCCTGCTCCCCTTTGTGACACTGGCCAGCTATGGTTGCAGTGTGCAGCTGCTGATGCCGAGCGTCGCCTGCTGATAATAGATAGGGTTTTCTACTAAACACATCACATCTGCAACCAGTGTTTTGGTGTGTGGTGTCACTACAGCTTTTTGTAGACATGTATCTCAACACCAGAATAAAGCTCTGATTCTGGTCATCCTCCTGTTATTTCTATCTAAGTGTTGTAGGATTCAGCAATTCACTCATATTTAATATAAGTCACTCGCCTATGCATTTTGGTTGTTTGGACTATTTTTCCCTGGTTGCATCCGTTCACATCACGTGTTTTCTGGTCAAAGTTGAACCAGGTTAAGCATTAGCGCGCTGGAAGCGTGGATATGGGGATGGCAACGCACTGCTTTCCGCACTGCTCTGCTACAGCACCAAACCGTTCTGCCACTGGAGAAAAAATTTAATCCAATGGGGTCAGCCTACAGTGGTGTGGCTACTGTATGCAGTGTGAAGAGCCTTAACAGTTTTATTTTTTTCTCAAATTCTACAACTTTCTACTAGTTTCATGCACAATTCAATACACTGGATAAGTAAAAAAAAAATGTCAAAAGTATGAAAGATGAAAAAACACAACGTAAAATGTTCATTGGCTTGTAAGGTATCCATGCCCCTTGATCGTTTTCACATATTGATTCCTTACAGCCACAAAAATGCATTTTATTAAGATTTTAAGTGATAGACCAACACAAAGTAGCATATAATTGTAAAGTGAAAGGAAACTAAAACATTGTTTTTGAAATGTAATCAAATAAAATTTTGAAAAAGAAAAGTGTGATGTGCAAAAGTATACAGTTCCCTTTATATCAGTACCTTTTGCTGGGCATGTTTCTACCAGCTTTGCAAATCTAGAGACTGAGATCGTTGCCCGTTCTTCTTTGCAAAATAGCTTAAGCTCAGCCAGGTTGGATGGAGAGCGTCTGTAAACAGCAATGTTCATGTCTTGCCACAGTAGCTCAATGGGATTTAGGTCAGGACGTGACTGTGATATTCTAACACATGAATATCCTTTTTATCTTAACCATTTCACTCTAGTTGTATGTTGAGGGTCATTGTCTTGCTGGAAAGTGAATCTCTTTTCCAGTCTCAAGTCTTTTGCTACCCCCAACAAGTTTTCTTCCAGCATTGCCCTGTATTTATCTCCATCCATTTTTCCATCAACTCTGACCAGCTTCCCTGTCTCTGCTGAAGAAAAGCAGCCCCACAGCATGATGCTGCCACCACCATGTTTGACAGTGGGGGTAGTGTGTTTAGGCTGATGAACTTTGTACATTTAGTCCAGAAAGTTCAACTTTTGTCTCATCTGACCACATTCTTCCACGTTGTGTGCATATAGGCATATAGGAGTGCACCATTTATCATTGTCCTGTGGACAGATTCTCCCACCTGAGCATATATAATGGACGCTAAATGCAATTGATTGCACTGGATTTTATTTAGGGGGTTTAGAGTAAAGGGGCCCAAATACTTCAGGGGGTTATGAATTCTTTTGCAAGCCACAGTATCAGGTTCTAATTTATAGTTTGTATTGTATGTTTTTATACCTGAGAAAACTTAGATATGTTATTTGTAGATTATTAAGCCAAAAACTGTTGTGACACAGATACATGTAATGTGTCTCAACACTGTCAATGCACTGTTTGAAAATGAATGTCTATTTTAAAAAATATATATAAATTATAAATAATGTAATTGTTTAGACTATTTCATATGAAGTCATCACAATCTCATTAATTTCTCATTTATTTCATTTGCTCCTTTATTCCCCATCTGTAGATTTGCTGGCTGTAATCTCACTGCGGGGTGCACTGAAACGTTGAGTGCAACAATAAAAACAGAAAACTCCTCCCTAAAAGAGCTGGACCTCAGTAACAACAACCTGCAGGATTCAGGAGTGGAGAAGCTCTCTGATGGACTGAAGAGTTCACACTGTAAAGTGGAAAAACTGAGGTCAGAATCATAAAATCTATTTAGATCAAGAGAAATCTACACTAACATTAGAAATGCACACACCACAACTCCTCTTGCACCACATTTATATTTGGGTTAAACGGATCATTACCATATTGTCTCCACTTATCCCAGGCTAGATGATCAGTTCAGTGGGGTTTATAACTATGCTGCTTGTCTCATCAACTTGCAATCGTGCAACCTTGCTACACACATGCCACACCCATGTCACCGTTACTGCTGTGCTGAGAAAACCTGCTTAGTGTAATTATTCACCATCGATCAGAGCCAGACCAACCTATAAACTCATTATGCATGCTGTGTAGGGCCTTGCAAATTAAGGCCCCCTGCTTCCTCTTGTGTCAAGTTTAGTAGAGTTAGCATCTGATATCAAGCATGGAGATTAAGTGAAAGTAAATAAAAAGTTTATTGAAAGTATTCCTCAGCACATGGAAGTGTGGAAAAAATACTCCACAAGTGTGAACTGTGGGAACAGCAGTCAGGTAAAGTTGTGAACACGAGGTAAAGTCTGATTACCCTTACAGTGCCATAGTAATCTTACATGAACCAAACTTTGAAGCAGAAGTGAAATATGAAAACATACTGAACTCAGTCTTATGCTGTCATCACTCATTTAAACTCCCTCAAGTAACATCAATAACTGAAAGTTCCTTACTATTCCAATTGCTTAAGTTCAAGTTCCACTTTAAATCATGGTGCTATATTCATACAATCATATAACACCAGCGTATTTGCTCATATCCACCTTAAACAGTGAAGCAGTTAAAGTGCCTGGACAAAACTGCTGCACCATTTAAGGGAACACAAAACAGCAAGTTGGAAAATAAACAACTACATTGGCTTTTTTCTTTAAATTTCACCTTTAGTCTAAAGCACTGCTGCTATGAGCAGGAGGTCGCAGGTTTTAACCCCCACTCATGCAGCTTTGCCATCAGCTCAAAAAGAAGCAGTGGCTGACCTCATATGTATCAGAGGAAGCATGTGCTAGTCTTCACCCTCCTGGTTTGTTGGGGCATTACTAGTGATAGGGGGAGTCCTAATGAGTGGGTTGGGTAATTGGCTGTGCAAAAATTGGGGAGAAATGGGAAAAATTAGAAATAAAATAAAAAAATTCACCTTAAGTGCAGCAGTGGTTATAGTGTTGGCCATATTTAGTTTTTCTCTTCAAAAAATTCCATACTAGGTTAAGGGTCCCTTATCAGAATGTTGCTTAGGGAAAGTCCGACTGGGTCTGCATTAATGAACAGAAAGGATCTTCTTTTATGTATTTTTATGTATTTTATGTTTTATCTGCTCTCTTTTTGCAGACTTGTTGTGTGTAATCTTGGGGGGAAGACCAGTGAAACTCTGGGAACAGCTTTACTATCAGAGACCTGGACCCTGAAAGAGCTGGACCTTAGTAAGAATAACCTGCAGGACTCTGGAATGGAGAAGCTTTCTGATGGCCTGAAGAGTTCAAAATGTGTACTGGAGATACTGAGGTCAGAATTATACATTTACTAAACCTCCAAGTTCACCCCAGTTCAGCTTGATATCATTCCGTCAATTGGTCTATTTGTGTGTGTTTGAGATCAGTGTATATAATACTAAATATTTCTGTATGTAAACACAATTGTGAATACATTTATTGAAGGGATTACATGTTTCATGTATTTTCTTTAATGTTAAACAACAGTGTGGAAAATAGTGTGGAGTGTGGAGATACAATCATTTTGTCTGTTCCCATCAAGACATTGTCTGTTATTATATAACATAAGCTAGAATGTTTTTTTTATCAGTCACGCTGATGTGTTTCCATATATTGTCACATCCTAATTGCACTGCACTCTCTGTTGCAGATTAGCCACCTGTAACTTTACTGGGAAATCATGTAAGTTTCTCATATCAGCACTAAAATCAAAAATCTCCTCACTGAAAAAGCTGGATCTCAGCAGCAATGATCTGCAGGGTTCAGGGGTGGAGGAGCTCTTCATGGATCCACAGAGTTCACCCTGTAAACTGGAGATACTCAGGTCAGATTTCTGTCTGTTTATTCTGCAAAAATAATTCTGTAACTGTATGACACTTTTATATGGGCTAGTAGGGCTGGGGATCATTGTAAAAAAAATTGTACCGATACCAGTATGGTGCCTTAAATTTTATACCGATACTCAAACAGTACTTGTAATTGTAATTTCTGATTAACCAGTTATATAAATAGTTGATTGCATTGTATGTTTTATATATTTTTCTGGTCAGGTTTACCCAGTGGCAGGGGCGTAGCAGCAAATTCTGGGCCCTGTACACTCTCAATGTCAGTGGGCCCCTGTCCATGCCAGTACACAATGAACGTGGATTTTCATGGGCCCCTCTTTTTACTCGGGCCCTGTGTAGTCAGGTCCACTTTTCCCCCCACTACCACGCCCATGCCCAGTGGTATATTCTGGAGAATATGGTTTAGTCTGGGGAGGCTAAAGGGGTATATACAGTGGCTTGCAAAATTATTCATACCCCTTGAACTTTTCCACATTTTGTCACCTTACAACCACAAACATAAATGTATTTTATTGAGATAAAAAACAAACTATTGCGTAAGTGTGAAGTGGAGCGAAAATGATACTTGGTTTCCAAAATTTTTATCAAAAACAAATCTGAAAATTGTGACATGAAAAGTATTCAGCCCCCTTTACTCTAAAAGCCAATGCAATCAACTGCCTTCAGAAGTCAATTAATTAGTTAACAGAGTCCAGTTGTGTGTAATTTAGTCTTGGTATAAATACACTTGTTCTGTGAAGGGCTCAATTGTTTGTTAAAGAACACTAGTGAACAAACAGCATCATGAATCATGAAGACCAAGGAACTCACCAGACAGTTCACAGATAGTGTGCTTAACAAATATGGCCTTTATGGAAAAGCGTCAAGAAGAAATCAAATTGTTAAAAGAAACATATAAATTGCTGTTTGCAGTTGCAGCAAACATGTGGAAGAAGGTTCTGTGGTCAGATGAAATTAATGTTGAACTTTCTGGCCTGAATACAAAGCGCTATATGGGGAGGAACAGTAACACTGCTCATCAGCCTGAACAAACCATCCCCACTGTGAAACATGGTGGTGGGAGAATCATGCTGTAGAGATGCTTTTCTTTAGCAGGGACATAGAAGCTGGTCAGAGTTGATGGGAAGATAATAAAAGGCAATAAAAGACTTGAGACTGGGAAGGAGATTCACCTTCCAGCAAGAAAATGACCCTAAACATACAGCCAGAGCTACAGTGAAATGGTTAAGATTGGATAATATGTATGTGTTAGAATGATCCAGTCTTAAATCCCATTGATCTTCTGTGGCAAGACATGAAAATTGCTGTTCACAGACGCTCTCCATCCAACCTGTCTGAGCTTGAGCTGTTTTATAAAGAAGAATGGGGCAAAAATCTCAGTCTCTAGATGTGCAAAGCTGTTAGAGACAAACCCCCAAGCACTTACAGCTGTAATTGCAGCAAATGGTGGGTCTACTAAATATTGGGCTGAATACTTTTGCACGTCACACTTTTTAAATTTTTATTTTATAAAAAAATTGAAAACCAAGTTAGTGGTTGTACTTTTGCAAGTGGTTGTACTTTTGCAAGCCACTGTAAGGTGGGTAAATGGGACTCAGGGGCGTGAGAGGGTGGAAGAGTTTTGTCTGTGAACTGTTTACCGAGCTGATGAGCTTGGGTGACTCTGTTGTTGACTGGGTATGCCTTACTGTTAGGGCTGTCCCTAACGATTATTTTTTAAACGATTATTCTAACGATTATTTTTTTCGATTAGTCGACTAATCTATTTATTGAGAAACATATTTAAATAATTATTATTTTACGTTTTAAAGCAAATGATAAATTACTATATTAATATATAATAACAACAACAACAACACAAGCCTACTAAACCAAACCCCACACTTATAATCACTTACATGTACAACACGTTTAGATCTTTAACGCTAAAAATGGTAAGCTCCCATACACCACAACCGTGTGTTGCACTGTTTTCTGTGACCGCTAGATTTTGTGACCACTGGCAAGTAGTTCTCAGCAGACCGGTGCACTGGCCGATTCGAAACGTGTTCGTTTCTAATGTTTACCCCGACTGGCCAAAACGGTTAAGTTTAGGGCTGAGGGTAAGGTGTAGGTATAGAAAGCTTCCGTTTTGCCAATGAACGCTCATAACCGTGAGCACTGGTCACAAAATTCCGACGGTGACAGAAAACGGTGCAACACCGCAGCGCCGACGGCGCTAGCTAAAATAACTTAAGGCAGCTAGCTTAACTAAACACCTGAACTTATGAATAATGCTACTGTTTCTGGAAACTGCGAAATGCCATGCACAAATATAAACCAAAAATGTATAATTTCTGCCTGTGGCAGGTTTAAAACCTTTGGTAGACAGCCTTAAGTCTTTTTAAAGACACCTGCGGAGACCCTGATGTAAACGGTAACTTACTGTGTGACCCTGTTGACATAGTGCTCCTGGATGTTTGCGCTTCAAGTGCTCCTTTTGCACGTATGGCAGAGGACCACATTGTTGCCCTTTTGCGTGAAATGCTCCCAAACTTTAGATGCCCGCTGGCGTTTTTTTGTAGCTGGAGATTGCTCTCCGGAGTCCATGCTCTCCTCTGCCCGAACCCGACATGACCCGAGGTCCTACCCGAAATCCGACCCGGGCTCCAGAAAATAGTCCGAGATGTAGGCGTCTGTTTTTTAATTATATTTTTATGTAAAAAAAAAAAAAACGAAAATAACGAAAACTGAAAGTGAAACTAAACTAATTTATTTATAAGCGCTGTTTTCACTACCGCAGTTCTACAGCGGGGGTGCTGTGCCGATTCTGTCCGCGAAGCGGGAGTCAGATTCAGCAGAGAGTCGAATTCGGCACAAACGCGGCGGCACCTCGCGGTGCGTGGTGTCAGTTGTAAGCGCTCGCGCTAGCCGCAAAATACGGCAGAAAACACTGAGGGAGCTGCAGAATTATGTATGGGACTAGAATATGAGCTCTCACCAGAACAAGCGAATCTCTCTCTCTCTCTCTCTCTCTCTCTCTCTCTCTCTGTGTGTCTCTCTCTCTCTCTCTCTCTCTCTCTCTGTGTGTGTCTCTCTCTCTCTGTGTGTGTGTCTCTCTCTCTCTGTGTGTGTGTCTCTCTCTCTCTGTGTGTGTGTCTCTCTCTCTCTCTCTCTCTCTCTCTCTCTCGCACGTGAACTCCTCCGCGTTTGACTTGCAGAACTGTGTTTAGCTGTTCTTAAAAATAATTTTAATTAAATAATAGTTCTATGCTTCTATGTTACCGTGTTAATTAACATAGTTCTGATCATATTTACGACGCGCCGACGCACGTTATGCAAATCGATGTATTTTCGTAATCGATGACGTCGATTATGTCGACGCGTCGCCCCAGCCCTACTTACTGTTCAGTCTAGCTAGTGGTAGCTTTAGCCAAATATTCCAGCCGACTGAGCAGAAGTGTATATAAGTAAGTGTATTGTTTTGTTTCGAAAATAAATCCAACCAGCTGAGATCTCATCCCTGTTTTGGAAATCCATAATTTCCCTCTACAACCTGTTATTTAAACAAGGTTCCTCCTAACCTCAAGACCCACACTACCACAGTCCCTTAAAAATGTATTTATTTAATATATATATATATATATATATACATTTTAGCTGGAATTCCTAGTACTATTGTGAGGGAGACAGTTATAATAGTGTAGTGTGGTTTAGGTCTGGCAGTTATAATATCTCAGGAGTGAGAGAGAGAGAGAGTGGTTGAGAGAGAAGGAGAGACATCACGAATGAGAGCAGGAGGTTTTCATCGCAGCAGGAGTGTGTGGATAATTTGAATAATCTGCATTTCTTTCTCCGCTTGTGTGTTTCATGCAAAGTATCGGCACTGATTTTTTTTCGACCTTTTGGTACTCGGTACTGCCGAGACATTTTGGTCTGTGAATTTTTGGTATTGAATTTCGATACCCAGTCCTATGGGCTAGTATGTCCATATTTGTGTTCATATTCCCTGAATTGTTTTGCATATATTTTAATCAGTACTTCCTCCTAGTTATTGTTGCTGTGTTAAACTCTGAGCTCATCTGCCATGAGAGGCTTCCCATGTGGGGAGAGTGTGCGCTGCTGCACGGACATTTCCTGCATTTTAGTTTGTTATTTGCGACCAAAGAAACATAAAATAAACCTTTTACTTATGCAGGGTGACTGTTTTATGAACTATATTAAGTTCAAATATACTTTAAAGTATACATGATATGCACTTCAATGATCTCAACAATGTGGAACTGTGTTTATTTATTTATTATTTTCAACAAAAATGTAACAGAAAGAAATATAATTTTATAAATATACAATAAAAAGACTTGGGTCTTGAATACAAATAAAATAGTTTGCTTAAAATAATATTAAGACAGTGTTTTGAGATGTTTATTTGAATGTGCAGTTTATATTATAATTTGGATCAATTTAATATCATAATATTGCACTAAAACAGTTAACTTGTTTATACAACTAATTTGTATGTCTAAATTACACTTGTATGCAAATTAAGTATAACTTAAACCATTTGAACATACGATTTTCTAAAACATCATTACAAAACTATAATGCAGGTTTATGAGCTCAAAAACATCACAAACACTGTTTTTTGTGCATATTTTAGTGATAACGGCAGCACTAAGCTCTTTAGGCTTCCAATATGATCACCTTTTACATGTTTCTAACTTTGATTATGCTTCACAGTATATTTGAAATTTAATATAGTTTATAGCTCACAGATAGTCATCCTGCATCAGTAAAAGGTTTATTTTCTTTATTCATGACTGGTATTACAGTATTCCTACAGTTGCAAAAACCAAACTAAAAGGTAGAAAATGCAGCAGCGCACATTCTTCCCACATGGGAGATTTCTGGCGACAGGGGAGCTGAAGGTTCGGCTACCGGGACACCACCACGGGAAAATCTGCACACTGTATTATCTAACGGTAACACAACAGCATTATTAATTATCTGCAGGTTATAAATGTAGATAACTAATGGTGATCATCCCGGTAAAAGATAATGAGCGGAAAATGCTCTTTACCCTCCATCAGTGCTTCGCTGTTAAACTGGAGCCCACGCAGTTAGAACTACATTTTCCTCAAAATACTTTAATATTGTAATATTATGACTTTAATCTCGTAATATTACGACTTTATTTCCGTAATATTATAACTTTAACCTTGTAATATTAAAATTGTAATTTTGTTAATTTAGGAATGTTAGTGAACTGTTTTTTTGTGGACCTAAACCGCTGTTGTAAAACAGAAAAAAATTCTGCTAGGGTGTTTTTCGTTGTTTCCAACCAAAACTACTCTAACAGAAATCATGTTATACTTATGAGCTCCAAAGTCATAAATATGCTGTTGTGATGAAGACCTGAAGGCAGTAATAAAACTGTGGAAACTGCTGACTGCTCACTTCAAAGACACTTTCCGAAGAGGAAGATTATGTGGATTGTAGTTAACAGGTCAGAGGTGGAGGGAGTTCACAGAAGCATGACAATCAATATTATTTAAGGTTTTTCTAGTAATATCTTATTTAATATTTTTCTAACTGTTGACAGTGTCTCTATCAGCAATATTTCCCCCCTCTTCAGATCAGACATTTGTTTATACAAGTATTTAAATACATTATCCTTTTTCAATTATTTAGCTTTGTGTACCATAATACCCTGTGTGCTTTTCTTCTGTGCAGGCTGGCTTTATGTAATTTTGAAGAAAGGGTTTGTGAATATCTGGGATCAGTTTTAAATCAGGAAAATTCCCTGATAGAGCTGGACCTAAGTAACAATGACCTGCAGGATTCAGGAGTGAAGCTGCTCTCTGCCGGACTAAAGAGTTCACACTGTAAACTGGAGATACTCAGGTCAGTTCATTCTAGATTTATAAATATACGTCTAACATTCAATATTCAGTTAATTTAAACAGTTAAACTGAAGACACTACAAAAATATGGTGTTTTTCCAAAATTTAAACTGTATCTTTCATTTAAAGGTCTTATTCCAATGTTTATAAATTCATTTTAAACAGTCTAGTTGTGGTCTCTAATATGAACGAATGCCATGTAAGCCGTTTTTTATGAAAAAAAGTGCTCAAGTGTTTTTATTTAGCCCTGCTTTAGCCCTGTCTCTGGAGAAAGAGAGGTTTTGGCTTTTTCTCATGAATATTCAAACATGCATATATATCGCCTCTGATTGGCTAACAGCAAGAGAAGCAGAGAACGCCTACCAGCCTCCCGCCCACAATCAGTTTTACAGCTCAAAATCACGGTCAAGGACAAAATGTTATCAGAGATACAGCCTTAGTTAAAGAAATAGCACTGCGTGAAGTTAACCCTTAAACTTCACTTAACGTCAGACTCGACGCCCCGGCAGTGCTCTCTTCCCGTGGCCGAGAAACGTTATGACAAAGTGGGTGAGGCCAGGAATACTCTTTCACCTGGTAGACATCGACACCCTAACATCTCTCTGATCAGCTCATATTTTTGAGGCTTTTCTTTGACTAGCTACTGCAGACAGTGGAGGCTGACAAATAGTTTCATACGCAGCATGCATACACAACTGAGAGAGACCTATAGTATTGTACAAAGAACAAGAAAAAATGGATTTTGGCAGAATGAGACCTTTAACAAAACAGGTACACTGTAAGAACCAACCAAGGTTGTTTGGATGCAAATGCAGGCAGGTTTTATCAATCCAACAACACAAGGCAAGACTGTAGTCCAAAAATCAGGCCGAGTTCAAAACCAGAAAAAGATCATGAGGCAAAAATCGTAGTCAAGGACAGGCAAGGGTAAAAAAAACAGGAATAACAAACACTGCAGAAAAAGGCTCGATAAGGCACTGATGTGGCAATATCTCGCAACTAAACTAAGCAAGTTTCCCAGTATATATAGTCCATGTAATAAGCTGATGTCCCACAGGTGTGTGGGAGGAGCGGAGTCAGCTTTTTAGTACCCTGGAGAGGCTGATCTTAAAGGTGCAGGTGTGACATTACACACGCAGTGTCACACTAATTAAATACCAACTGTGCCTCCATTTGAAGCCTTATTAGCCTGCTGAAAAAATTGAGTGAGTTAGGGAGAACAAGTTAGTTACAAGCCACATATACAAGCTGCTTTATATCAAATGAAACATAAGGTATGACAAAAGATTAAGGAGGAGGAAGATTAAAAAGTTCAACAGGGAAAAAGAGAGAAGGTTTATACTATTAATGTCTGGTGGACAGATTAAATAAACAAATGTCACCTCTATATACAAACAGGATTGGCAAGACAAAATTACATTCGCACACCAAACAAATACCTGAACATTGCATTTCTTCCTTTCCGTCCCTCTGCAGATTGTCTGGTTGTATGATCACAGAAGAAGGATGTTCATTTCTGGCTTCATCATTAAGTTCAAGCTCCTCCCACCTGACAGAACTGGATCTGACCTACAATAACCCAGGAGAGTCAGGAGAGAATCTGCTCACCCCACACTGCAAACCCGGCACACTCAGGTAAGAACGACTCCATCAGATTTTTATTGGTGTGTATTATTTGTGTTTTAGGCATTTTAGTGAGGAAAAGCTTGTATTGATTGTATTAAAACTGACGTATAAATGAATAAACATTTACGGTTTATAATATTTTCTGAAGAAGTTTTAAACAGAATGAGCCTGCATATGTATATATAAACAAACTAAATGACTCAATAATTTAATTATTTACATGGAAAAAAATGGTATGCCTCAAAACTGTTTAAGGACATCCACAGCACTGCCCTCATCAAAATAATATTTTCTGGTTTTGGACAGAATTATTAATAAATTGTACATGTAAATCATTTGATTTCAGCCTTTTTTTCTGCTCCACAAACGACTCTGCTCTAAAAGCCAGCACTCAGCATGGCGCTGCGCTGCAAAGGCTGAAGTGAGCAACATGTAAAAGATGATTTGTTTATAGTAAAGACATTTTAAATTGAGACATTTTCATGGATGCTAGATTATTTATTATAAGTTCAGCTCATTGATCAGTTTCTCCTCATTCGTCACCACAGTAGAGTTCCATGTGGAAAAGGCGTGACATTGTATAGAGCTGTATGAGCCTGCCCCTCCCACTTTAATGCAACAATTAAGTCCTTGAGTGTCACCTGCATTAAAAACAATGCTTTTGAATGTTAGAGGGCTAAGCAGTGTGCATCTGCCTTTATGCATATATACAGTACCTTTTTTATAGTTATTTTTTTTATTAAAATGTAATTATATATATATATATATATATATATATATATATATATATATATTCACTGGCTTTCAAAATTATTCATACCCCTTGAACTTTTTCACATTTTGTCACTTACAACCACAAACTTGTAATAGACCATCACAGAGTAGAACATAATTGTGAAGTACAGTGAAAATGATACATGGTTTACCAACTTGTATTTAAACAAAATCTAAAAAGTGTGATGTGTATTCAGCCCCCCATATACTAGTACTTAGTAGAGTCAGCTGCAGATACAGCGGTCAGACTCTACCATTATCAATGCACGATCTTGGGGGAAAGTAATGCCAAACTACTCTGCTTTCCCAATTATTATGCAAATGATATTTTTCCCTGATTTTCCTAAATGGTCGATGCAAATGACCATTTGATATCACCTTCACAATTCTTGCATCTATTGAATTTGTGAGTTTTTGCTTAAACCTTTTTGCCTGATGTCAGAACAGCTTCCCAGAGCTGCTGTTTAGATGTGAACTGCCTCCCACCATCATAGATCTTTTGCTTCATGATACTCCAAAGGTCTCTATAGAATTGAGGTCAGGGGAAGATGGTGGCCACACCAAATACCTGTTTGTTGGTTTGTAATGGCATTTTAGCAGCTACTCTATTAATCAGAGGAACTTGCCTGGAAGAATCCTTTCTCATTTTGCCTTTATCTGCACGAACCTGTGTGGGGGTGACACCTCGGGGTGACTGTCATCTTATTCGAATGTCAGTCAGCAACTGCAGGATGACACCAAGTGAGCTACAAAAGGAATGGCAAATGGCAGCTGGGGTGAAGTGCACAGCAACAACAGTTCGTAACAGGCTCCTAGAGTCAGGACTCATTTAAAGCTAGAAAAAAAGCCTTTCATCAATGAGAAGTAAATGAGAGCCAGGCTGAAGGACGTATTAATTAAGGCACATACAAGGTTATCCTGGAAAAACACTTGTTTCTCTCTCCGAGGACTGTTTTTCCCAGTAGGACAATGCTTCATGCCACATAGCTAGCTCAATCAATGTGTGGATGAAGGACCACCAGGTCAAGACTCTGTCATGGCCAGCCCAATCTCCAGAACCCCATTGGAAACGTCTGGAATATAATCAAGATAAAAATGGATAGACACAAGCCATCAAACAAAGCTGAACTGCTTGAATTTTTGTGTCGGAGTGCCATAAGGTCACCCAAAAGCAGTGTGAAAGACTGGTGGAGAGCATGCCGAGAAACATGAAAGCTGTGATTTAAAAAATCATGGTTATACCACCAAATATTGATTTCTAAACTCTTTGTGAGTTAAAAATATAGTATTGTTGTTTCTAAATGAATACGAACTTGTTTTCTTTGCATTACTTAAGGTCTGAAAGGTTTCTCATTTTCTGCTAATAAATACAAAATTTTAGTTTGGAATTTCGGAATTTCAGTTATCAGTAGTTTATAAAATAAAAGAACAGGTGCCTATGGATCTAAAGGCATATGCCACGGTAGCTCGCTATAGCCTCTACTGAGAGGCAGGTGCCTACGGATCTAATGGCATGTGCCACGGGAGCTCGCTATAGCCTCTACTAAAAGGCAGGTGCCTATGAGGGAGACAGTAGTATTGTTACATAATACGTGCACATAAAACCTTAGATCTTTGCCTGAGAACAAAAAATAAATAAAACAAGGACACAAGCCTGACTTTCTCCTGTTTTTAATAAGCATTGAAATTACCTTTACCACAATTACTCTATCAAATCAAGTTACCAAGAACACGTCCAAAATAGCCCATTAGCTGTCCATGGAAGTCCAAAACAAACGTGCAAACTGCTCATTTTAAATAATAAATCCAACCACCAACTAAGCTGTGAACGACACATTCCTGAAAGTCAAATTAATATGCCTGATTGCGTATTGCTGTGTACAAAGCCACTAGTTTAGCCACAGGAGCTGTGGCAAGTGTCTTTGCTAAGTATCCGTTTCTGAATGGCAGATGCCGCTAGCGAGCGCCGCTGGCCAGTAGCGTTCGTGGCCAGTGCCACTCCTCAAAGACAGGTGCCAGTAGGTGTCACTTCCTGTTGCCACAGTTGAATGGCAGGTGCCCGTGGGTGTCACTTCCTGTTGCCAGCGGATCAAACCCCCTCTCATAAAAGCTTATATGAGCGCATTTTTGGTGTGAAGATTTGCTAAGGGTCTAAACACACAGTTTTAGAGGGTAGAGCATAAACTGCATTCTTTTAACTGCATTAATCTATTCAAGAACTAATGACGACATGCGTCATATTAACCAGTTTTCTTATAAAGACGCTCAAGACGTCTGGAAACACAGAGTTCAGGGTAAAGCAGGGAGAGGAGTTGGCGGACGGCACAGTTCTGGACTTAAGGGGAGGTATAGGGTCCAGGGTGTCAGAAACAGACACAGCACAGCAAGAGACAGAAGAGGAGAGTTTACAGATCACAGACAGAGAAGAAGATCTGATTAGAACAGAAATGAACACAGAATCTACAGCAGAAGGATTACAGAATAAAATACAGGTTAAAAAATGAGATTTAAGATTAGAAAGACTGAGATTAGCTGTTATCAGTTAATGATCTGAAATGCTGATATACAGACCAGAACCCCCCACTGGGTGATTATGATTTTATACGATATTCAAGTAAACTCTGGAGGCTTAATGAGATGTTCCTTGTTTATGCTCACTTATTTCTTTAGATTGTTTTAAATACTCACAGTTTGAGTGACAAGCAGCTGACAGGAACCTTTTCCAGTGTTTATCCATAAGTATGCAATAATATTATGATTTTATTATACTATTTATTATACTATTTGGAATATATTGAATCAGTTTACTTAACTTATCTCTTTCCAGTAAAATGAATCATATTTTCATATTTTGTCCAAAATTCTGCATTAACATGTGTTTTATTAGGCTTTTTAAGTTGTTTTTAAAATTATACATCCAGTGTAATAAACCTATATAAGGATTCTTCCTGGATACAAATCTGTATCATATGTAAGAACACAGCACTGCCCTGCACTGGGTCTGTCCAGTGACTGGGTTGAATTATTTTAGCTAATAGTAGCAATAGTTCCATATTTAGTTTTGTTTACATACAGAGATTTTCTCCTATCTGATTGAATTCATTACTATTCTAGAATCTGATGGAAGTGTTTATATGTACAGACTAATTAACACACTGATGAAAATCCTCAATACAATTATTCTGATCCAACACAATGAGCATGTAGAGTACCACTTAATGTATACATTACCATGACGACCAGCATCGTATGAGTTCAGTCAGAGTAAAAGCAGCAGGATGTTACGTGAGTGTTTTTATTTAGGTAGCAACTGACATGGAAATGTAATAAAGTTGAGAGTCGAGAGAGTCGGTCCCACTGCTACCAGTACCAGTCGTCCCAGTGAAGGAATTAATGCTATTGTAAATAAAGGGAGACATGTTTTAATAACTTCATACTTCACATAAATATTACATTTAAAAACATGTTTTTTGAACCAAATCTACTTGACAAGATAATTCATCTTTTTTAATGTAAAATTCACGAATGACATGTACTTTGCATCCTGAGTTGTATACAAGACAACCTCCACTTTTAACCCATCCGAGTATTGAACACACACACACACACACACAGCAGTGATAGTTAAGGGCACAACCGTGACGTTGATGGAGCGGTGCTCTAAACACTGAGCCACCACTACTCATATTCCAGTAATTCTGTGTGTTGGTATTTCCCTGTATACTGTATGTGGAGAATATACTTACACTGTCTGACTGTAAATTGAATGAATTCAGGAGTTCACATGACTATTATTCTTCTGTTTAACTGATTATTTAAAGGATTGTCCTCCTCGTTCAATCAGATAAAACTGTATTCAGAATGGCCTCAATAGCACTGCTCTGTTCTCACTGAGGTGAATACATGTGTTCTATTTTAAATGAGATGTTAGTCAGATTATTATTGGATTATCAGGCTGCATGTAAACATGGTTAACATCATCACATGGTATTTAGCACGTTATAAAATTGACATTTTATGCAGCATTATTGTTTGTTTTCCTAAACCATTGTTTTCTATTGTGGAATATCATTTTTAATCATTGTCAAGTTACCAGTGAAAGCATTTCCTGTGTCAGTTTACTCTGTAAGCACTTCTTAGAGCTAGATATAGCGGTGCCATTCTGGTTAAATAAGATAACCTAGTGTTAGGATCATGGGTCAAAGGTCAAAACTCCTTTACAGAGGAAGACATCTGTTTTTGGGACTGTTGTAGCAGGTCTTTTGTTTCTGGTACACCTCCCCCATGCCTAAACACTATTTAGCCAGTGTGTGCTGAGTCCAGTTCAGTTGGGAGTTGGGTGAGAGGCTAGCTGGGAGAGAGAGTGGCTGGGAGAGCTGCTGGAACAGCCATGAGGCTGGACCATGGTGAACTCTGCTTTGCTCAGGGTCTAGCTTTGAACAACATAATAATAAAGCTAAACATCTTCCTGCACTGACGGTCTCTTAGACTCCTTTCTTCTGCAATCTACATCTACAAGAACTGGTACGTTGTTGAACAGCAGACGTCAAGAAGATCTAATGTTCTCTTCACTGCTTCACTAACCTATTTAGAGAAATCTAAATGTGTGGTTAAGAAGACAGGATTCAGCACCAAGAAAAAAATACAACACTATCATTTATTTTTACAACAGAGTTTAACTGTTGAGACTGAAAATCTCAATCTGACAATAAAAAACACTTAATTTAGGTAAAAAAAAAAGACTCTTGCTGATATTTACAGTTTGTCCTTCAATAGAGACACATGCAGAATCATTTTCTCAGTGATGATGTCACAGGAACTGATCTATTATCTTTATAAGGTGTAATTTAAATGATGTAACCGGGTTTCAAAATCTGTGAACGTGTGTTGAAATTGTAATTTCATATAAAATGAATTTAATGTAATGATTGTCAGTGAGGACATGCAAATATAAAAAAAAATTAAAGAATAATTTTATTTCAACTTTTACTTAGTTCTATTAAATGATGAGTTAAAAATACAGTTAATGGTTTCCATTAATTAAAAATGAAGTAAGGAATCCCAGTTAGAGTCCAGCCAGCAGAGCAGATCAGAACGAGAACATGACCAGAATTATGGATCGAGTAATTAACATGCTGAGATAAACCAGAACCGTAAACAAATAAACAAACAAAACTGAGCCTCAAAAAACCCAGCCCACCGTCCTCCCTTAAAAAATAAGTAAATTAATTTGAGTAGAGTTAACAGGAGGTCTGAGTGAATCATATCAAAATAAATAAAATCATTTATATTCAAATCAAACACACAGACTATTATGTACAGGTGGCAGGTGTGTTAATTTTACTTTACACATCTCTTAAAGATAAGAAGATAAAACTGTTGGGAGCACATTCTTACATATTTTTAATTAAACATTCCTCCCACAGCTGCATTCTCCGTTATCTGGTCCAGGGTGTGAATTATACAGGGACAATCAGAGGGATCATGTTTTTCTTACTTATTACTTACTGTAATTTCTGCAGTACATAAATGATAAATCCTTTACACCAGTAGCACATATTACACTATAGCCTTTATAGTCCGGGTTATAAACAATATATTATACAACAAAATCAACAACTAGTCAATCCCACAAACACACACAGTGCTATTGGTTGCTATCACAATCTAGACCTGTACCTGTTACATTAAAGTCATAGGCCACCCAAAAACAAAACAAATCTGTCTGTAGTTTTCTCATCCTGAAAATTAAATACATATTTTACAAAAGACTAAAACAGAATTCAAGGTTATACAGTGTATCACAAAAGTGAGTACACCCCTCACATTTCTGCAGATATTTAAGTTTATCTTTTCATGGGACAACACTGACAAAATGATACTTTGACACAATGAAAAGTAGTCAGTGTGCAGCTTATATAACAGTGTAAATTTATTCTTCCCTCAAAATAACTCAATATACAGCCATTAATGTCTAAACCACTCGCAACAAAAGTGAATACACCTCTTAGTGAAAGTTCCTGAAGTGTCAACATTTTGTGTGGCCACCATTATTTCAGGAGAGTTTATAAACTTATAAACCATGATTGACTGTAGGCATGACACACTTATCTTTGTACTCCTCACCTGATTGCTGCCACACATGCTTGAGACCATCTGAACCAAATAAATTAATCTTGGTCTCATCAGACCATAGGACATGGTTCCAGTAATTTATGTCCTTTTTTATATGATTTCAGCAAACAGTTTCCACGCTTTTTTGTGTACAGCCTTCAGAAGAGGCCTCTTCTGGGGTGACAGCCATGCAGACCAATTTGATGTGTGCGACGTATGGTCTGAACATTGACAGGCTGACTTCCCACCTCTTCACTCTCTGCAGCAATGCTGACACCACTCCTACACCTTTCTTTCAAAGACAGCATTTGAATGTGACACTGAGTGCCTGCACTCAGCTTCTTTGGACGACCAACATGCAGTGTTGTGCACGTTACTTTGAAAAAGTAATTAGTTATAGTTAGTAGTTACTTCTCCAAAAAAGTAACTGAGTTACTAATGGAGTTACTTCACTATAAAAGTAACTAGTTACCAGTAAAAGTAACTATTGCGTTACTTCGCCCGTAAAAAAAATGAACAAAAGAAAATAAATAATGTAATTACTATTATTATTAGAAAAATAACAAACGAAAATAAACCCAAAATGTTGACAAAAATATAATCTAACGAATAAAAAAAAATAAGAAACGAAAAACTCCACAGGACCAAAGAAAATGACTAAGACTTGTAATACTGAAAAAAACAAAAGAATGGACAAAAACAACAATCCATTAAAAAACTCATTTAAAACAATCAAAGGCTTTTTGCGCAGAATAATAAAAGTTTCGGTTAGTTTCAGTTTCAAATCATGAAAACAGCTCACCAAAACCTCAACCTCTCCTTTATATTTGACAATATTTGATTAACTTACTTTACTTATTTTCATTTAACTGAACTGAGTTGGATATTATTTATAGCCTCGCGCTGAATTCAGCTCCGCGCTGTGAAAGAGAGCGCGATAGAGAGAGAAAGAGAGAGAGAGGCGCAGCGCTTTTTGCCTGATTTCTCTTTATTAATTATCAGTACATTTGTTGGCTTTAGTGAGTTTAATAACATTTTTTTAACATAATTTTACTATACTTGTCCGACCTTATCTATTAAAACTTTTTTTTAGAAGACAGAGGCTATTGCTGCGCCAAGCACCACTTTGCGTGCCTGACATTTCAGAGCGAATTTCAAAGTGAAATTCAGTTAAATAATAGCATAGTTAACTAAAATAAATTTATGTTCAGTCAAAGTTATTTTCTATTTTAATTTTCCATTTCAAAAACTCCAGCATTTGAGTGAGAATAAGCATCTGTTGAAATTAAATGTTAAGTTACAGTTATTTAGTCTGTGTACTAAACATAAATATAAATCCTTATAACTGACAGAAACAAATATAACTAATAATAATTTATTAGTGAACACACATCATTTCCAGACCACCACGCCCATCTGCGTTAATATATTCCAAAAGTCCAACGCTATTTTAAGGACGCGTGCAAGGCGTAAAAATAGACTGTTGACGGGGTGTACGATGGCAACGCGCCACGCTACACGCCTTGCGCGGGGTGTAGGATAGGGCCCTTTGTCTGTATGCGCGAAGTTAAAAAAAAAAGTTCATTCAGCTGCTAAAGTAACGTGCAGTAAGGAGGTGTCGGAAATGGTAACGGCGTTATAGTTACAGTCAGAGTAATGAGTTAGATTACTCGTTACTGAAAAAACCATCACTGCCAACATGAGGTCTGTTCTGAGTGGATCTTGCTCTTTTAAAATGCTGGATGATCTTGCTCACTGTGCTGCAGCTCAGTTTCAGGGTGTTGGAAATCTTCTTGTAGCCTTGGCCAAACCTTATGTAGTGAAACAAATTCGTCTTTTAAGATCCTCAGAGAGTTCTTTACCATGAGGTGCCATGTTGGAACTTTCAGTGACAAGTATGAGAGAGTGTAAGAGCTGTACTACAAAATTGAACAATCCTGCTCCCTATGCACACCTGAGATTTTGGAGAGAAATTGACAAGCAGAGCTCAATTTGGACATTTAGGGGTGTGGTCTCCTAGGGGTGTACTCACTTTTGTTGCTGGTGGTTTAGACATTAATGGCTGTATATTGAGTTATTTTGAGGGGAGAATAAATTTACACTGTTATATAAGCTGCACACAGACTACTTTTCATTGTGTAATACTTCAGTTTTGTCCCATGAAAAGATATACTTAAATATCTGCAGAAATGTGAGGGATGTACTCACTTTTGTGATACACTGTACATTAGTGTATTGATTTACTGCATAAATATATGACAGAGTTTCTGCAGATCCTTTAAAAGCGTTAAGTTCATTTATCTAAAAGTCTTGATTCCACCCCTGAGGGTCTTAAAATGTTGCTTTTATTTCATATTTCATATGCATGTTGGTTTTGTTTAACATATTAGTTTGTTAGAAAATGTAATAATACAACAAATATACTGTAAAGTCTGTAAACTTAACATTAATTATTTTGTTATTTTGAAAAATGGTCTTAATTTTTCTCTCTTACAAAGTCTTACATTTTATTTCCCCAAACCTGCCGATGCCCTGATTTGAGTTTACTGTAGTACTAGCAATATATGTGCACCTAATTCCTCACTACTAAACCCACCAGAGTATCAAGCTTTTAGTTATATGTTCACATTTTTAATTCCATCTTAAAATGAAGCACACGTTTCATTGAGCCTGCAGTAGGTGTAATTTTTTATATACATTTTTTGTTTATGTTGTGCAGACATTAAAAAGTCCATCTAAAACTACATCTTGATTCTCATATTAATGTTCTGTTCCACCTTAAGAGCTGAAGACATTCAGTTCAAAGCCCTAAAAACATCTGTAGCCTGAAGCCTGTGTGTTGCCACAGCTGCATTTAAGGTGGAATGATCAATTCAAACAATCTAAAATCTTTATGTAATAGATTTAGTGAAAGCAATAAAGTGTGTTTTAGAAAATTAAATAACAGCTACTTACATGGCTTATGCAGGTCTCGTTTTGTAAGCGTGGGGGACATTACATATTAGGATATTAGAAAGTGGATCATACTATTTGCACAGTGAGGACGAAACTGCTGTATTTTTGTTCTTAAAATTCTGTTTAAATATTCTCTTTTTAAAATTTTAGCTTTTTTTTTTGTTTGCTTATCAGAGACAAACTACCATTTAAAAAAAACAAAAACACTAATTTATCCTTTTACTTTTGGGGTGCCGGGATACGGTTTAGGGGATGCTGGAGCCGCCCTAAAAAGGGCTATCGACGTCCATGCACATTATATTAATATCTGAAGTCAACAAAATCACTACAAAAATTCACACTGTAATACAATCAGCACCATTTTAATCTCACATACATAACAATAATAAAATAAACAGATTATAAATATAAAACTCATATAAAGCTTGTCTTACTAAGAATAAACATTTTTCACACATTTCAGTAGTTAAAGCACAGAGAAGATGATGTTTTATTGGGAGCACCCAGGAGCAGTGAGGATTAAGGGCAGAACCGTGTCGTTCTACATGCTGCTGTTGCCCTGTATATGTGGAGAATGTACTGTAACTCTTTGACTGTAAATGTAATGGATGCAGGAGTTTATATAGCTGTTATTCTTCTATTTAACTGATCACTTAAAGGATTATCCTCCTCGCTCAATGAGATAAAACTGCATTCAGAATGGCCTCAATAGCACTGCTTTATGAATGTGTTCTATTCTGATTGAGCTATTAATTGGAATATTGTCAGATTATCAGGCTGCATGTAAACGTGGTTAATATCATCACATGATATTTAGCACGTTATAAAATTGTAATTTTAGGTCTGAGTGAATCATATCAGAAGAAATAAAATCATTTACATTCAATTCAGGCATACAGACTATTATATACAGGAGACAGGTGTGTTTCTGTCACACATCTTTTCAGCGAATAAGAAGATAAAACTGTTGGGAGCAGATTGTTATATAATTTTATCAAACATTCCTCCTACAGCTGCATTCTCCATTATCTGGTCCAGGGTGTGAATTATCAGAGTCCTATTTGCTTACTGTAATTTTTACACTACATAAATGATAAATACATTACACCAGCTAATGTAGCACATACCACACTGTAACCTTCATAGTCAGAGTCATAAACAATATACAGTATTATACAGCAAAATCAACAGCTAGTCAATCCCACAAACACACACCCAATAGAATAGAATAAAACTGTTCCACCAAGGCAGGACATTTTTTTCTCTGGTTTCACCATACAAAGAACAATTAAGTAACAAACACGTCCATAAAAACAAAACAAACAACATATCAGTAAATAACAATAACACTGCTATAAATAATAAACATGTACAAACCAGGTACAACTTAGTGCAATTTGTTAATGCGTTTGATGGCACCCTTTATCTAGGGCTGCTGGGATACATTTTAGGTGCTGCAGTTCCACTAAAAAGAGCTAGCGATGTCCATGCACGTTACATTAACATCTGAAATCTTAAATTTTACTCTTAATTCCTTTAAATGAACAAAATCACTGTACCAAAATTCACACTGTAATACAATCAGCACCATTTTAGTCTCACATACATAATAATAAAATAAACAACTTTTAAATATAAAGCTCACATAAAGCTCATTATCTTACATAGCATAAACACTTATTACACATTTCAGTAGTTAAAGCACAGAGAAGATGATGTTTTTTAGAGGCTGAATTATAGAAAAAGCTGCAGCAGAGCAGCTAAACTATACAGCTGAGTTCTGTATTAAAACAGCAGGAGAACAGAAACACAAACCCACTTTAAAACCTTTAACCTGCTGCTGAAATAAATCCTTTATTAAAACACTGAATTACAGATCATATAAAAGTACAGAGAGTGAGATTCTCCTTCTGAACCCATTAGAACAGACCCTATGCTAAGCTAAGCGGCTAATGTATTCTCCATCTTTTCATTCTCTGATAAAACTGATCCAGAACAGGCTTATCTTGGACTGTGGTGTTACACAATGCTTCATGAAGCTTTCAGTGTAAAGTCTGGATGTTTCACTGGATACAGAGATTAAAGCAGTGTCCTCACTAAAATCACTAGAGTCACGTTATAACAGTAACTGAAGCTTCGTTACGTCACTGAATCCACTGTGAAGATTCAGATCCCCCGCTTTATTCCACTGACTGAAACTGGAGAAACATGTTCTGATGTTTTAATCCGTCATATTTTTCATATTTTATACCTTATTTACTCACAGTTTTCACACCAATCCTTTAAATAAAATCTAAATCTATAACTGATCTATTTTATATCTGAACCCATCGATGCCCATCAGTCCATCTGATCACATATTCTGAGATGATCAATAAAAAGAGGATAAATCCTAATCCCAACACAGCACAACACATTCAGTTTTAGAATAAAACCCTGTAATTAAATTGTGCAGATTGTAATTGTGAATGTAAGGGAATGTAATTTGTATTATTTATTATTTTTGTTTGTGGTTAATATAAAATGGAGAATTGTGTCAGTGAAATGTTTATTTAATGGTTTAAAGATGAAACTGGTTTATTTTAGTTGTTATAAAGGTTTATTAGTGTGAATGAGCTTCAGTGAAACAGAATGAATCTTGTAGGAAATGAAACTGGACAGTAGAAGCAGCGTAGAGACGAGTATCAGAAGCTTCACTGAATCATTTTCTGATTAAAATGCTTCAGCTGTGTTAATGATCCAGAAGCTTGGTAATGGTCATCACTAGTGTAAAGCTGTAGCAGTGAGGATGTAGAAAAGCACATTTCATAGCTCTATAATGAGGGAAAGCAGCACAGAGCTCAGTGTATCTCCAGCCTGCAGTAAAAGCTTTATTCTGAAGTGTTTAGCAGCAGCCAGAGGCTGGAGTTTCCTGCTGATTCAGAATAAGAGCGTCCTCTGCAGGAGGAGAGGAGTATCACCTATTAGCCTCAGCTGGATCAAACTCAACTATTAACCAAACTAATAAAACTATAATAATAACTAAACTAACATTTATAACCAGATAAATCTAATCTAATCTAACTCAGTAAATACATTCTATATTAAAAGTCCCTGTTTATTTTTACTGAACATAATTTAACCCTTTTTTTGTCATAATAGTTACATTTATCACAGGTAATAATAACCAGTGTTACTGTGGTCAGTAATATTACTATAGTACAGTCCTCTGATTTAAATCACTGTTATACAGGTAATGATGTTTAGATTTATATACTTTAACCAAATCAATATTTTACCCTTTAAATGATTTAAACCATCAAATCATTACCAGAACAAACTGTATTTATTATTTATTTAATTTGTATTTAATTTAGTAAATATTGTTTACTATGTGTGTATTTTGATTAGTTATATATTATTTAATAATTAATTAACCACAAGGATGTTGCTGAGAACACAAAATATGCATTAACGTGTGTGTGTGTGTGTGTGTGTGTGTGTGTGTAGAGTGGAGCATGGAGGGAACATCAGATTGAAAACAGGACTAAAGAAATGTAAGTACACAAATACACACACACACATACACACAAACATACACACACACTCATACACACACAAACACTCATACACACAAAAATATACACACACTCATACACACAATCATACACACAAAATACACACACTCTCATACACACACACACTCATACACACAACAGTATACACACTCACACACTCATACACGCAAAAATACACACACACACATACACACAATCATACACACAAAATACACACACTCTCATACACACACAATACACACACTCTCATACACACAACAGTATACACACTCACACACTCATACACACAATCATACACACAAAATACACACACTCTCATACACACACACACTCATACACACAACAGTATACACACTCACACACTCATACACGCAAAAATACACACACACACATACACACAATCATACACACAAAATACACACACACTCATACACACAAAATACACACACTCTCATACACACACACACTCATACACACAACAATATACACACACAAAAATATACACACACAAAAATACACTCACACATACACAAACACTCATACACACCAACACACACACACACTCACACTAATACACACACACATTTAAATACACACTAATACACACACACACCCTCATACAGACTCACGCACACACTCAAATACACTCATACAAATATACACAAAAACCAGCACTCAAAAATATGGGAGGTAAATTCTACCAAACATTAAACTAAAAATGAAAACATTAAAATGAAAATGTAAATACTGTTTTGCGCTTTCTTTTACCAAACATGTGAAAAAATTATGACAAAAAAAAAAATAATTAAATCTTTGCATTGCAAAATTTGCAATTAAAGGTGTCAAAATAAAAAGGTAAAGGAAGATTAGCGCTGTCTGCTGGAGATTTACTTTTCATTTCTTATTTTTCTTTTTTTGTTTTTATCTTCAGCAGCAAATACATGTAAATTAACAGTAGGTGGAGCTACAGCTACTGAACCTCCGGAAAAAACACAAATTCATTTAATACCTGAGAAATGAAAAGTAAATCACCAGCAGACAGCGCTAATCTTCCTTTACCTTTTTATTCTATAAATAAAAACGCTACCATTGCATTTAGATTTTAGTTTTGATATTTATTATTCTTTTATTTTTCTTTTTACAAATAGCTTTTTTATTTTAGATTTGAGTGTAAAATACCCGTATGGTGATGAAGATGAAATGACAACATTTTGTATTTAAATGTTATTTTTGTCACATGTGACCCGTGCTCAAGTGAAAAATTAAATTTCACACGTTTGTGAAAAGAAATTTCATTTTAATTTTTCATTTGATTTATTTTGGTAGCATTTACCACCCATTCAAACACACACACACACACACACACACAAACATACACATACACACACACACACACACACACAAACATACACATACACACACACACACACACACATTTAAACACACACATTTAAACACACACAATCACACACACACACACACACACACACATTTAAACACACACATTTAAACACACACAATCACACACACACATTTAAACACACACAATCACACACACACATTTAAACACACACATTTAAACACACATTTAAACACACACATTTAAACACACACATTTAAACACACACACACACATTTAAACACACACATTTAAACACACACAATCACACACACACATTTAAACACACACATTTAAACACACACATTTAAACACACACATTTAAACACACACATTTAAACACACAATCACACACACACATTTAAACACACACATTTAAACACACAATCACACACACACACATTCAAACACAAACACACGCACACACACACACATTTAAACACACACATTTAAACACACACAGACACACACACACATTTAAACACACACATTTAAACACACACATTTAAACACACACAGACACACACGCACACACACACATTTAAACACACACATTTAAACGCACACAATCACACACACACACATTCAAACACAAACACGGACACACACACACACATTTAAACACACACATTTAAACACACACAAACACACACACACACATACACACACACACACATTTAAACACACACACATACACACACATTTAAACACACACACACACACAAACACACACACACACATACACACACAAACACACACACACATACACACACATACACACACACACACATTTAAACACACACAATCACACACACACACATTTAAACACACACAATCACACACATACACACACACTCACACACACACTCTCTCTCTAATGTGTGTTCTTGTGTTCAGACGGCTGTGATCTCACACTGGATCCAAACACAGCGAACAGTGATCTCTCTCTGAGTGAAGAGAACAGGAGGGTGGAGAGAGGAGAGCTGCAGCCGTATCCTGATCATCCAGAGAGATTTGATGGGTGGTCGCAGGTTCTGAGTAGAGAGAGAGTTACTGGACGCTGTTACTGGGAGGCTGAGTGGAGCGGAGACGTTGCTGTAGCTCTGAGTTATAAAACCATCAGCAGGAAAGGAGGAGGTTCAGACTCTCGGTTTGGAGAGAATGAAAAGTCCTGGAGGCTGATGATCTATAATAACAGTTACTCTGTTCATCACAATAATAACAGCACTGCTCTCCCTCCTCCTCCCTCTCCCTCTAACAGAGTAGGAGTGTATGTGGACTGTCCCGCCGGCACTCTGTCCTTCTACACCATCTCCTCTCATACACACACACCCTCCTCACACACACCCTCCTCACCCTCACACACCCAAACACTCACACACCTACACACATTCTACACCACATTCACTGAACCGCTCTATGCTGGGTTCAGACTTATATTTTATAACTCCTCAGTGCATCTGTGTGATATAGAATAGTGTGTGTGTGTGTGTTTGTTTATGACTGTGTGTGTATGTGTGTGGGCGAGAGATAGATTGTGAGTGATGGTGTTTGTGTGAGAGTGTGTATGTGCTTTTGTGTGTGTGTCTGAAAGAGAGAGAGAGAGAGAGAGAGAGAGAGAGAGAGTGTGTGTGTGTGTGTGTGTGAAAGAGTGTAAGTGTGCATTAGTATATGTCTGAGACTGTGTGTGTTTGTGTGAGAATGGGTGTTTGTGACTGTGTGTGTGTGTGTGCATTTTGTGAAAGAGAGTTTGTGTGCACTTATCAAATCTTCATCATAATAATATACAATTAAATTGTTTATGTTAATATATTGTGATTCTGAGTTTATAATTTATTATTGGTAATTAAATGATTATGATTGTAAATATATTGTTTATGATTGTGAGTTTATTGTTAATTATTGGTAATTAAATCATTATTATTGTAAATATGTTGTGTATGATTGTGAGTTTATTGTTTAAATACAGTAAATATTATAAATATAAATAGGACAGATATCAGTGAACAGAAGCTCTGAAGATCTCAGTGATTTTTAAGCTTCATCACAGAAATCTGTTATATGAAATGATTATGAGCGTCCTGTATCTGATATCTGAGAATATTCTGTACAGAAACTGATAATCTGATATTAAATTCTTCTTCAGATGTGAGATTATCGTGTGCTGTGTTCAGTTTACCTCAGAAATCTGATGATGGAGCTGGAAATTACGTTACACCTGAATTCCAATTAAACATCACGATAATTTTACACAATTTCAAAATAAAAGGTTTTTATTGTTAATGAAAATGAACAAAATAATGAAACTGCAGTTGAAAAAATTGTAATTTAAGTCAAAAAAACAGTAATTAAAAGAAAAAACTCAATTTGCCAGAGAGAACAGAGATGTTAAAATAAATGTAGGACACTGACATCAGACTCACTGAATATGAAAAAGAAATAAAATAAACTAAGAAAAGAAAGTTTATAAGAGATAAAAATGACTATAAAACTGGATACATACAGTGGCATGAAAAAGTATTTGCCCCCTACAGATTTATTTTGTTTTTGCTTTTTTGTCATACTGATATTTTTCAGATTATTAAACAAACTTTAATATCAGACAAAGATAACCTGAGTAAATATAAAAAGCATTTTTTAAATGATAATTGTATTTATTAAAGTAAAAAAAACATTCAAACTAATATTGTCCTGTGTGAAAAAGTATTTCCCCCTAAATCTAATAACTTAGTTGTGCCACCCAATCAAGCTTTAATGATAACTGATAACGAGTCTTTCTCATCTCTGTGGAGGAATTTTGTTCCACTCTTCTTTACAGAATTGTTTTAATTCAGACACATTGGAAAATAAACATCCTGTTTAAGATCATCCACAGCATCTCAATCAGACTTTAACTAGACCCTCCAAAACCTTCATTTAGTTTTTTTAAGCCATTCAGAGGTGATGTGTTAAATGATGATGTGTTAATTTTACACCAGATGTAAAGGAAAACACACCTTCCAAAAAGTTCCACTTTTGTCTCTTCAGTCCAAAGAATATTTACCCAAAGTTTTGAAGATCATCAAGATGTTAGTTGGTAAAAGTTAGACGGGCCATTGTGTTCTTTTTGGTCAGCAGTGTTTTTTTTTATCTTGGAAGACTTCCCTCAGTCTCTTTCTTATTATTGAATCATTAAAACTAACCTTAACTGAGGCGAGTGAGATCCTGCAGTTCTTTAAATGTTGTTCTGGGTTCTTTTGGGATCTCCTGGATGAGTTGTTCACGCCCTTTTGGAGTAATTTTGGTCGGCCGGTCACTCCTGGGAAGATTCACCAGTGTTCAGTGTTTTCTCCATTAGTGAATAATAGCTCTCACTGTGGTTCTCTGGAGTCCCAAAGCTTTAGAAATGACTTTATAACCTTTTCCAGACTGATAAATTAGCAATGACTTTGTTTTCTCATCTGTATTTGAATTTCTTCAGATGAGGGTATAATAATGTGCTGCTTTTTGGGATATTTTGTCTGCTTCATGTTGTCAAACAGGTTCTTTTTAAAATATTTCCTGATTCTACAGATCAGGAAATATTAAGAGGTTAAATAACTCTAAGTAACGCATTACTGACATCACTGATTTTGTACCACTTTGGGATGCCTTAAGTACCACCACTGGTACAGGTACCACTGTACAAAATAATTACTAGTAGATTTTCTACAAAAAAATTCCCCATTTCTTCCAAAATTTTCCCTTGGGGATCAATAAAGTATCTATTTATCATCTATCTACAGTGTTACGGTTCTGTACAGATGCATACAGTGCTGCATTTGTCCTGCAGATGTCACCATTACCCAGAGTTAGAAGTGAATACCAGTACAGTACAGGGCATGGAAATATTTACGCATTTACTATATGACACTTAAAGGCACACTAGGTAGGATTTCCTTAATTTTTGAACTTTTTAAAGAAGTGAAATTACAGCTTGAATCTCACTGCAGCGCTGCATTGAGGTGTAATAGGAGGAATAGCGGTGCTCTCGTGTCTGTGCCAGAGCTCCTCCTGTAAAGGCCCTGTCCCACTGCGATTGCGTCTAAATATCCACTAAAGTACGTCCAAATTTATCAGAAAACACTGCGTCCACTGAGTGAACGCGCTGCGTCCAAATTACATCCATATTCCGTCTAAATTGAAGTTGGACGCCGACTTCCAAATTTGTACGTCGACTTCCACTCTTTGGACGTCGACTTCCAACTATATATGGTTGTTTTTTCTAGTGAATCATCATTTCTTCTTGAGCTACAAGGGAGAGCACATCTATTCTCTTCTACACAACCATGGACCACAAATTCCTTGCAGTGATGGTGCAGCAGCAGAACATACTCCTCCATGTGCTGGACCAGACCGGGAGGAGGAGGAGGCGGCAGCAGGAGAGGACTGTATGGGCGGCGGCCGTCTTAGCGGAACCCTTCCTCTTGGCTGGCATCTTGGAAAGTGTGGAAAAGCGATGGACGCCAGAAAAATATTTTTATGGATGTTGACGTCCACCTGTACGTGCCGTCCAAATATCCACTAAAATCCGTCCGTACTGCGTCTAAATGTCCAAAAAATTACGTCCATATTAGTCGCCGTCTATTCCGAAAATTTTGGGAGGTACCAAAACCACTTTTGCGTCTAAAGTGGACGGCAACGTCTAAACTACGTCCACTTGGACGGTGCCGTCCAAATATCCACTAAACTACGTCCAGATTGCGTCTAAATATCCACTAAATATCCACTAAACTGCGTCCACTGAAATTTGGACGTACTTTAGTGGATATTTAGACGCAATCGCAGTGGGACAGGGCCTTAAGTTTTTCTAGACGGCCGCGACCAACACTCGTGAGAACTGCGCCTCTTTACAGCACTGCGACCTGCTTTCAGACCTGTATGTAGTTCTAACAGTTCTACAAGGACTACAAAAACCCGCCATTTGGAGTTGGTTAATTCTTTACAGAAGCTAAGTAGTAGTGATGGACACAGTAGCTCTTTTAGATTAACTAAATCATTAGAATCCATTCACTAAAAATATTCGTTCAAAAGATTCGTTCATTCGAACAAATCTATTGTGCTGTTCATCTGAGCTGAGGAGAAGCCCCGATGAATTCAGATAGTACCAGATAAAGACAGATTACAGGTAAATCAGTGGGTATTTCTGTTTTGTAAGGAGCTTAAAATGTTAATAAGAGAGTTAAAAGGTTATTAAAACAACCAGACTGTAAATATGTGATATATAAGTTGAGATAAAGTGTTTGGTTTAACTGCTAAAGCTGTAGGCTAGCAGGCGGAAGCAAGCAGCGATTAGCATTTGCGATTTGCATTAGCGATCGCAAAGTGTAAAATATGGCTGTTTGTAAGCTTAGCTTGCAGTAAATTGCCCCAAACTGAAATATACATTTTAGTCTACATATATATATTGATATATGAAGCATAAATGGGAAGAAGCTGGAGCCAATGTATGTGACCGAACCGTAAGAAATCGCCTAAAGGAAATGGGATTTCAATACAGGAAAGCTAAAAGAAAACCATCATTGACACCTAAACATAAAAGAACAAGACTGCAGTGGGCTAAGGAGAGGCAATCATGGACTGTGGATGACTGGATGAAAGTTATCTTCAGTGATGAGTCAAGAATCTGCATTGGACAAGGTGATGATGCTGGAACTTTTGTTCGGTGCCGTTCCAGTGAGATTTATGAAGAGGCCTGCCTGAAGAAAACAACCAAATTTCCACAGTCCTTGATGATATGGGGCTGCATGTCAGGCAAAGGCACTGGGGAGATGACTGTGGTTAATTCTTCTATCAATGCACAAGTTTACATTGACATTTTGGACAGTTTTCTCATCCCTTCAATTGAACAGATGTTTGGAGATAATGAAATAATTTTCCAAGATGACAATGCATCGTGCCATAGGGCAAAAACAGTGAAGGCATTCCTTGGAGAAAGACACATTCAGTCGATGTCATGGCCTGCAAATAGTCCAGATCTCAACCCAATTGAAAACCTGTGGTGGAAATTGAAAAAAATGGTCCACAAGAAGGCTCCGACCTGCAAAGCTGATCTGGCAACTGCTATCAAAGAGAGTTGGCACCAAATTGATGCAGAATACTGTTTGTCACTCATCAAGTCCATGCCTCAGAGACTGAAAGCCGTTATAAAAGCCAAAGGTGGTGCAACTAAATACTAGTGATGTATTTTGAATCATCTTTTGTTTATCTGTTTTTCATGATTCCATACTTTTTTCCTCAGAATTGAGTGATTCCATATTTTTTTCCCTGTGGTTGGTCAATAAAAGTAACATTCACTGACTTCCACAATGTTTTTTTCTTCATTTCTTTGAGTGTTCCTGAAAGCCAACAAGTTGCACTTTGGAATTACCTTATTATTGTATCATGTTTTTGATCAGAGTTTGTTTTACAGAATGAAATGTCTGAAGGAGTGCTCATCCAAGACTGGTGATTCCATACTTTTTGCCAGGGGTTGTACATGAAGATCATGAGTTTGTAATTAAGCTTGAATTTGCTAAAAGGCAGACATTCATTTTTTAGTGTATAAACTAAAGACTACACTGCTGGAGTCTCTATTTTATCGTCCACTGAAACTCTGTATGTGCTGATGCTGAATTTTACTTGCAGATCTGAAACCCTGAATCAGAAAAGGTTGGACATTATGGGGAAAAAAAAGACCAGACAGTATAAACCTCAGGTATTTTAAGTAAGTAAAGTAACCAGGTGATTTGGTCCAAAAACACCCACAAATAAAGAGGATATACAGTTTGCAGCAAATGTATAATAAAATGATCAAAATGATTAAGAACAATGTTCATCAAAGACTGGAAATAATCTGCATATTTCTCCCTCTACAGCCCATAATAACATTAAACCATTTAAAGAATTGGGAGGAATTCCAGTGTCTAAACATCAAACCCAACGCTTACATAATTTAGCGGCTCACATTTAGCAATAAAGACAACAGTGCTGAGCCAACACTGATTTTCCTACAACCTGAAACTTCTGATGCCAAAAACAACTATTTACATATTGCTAAAATCAAGCATAAGAGCTAAAATCTCTTGTTAAATTGTTAGAGCTTTAGACCTTATCACCACTGGCAGAGAGGAGAGCACTCAGCAAGCTGCTGAACACCATGGACAGTGTTCACCACCCTCTGCACAGCACCATCACCAGGCAGAGAAGCTCATTTAGTGGCAGACTGCTGTCCCAGTCCTGCTCCAGGGACAGACTCCAAAAGTCTTTTGTCCCTCAGGCCATAAGACTGTTCAACTCATCTCAGCACAGCAAACTGAAGACTCTGTGACACTTTTTCATTCCGGCAAGTCTGGTCACTCCATGGACTCACCCTCATCTCTGCAGACACACTCTCAGAGAAGCCCCATTACATTATTTGTATGGTTTTCTGTTCTGCACTACTAGTTTATTTACTGTCCGCAGTTTTGATCTTTGCAAATTTTGATTATATAACTGAATTCTTGCACTCTCTGTATGTCTGACATATCATCTTCTAAATCTCTAAATCTAAATCTTAGTTCACAGAATTCATAGAAAACACAAATATACTAATTTAACTTACATTTAAAGTATGTGTAACTAATTAACTAATGAATCAATATTCATAGTAGACACAATAATAACAGTTTTAGAGTGGAGTAAAATAATAGAAACACAAGGAGACACTTGTAAGATTCTACCATTTATTACACATGATGACATTCTTAAATAAAATCGCTTCACTCAACAGTTCTTGCATAGATATATTACAATACCAATTTAAAAAAGAATTATGAAACAAACCAGTAACAAAAATAAACTCTTCTTTTTCTTTTTTCCTTAATAAAGAACATTATCATACTAATATCATATAATACAAATCATATTTGGAAATGCTCTTTACAGCAAAGAAAACACAACTTAAAGGAACGGAGCGAGAGATCGGAGTGGAATAACTGGGAAAGAGCAGGAGGAGAGTGATGGATTTACAGGAGGAAACTTGGGAGAAGTCCGTAAATAGGAAAATCGACACAGAGACACTCTTTCAGAGTGTCAAACATTGACGGACTGATGGATGAAAAACTTCCCGAGCTGTTTGTGTTGAGGTTCAGCCTGAGTTAGGGTTTTCTCTGGAGTTCTGAATCAGTGTTGTGAATAAGGTTCATTCAGAGTTCTGAAAAAAAGATGTTGGTGGAGTGGGTTCATCTGTACACAGGAAATCCAAAGCAAAGTTTGGACACAGTTTTGTTCTTGAGGAGTTTATGAGGGAATGTAACATGTAACACAATACAAAACTGACGTAACAAACATTAAACACAAGACACTCGAGAACATGAAGACACACCTGTTTTAAAGTTGGTTCTACAGGACTGGAGGAAAGTTGGAAAGTTCTAGGCATTAATAGAGTAATGGTGTGGTAGAAGCTCCAAAGTACTGAGTAATTATAATAAAATATAAGATATGTTCCAATACACACAGCAAATTTCTGGAGTTCTAAAATCTGGAGTTAAGCAAAAATGTGTGAAAGTGTTAAATTGTGTGAGTTTATTCTCCAAATTAAACCACAAGTTGATTTGAGGGGAACTCTTTGGTGGTGTAGAGTTTATTTCAGAGTTTATCCCACAAGGTGTTGAGGAGCGTGACTGACCTCTTTAATGGGCGTGTCCCCCAATCCTAGCTCATCATCAGTGTGTAGTCTTGCCCACCAGGGCTCCTTCCATGAGGTGTTACATTACATTTTATATAATGGTCGTTTGATTAGCTGTTGTGTTGTTGGCTATTAGAGCAAGTTACCATCTTCTGTACTGTAAAATGTGACAAAGTGCTGGTAATGCACTGAGAACTGCAGTGCAGGATTAGAGCTGCCATGCAATGGAAAAATACACTGGCATACACTTGTTGAGGAAATCGTTATTGTAAACAGTAATGATGCTTTTTGTTGTCATTTCTACTCCTAAATATTCCAGGGTTTTAAAATATTACAATGTTTGTTAATAATATTAGTTTAATAACACGTTTGTATTGTTTGTTAACGCTGTGCAGGAGTTTATGTTAAAATTAACTCCAGCTGAGAGCTGTATTTTCCTCTAGATGGGATAAATATTTTAACTCCCTCAACAGTTCAGATTTAACTCCTGAACAGAGTTAAAAGGCCAACTGAGTTTATATTAACTCTCACAGAGTTTATTCCAAAAAACAGAATTTGCTGTGCAGCCAAAGGAAATTACAATGAAATGCCCAACAGGTTAGAGCTTTAAGATTCTGTAAAATATCTTAGAAATGGGTCATTTTACCAGTTATACCTGGTTCAAATACTAATCCTGACCCTGGCCCTAAATTTAGCCCTGGTACTAAACCCTACCCAGACCCTACCCTTAACCATCACCCATAACCTTAATTTAGCCCTGGTTTAAATTCTAAACCTTACCTTAACCACCTCAGCACAAAAGCTAAACCTCTACCCCTCAGATCCTAACCCCAGCCCTGGTCTAAATCTTAACCTCAGCCTAAAGCTAATTTGTCTGACCCTAAACTCAGCCCTAATAAACCTGCTGTCTGATTCGACTGCAGACTTTCAGAGGAATCTGTTTCACTCATTCTGCTGCGGGACAAACCTGCACTCGAAGGGAGGCAGATTCTCTCAAGGAGGCAGAATTCAGCACAACACCTGAAGGAATGGCAACTTGCTGACCTTACAACATTCTACCAACCAATTAATGTTCAGTATAGGGAGACTCCGCCCACATCGGTGAAGATGAGAGGATGTAGTGAAGTTTTTAGTTCTGCAGTATTTAGACTTTTAGATCATGATACTTTGAAGTCTGTGCCACATGTTTAATACAGTACTGAGACCCTAAGGGGCTTTAAGTGAAAGTGTTGCCCTGCAGAACTGCTGAAGAACATGAGGAGAGCTGATTTATATTTACAGCAGTGATGAATGAAGATCTGATAGGTTCATAGCTGCTTTAGAAGATGTAAGTTAGTGAGTCTGTGAGGGGTTGCTGGGATTGGGGTGAACTTGTATCTACAGTATGCAATTCTTCTCCAAGAAGAATATATATATATTTTTTGTTTGTTTTGTTTTTTAAATAGCAATGTTTAATGCGGTCCACCTTATGTTTTTATTTTGTGATATGTTATGGGTTAAAATATATACGTTTTATTATTTTTCTTCAAAATACCATTTAAACATACATAGGAAAGCAAAGTGAATTTGAAAATGAGGAGTATGACAACTACATGCATAAAAGTTACTACAGTAAAATTAAATATCAAATCCTCACAAAATTAATAAGGCCACAAAATTAGATATTTTAGTTCTCTGCATAGTTATGCATTCAGAGTACATTATTAAGAAACTCCTTCAGATGAGCATTAGTTTAAAAAAAAAAGAATAAACAATGTGTCCGCTACCCACGTTTTGGTCCGACCCACCAGTTGAGAATCACTGGTTAAGATGAGATTAGTATTAATTTACAATACAGAACATTTTAAAATAATGACACTGAATTTAAGGTGTGTCCAAACTTTTGACTGGTACTGTGGATCTGAAGGTGAATATTTGTGTACTTTTACTCCAGTGGAGGTCTAAAGGGAGGAGTTTAACTGGAGTAATATGTGATGTTGTGTATCTGTACTGTAACTGCAGTACAGGGTGTGTGTAGATCCTCCAGCACTGTGAGCTGCTGAGTGTAGATCTCTGGATCTAGGCAGCACTACAGTACTGACTATAGTACTGTACAGTATCTACAGACTAGAGGAGGGTTTAGACTCTGGAGTCTAGTCTCACTCGCTGGAGAAACTTTCTGAGTGAACAGTTAAGAGCTTCTGTAAGAGTGATAAACGCTATAAATGTAAATCTATAAATAAAGCCCTGTTTTCACAGTCAGACTGATAACAGTTCCAGTATTTCCACAGTTCTACAGACTGAACTCGCTCTGTAATCCTGATACATCACTTCTGTACACTAAAAACACGCGTTATTTACACTCTATTTTATATAAAGCTAAGAAGGAGAGGAACTCCAGGCTGTAAAAGCTGTTTAATCTGTAGTTTATAAACTCTAAACTCACCTTCTGACTCCTGCTGCAGAGCCGAGGCAGATTCTACAGGGAACGCCCCCTTCCTGTGAGGCTGTGTGGCTCCTCAGGAAAGTTACCGTAATGAATAGATTATAAGCGCCCTATATATTATATAGTATAAATATCTGTGGTTTATTATGATCTGGTGCTGGTTTTGATAGTAACACAGTCTGACCAAGAAGACCAGAATACCAGCATCCAAAATATAACTTATGCTGGTCTGTTCTGGTTTGGTTTGTTCAGAGAAACAATATGGAGACGAAATATATGGAAATATATATTTATAATACATAAAAAAAATCCATAATATACTACACTTGTTTAAATACATTTTAAAATGTAAGAATATTACATATGCACAAATATTTATATTCTACACCAATTAAATGTAAATACTATTCTGATTTTAGATTATTGTACAATATATAGGCATGAGCTCAGTAATTGTTGCTGACCTCAGAACTGCTCACTGTGTTTACATAGTGAGAATGTCTCATTAATATGAATGAGGCGGAAAGTTAACTCTGTTTTGAAATGAACCTTCTTAGTAATTAAAAGTGCATTGCTCTTTAAAAGTAATGCTGTTTGTTGTGTTGTGCTATTGCATGAAAAGGACAGTAGAGGGAGCTCTGGCCGTAGTTGAGATATAAGAAGCATGTGGAGGAAGAGAAGAAAAATAAATGGAGAGCGTTGAAGCCGATACATGCCTGAAGCCTGATTCTTATTATTTTTACAACTTAGCACTGACACAAAATTGGCGACGAGGATGTCGATTTCTGTGCCTTTACCCGCTCCATTCATGCCCTGCCCGGGGGAACCAGCAATACCATTTCCAACATGGATAAAGATGTTTGATAACTACATGCTGGTGATAGCTGCGTCGGGAGATGGCTGGCCTGATACCAGAAAGCGCGCGGTGCTACTTCATGCTCTGGGAACAGAGGGACAGAGGCTTTTCTACACCCTGCCGAATACCGGAGACACGTTTGCAGCCGCTATTACTGCCCTGAAAGAACATTTTGTGCCGAAGGTGAACGTAATTGCTGAGCGTCACAAGTTTCGCCAAAGAATGCAAAGACCGGATGAAACGGTAAACCAATTCTTAGCTTCATTACGGGAGTTAGCTGCTACATGTGAATTTGGGGACATGGAGGACTAAATGCTACGTGATCAGTTGATCGAGCGTGTTGCTAATGCTCGCATAAGAGACAGATTACTACTCGAACCGGACTTAACTCTAGTAAAAGCTACTACTTTGGCGCTGCAAATTGAAAGTGGACTAAGAGATGCTAACGTTCTGTCTGATGCTACCGCTGCTGGCGTTTTCGCTTCAGTAAGGGTAATACAACGCCAATCTAAAACAAGTCGCACAAATCGTCACGGGGACACAAAGAAGAAGCTACAGAATCCTGCTGCTGCTCACACGGGTAATCACCGTTCCTGCTTCCACTGTGGATCTTTCAGCCACCTCGCCAACAAACCTTCGTGCCCTGCTGTCGGAGTAAAATGCAACAAGTGCGGTAAAATAGGACACTTTTCGCGTGTATGTCGTTCAACACAAAAGGAGGTACGTGAAGTTGTAATAAATGAACCAACAGTTCTTTATATGAACAATGCAGTGCAAGACAAGATCCTCTGCACGGTTCAAGTGACTGTTAATGGACAATGCAAACCTGTTGAGCTGATTGTAGATACAGGCTCATCAGTGTCCATTATTCCAGAGAACATTTATCACAACTGCTTCCCAGGTGGTGTGCTAACTGAACCTACATTTGCTCTTGTTACATACGCAAAAGAGAAAATACATGTAAAGGGGTGCTTAAAAGCTACTATCTCTCATGATCATCATTCTGCTGCAGGTACTCTTGTTGTGGTTGAGTCAGGTGCTGCCCTCCTTGGCTTAGATTTATTTCAGGCATTGCAAATGAAACTTGAAGGACGAAAAGTCGTCACTACCAATACTCAGCCTACCTTTACCGCTCACCCAGCTGTGCCAAAAACTGTACTAGAAAATGCTGCTTCAGAAGTGTCAGTTCAGGAAATAGGGTATGCTAAAAACTTCCTTCACAAAGTGCATGTACTGCCAAATGCTGTTCCAGTACAACAAAAACTCAGGAGACTTCCCTTTGCAGTCAGACAAGCTGTTTCGGAGGAGCTCAAGGATCTCCAGGATAAGGGCATTATTATATCCCCTTGGGTTTCCCCAATAGTGGTGACACAAAAGAGATGGTGGAAAACCACGCATATGTGTAGATTTGAGGGAGCCAAACAAAGTCATTGTAGCTGATTGCCACCCATTACCGCACATGGAGGAACTGTTCTCAAATTTAAGAGGGGCTACTGTCTTTTCTACGATTGATTTAGCTTCTGCTTACCACCAAATGCCTCTGCACCCTGACAGTCGTGATATTACTGCATTTATCACACATGACGGACTTTTTCGTTTCTGCAGAGTCCCGTTTGGGTTGGCTTCAGCTCCCTCCGCCTTTCAAAAGATGATGTCAATCATTCTTGCAGGCTTGCCAGGTGTGCAGGCATACCTGGATGATGTCATCTGCTATGGCACTACACAAAGAGAACATGATGAAAACCTTCGAAGAGTGCTCCAGGCCCTGACTGATGCAGGACTCAAACTAAACATGCACAAATGCAAGTTCAATCAACCTTCCCTCAACTACTTGGGTCACACTATTTCGATGGAAGGACTGCTACCGGACCAGGACAGAGTTGCTGCTGTAATTCACGCCCCAGCCCCACATGACACCAGCCTCACATCTTCTTTGAGATCTTTCCTGGGCCTTGCATCATGGTATAGTAAGTTCATTCCAGATTTTGCAACTGTTAGCGAGCCACTGCGTGCAGTGCTCAGGGACTGCACGGATTCAAGGTTCAAGTGGACAACTGAAGCACAATCTAGCTTCACTTTTCTTAAAGAGCTGGTAGTCAATAGCCAGGCTCTAGCTCTCTATGACCCAGAATTACCAACGTATGTGACTACTGATGCTTCAGATTATGGACTGGGTGCGGTATTAACTCAATTACACCCTGACCAAAGTGAAAGAACTGTTGCTTTTGCATCCAGAACACTTTCTTCTGCTGAGCGCAAGTATTCCACGGTCGAACGTGAAGCTCTTGCCTGCGTTTGGGCTGTGGAGAGGTGGCGAACATACCTCTGGGGTCGTCGCTTTGTCCTTCGAACAGACCACCATGCACTTACCACATTGCTTACCTCCGCAGGTGCTGGCCGTGCTGGACTGAGGATTGCCAGATGGTCTGCGCAACTACTCTGCTTCACATACGATATTACTTACCGTCCAGGACACCAAAATGTCACTGCCGACTGCCTATCCAGATTACCAGTGACTACTACACATGAGGAAACAGAGGAACCTGACATGATTGCAACTGTCTTTAAAGAGTCATTGTGTGCCATTTCTATTCCAGAGCTCACTTCTGCCAGTGAAATTTGCCCAGACTTGTCTCTACTGCGCAACCAAATTCAAAAAGGTTGGCCCAAATGCAAACAAAATCTGCCTGAGAACCTTGCTCCATACTTTCAGGTACGAGATGAACTGTCAGTCCATGGATCGCTGATAACAAGGGGGCCAGATCGAGTTGTTGTTCCTGTTTCACTACGTCCTAGATTGGTTGATTTAGCACATGAGGGACACCAATGCATAGTCCGTACCAAGCAAAGGCTGCATGAACTGTTCTGGTGGCCACAACTGGATAAATTGGTACAGTCTGTGATTACTTCCTGCGTGGACTGTCAATACAGTGATAAGGTAACTAAAACTGCCCCTACTCCACTTACGCCAGTTGAAATGCCTGATGCTCCGTGGGAAAAGGTTGCATTAGACATTACGGGTCCATTTGAAACGGCTACATGGGACTGCCGTTATGCTATTGTACTCACAGACTACTACAGTAAATGGCCTGAGGTGGCATTTGCCTCTGCTGTCACTACAGATGTCATCTTACGCTTTTTAGCAACTGTGTTCAGTAGGGAAGGTAATCCATTTTATCTCGTCTCAGACAACGGTTGTCAGTTTACTTCTCATGCATTCAGTGAATTTCTAAAGGAGAGAGGGATACAGCACCTAAGGTCTAGTGTATATTACCCTCAAGCTAATGGGGCCGTGGAGAGATTTAACAGAGTGCTTAAGGACTGTTTACAGACATGTGAGAGAAGTCACAGTTCATGGAAAGAAGCTGTAACAGAGTTCTTGCACAACTACAGAGCTACTCCTCATGCAACCACCGGAGCCACCCCATTTGAGCTGCTGAGAAACAGAAAGATGCGCACCAAATTAAACATACTTCCGGTGGCACTTAAAAGCAAAGGCCATGCTCAAATCAAAAAGAGGGTGATACAAAAGCAAAACAAAATGAAGGAATACACAGACAAGAAAAAGGGAGCTAAAACAACAACAATCAAAGTGGGCGATACGGTTCGTGTCCGTAGACCGGAGCACGTTCACAAAGGATCTTCAAGATTCACAGAACCAAGAATTGTTGTGAAGAAAGTGGGACACAATACATTCACACTAAGTGACGGACGCAAGTGGAATGCTTCGAAACTTGCACATTTTCCAACACAAGCCCTACTTGGTTCAGAACAAAACAAGGACACTGTATTTGATACTGTTACACTAGCTGAAAACACCAATGAAGCTGCTGACATACTTAGAAGAAGTCAGAGGTCTAGAAACACTCCAAGATGGTTAAGCAGTTATGTGAGATTAAAAAAAAAGTAAAACCATTACTGTTTAGTTGTTATATGTTATAAGACCAGTGAAGAAGCCTTATTGTTTGGTTGAGGTACACTACAAAATGTTGGATTGAATTCACATGATTAACAAGTAATGCTGAGATGATCTTATACTGTGAAACTGGTTATTTTTCATGTATTTAATTTACAGATGCTGCCTTGGATAATACAGTTGTAAAGCTTATGTTGCTGTTCATTTCTTAAGTTGGTAATGTTACAAATCTGATTTTACAGTGAGTTATGTTGTGCAAGTGTTACATGTAAGTAATTGCTTCAGAAGAAAGGGAAAATGTTGTGTTGTGCTATTGCATGAAAAGGACAGTAGAGGGAGCTCTAGCCGTAGTTGAGATATAAGAAGCATGTGGAAGCAGAGAAGAAAAATAAATGGAGAGTGTTGAAGCTGATACATGTCTGAGGCCTGATTCTTATTATTTTTACAACTTAGCACTGACACAAAACTATTCATCAGTGGGATGAAATGGTGTTTAAATGGCAATAACAGTTTCTGGCATAATGCGTTATTGTGACAGATCTAGAAACATATAACGTTAAAATACATTTAGAAATATATTTGAATGTATTTAACCTATAAATACACGCTCATATATTTATTATTTCGAGTGAATTAAGCAGAGACAATTCGTATTAATCATAGATACACTGCATCAATTATACAGTTATTTGATTTATATGATTCTGTTTTAAACATATGTTTTTTATTAGTTTTCTGCAGTTTGTCGCTTTCCTACAGTCACGTGACCTGATCCAGCACACGGTGAACATCGCCCTCTAGTGGCACCTAGAGAATTTCTCCGGATCTTATCTTGTTTAATATATAAAGAAAGTAAAAATTTGGGTAACAAATAAATAAACAAGTATAAATACAGTGATTAATTTATTTAACATCTGGTAATAAGTATAATGTATTAATAATAATAATAATAATAATAATAATTATAACAACAACACTGACAATAATAATAATAATAATATTTCTTATTATAATAATAATTATTATTGTTGTTATTATTATTATAAGTGCTGCAGAATTAAAATTAATACAATATTAAATTAATACAAACAATGGATCATTATTATTATTATCATTATTATTAATTTTACTTGCTGTTAGTCATGTTTGATCATTTGTTTTTAAATATTTATTTGTTTGTATTAATTAAATATAAGCCAGTAAAATCATAATTATGATGAAAATTTATTTTCAGGTTGTAAGTCAGCGAGAGTAAAGTAGATTACAGTTTAATAATTAATAATATATTGATAATAATTAATAGAGAAGCTCTGAGCTGCTAAAATACAGTAAATTACCAAATACTAAAACAATCTGAGTGACAGACTCTCTGACCAATGAGAGCACGGTGTGGGCGAGGCTATATAGCTTTACCTGGGCTCTGATTGGTCAGTGTTAGGGCTAGAGGGAGGTTAGCTGAAGCTCCTCCATTATGATGTGAAATTTACAGAGTTTAATTTCCACATTGTGAGCATTATTTCCAGCGTGTAGATTAGGTTTATTTACAGTATCAGTAAGATATCAGTGCAGTATGAGTGTTATTCTCAGTTCTGAGCTCCATGTGAGGGATATTCAGGAGTTGGACTGAAAGCTGAGGACTTTTCTCTGAGCTGAACGTTACTGGAGCTGAACTGAGGAGCTGCTTCACGGGTTAAATTCTCTCTTTAGGTGAGGAACCGGATACTTTCAGGAGCGGAACTGCAGAGTGAGTTAGACTGAGTCTAAACTCATATCTAGCTGTATCTGTGGGTCAGTCTGAGGGGGAAAGGGGTTAGCGTTAGCTAGGGTACAGTTAGCCGCTCCGCTGAGGCAACTTTTATCCTTTTCCCGCGCTTTTCAGCTCCAGCGCGAGTGACCAGTTAGGGTTTTGGCAGCGTACAGCAGTGCTCTCATTCCAAACAAAGAGTTGTACAAAGTACCAATATTATATCTGACTAAGATTATTCACTAAGATTATTGTTGAAATGTAAGTTGAATTTGTCTATTAAACATGTTCTTATTTGATCTTACTGTACCAATTTCTGGTAGTAAATTATATTAAAGTGTAAAAATACAAAAGAAGCACTATTTTAGGTGCTTCTAATGTATATTTAACTGTAAAATACAAAAGAAACTCTATTTTAGGTGCTTCTAATGTATATTTAAGTGTAAAATACAAAATGAGCACTATTTTAGGTGCTTCTGATGTATATTTAAGTGTAAAAATACAAAATGAGCACTGTTTTAGGTGCTTCTAATGTATATTTAAGTGTAAAATACAAAAGAAACACTATTTTAGGTCCTTCTGATGTATATTTAAGTGTAAAAATACAAAATGAGCACTGTTTTAGGTGCTTCTAATGTATATTTAAGTGTAAAATACAAAAGAAACACTATTTTAGGTGCTTCTAATGTATATTTAAGTGTAAAATACAAAAGGAGCACTATTTTAGGTGCTTCTAATGTATATGTAAGTGTAAAAATACAAAAGGAGCACTATTTTAGGTGCTTCTAATGTATATTTAACTGTAAAATACAAAAGAAACTCTATTTTAGGTGCTTCTGGTGTATATTTAAGTGTAAAAATACAAAAGAAGCACTATTTTAGGTGCTGATGTATATTTAAGTGTAAAAATACAAAAGAAGCACTATTTTAGGTGCTTCTAATGTATATTAAAGTGTAAAAATACAAAAGAAGCACTATTTTAGGTGCTTCTGGTGTATATTTAAGTGTAAAAAAACAAAATACTTGCTTCTAATGTATATTAAATGTATATTAAAGTGTAAAAATACAAAAAAAGCACTATTTTAGGTGCTTCTGATGTATATTGAAGTGTAAAAAACAATGTTTTGGCATGTTATTACTGCAATTGAGAGTTGTACTAAGTACCAATATTATATCTGACTAAGATTATTCACTAAGATTATTGTTGAAATGTAAGTTGAATTTGTCTATTAAACATGTTCTTATTTGATCTTACTGTACCAATTTCTGGTAGTAAATTATATTAAAGTGTAAAAATACAAAAGAAGCACTATTTTAGGTGCTTCTAATGTATATTTAACTGTAAAATACAAAAGAAACTCTATTTTAGGTGCTTCTAATGTATATTTAAGTGTAAAAATACAAAATGAGCACTGTTTTAGGTGCTTCTAATGTATATTTAAGTGTAAAAATACAAAATGAGCACTGTTTTAGGTGCTACTAATGTATATTTAAGTGTAAAATACAAAATGAGCACTATTTTAGGTGCTTCTGATGTATATGTAAGTGTAAAATACAAAATAAACACTATTTTAGGTGCTTCTGATGTATATTTAAGTGTAAAAATACAAAAGGAGCACTATTTTAGGTGCTTCTAATGTATATGTAAGTGTAAAAATACAAAAGGAGCACTATTTTAGGTGCTTCTAATGTATATGTAAGTGTAAAAAACAAAAGAAACACTATTTTAGGTGCTTCTGATGTATATTGAAGTGTAAAAATACAAAAGAAGCACTATTTTAGGTGCTTCTAATGTATATTTAAGTGTAAAAATACAAAATAAGCACTATTTTAGGTAGTGCTACAAGTGCTATGACATAGGTGTAAACTATGGTCGTGAAGGTGATTAAAACGTATTTGTTTTATAGTTTTTTATTCTTATATTTTTTATTTGCCATCACTTTTTTAATTGCAATTAAACATTGAAGCAGGTGGTTTAATTCACCCAAGGAAAAAATTAATCGTTATTAAAAACATGAAAAAATTAAAAACTGTGGGTCGGCGCATGCGCACTGCCGTTAAGAAGCACGTATCGAGGGATAGCATAACTTGACAGAACACCAAAAGGCAATAGCCTTGTGTAAGTTACCAGTCTTGATCACGTTAGTTACTCACACAATATCACACAGAACTTCATGTATTGATTTTGTGAATAAATAATAAAACACTGAGATACTGTGAAGCTCTAAATATTTATTAATTAACCTGCAAATTTACCCGTTGTTTAATTTCACCGGATTCTGCTTTTTACCGAGTCCCAAAAACTGGAGAGACGCCGAGCCTCGCGGTGTGGTCACGACACCATCTTCTAAATTGTTTATTTAAAAATGTAAAATAGTCTAATAATTAAAGATTTGCTTGTTTAATTATTACACATAAGTCTGTGTCTAATTACTTGTTGCCTATTAAGCAGAGATAGTTAAATAGTTAATATAAATACTCCATACATCAGTATTTTTAATAATGGACACAATCCATATTCTGAACACATCATTACCTGGCTACCAATCACACAGCGAGTGGAGCTGCCCTCTTTTACATGACGGTCACAGGAACGCTGTGGCGTCATGGATGTTCCATGACGTCATCGCCGCGATAGCCTATAAAAGCGGCTCAGGTTGGTGTTTTGTGACTGTGCTGATAGAGTTGGAGATTGAGAGAGATACAGAGACAGAAAGTGATAGATAGGATCATGGAGGAACTTCTCCAAATGATGAGTGATCCATTACGGGCGGCTATACTGTTCACAATCTTTTGCAAGTCCGTTTGTTCTGGCTTTATGTTGGGGGGTGCTGTGGGAGCTGCCCTCGGAGCTGCCCTGGGATATAAGGTGGTCGCTGGTGTGTTGGTCGCTGGTGTGTTGGTTGCTGGGTCTATTCTGTTTCGCTCTGTGAGGAGGGTGTTTTGCGGCTGATAGCCCGCCCCCGGCGGCTGGGTCGAGCCGCTCTCCAGCGCTGATAGCCCGCCCCCGGCGGCTGGGTCGAGCCGCTCTCCAGCGCTGATAGCCCGCCTCCGGCGACTGGGTCGAGCCGCTCTCCAGCGCTGATAGCCCGCCTCCGGCGACTGGGTCGAGCCGCTCTCCAGCGCTGATAGCCCGCCTCCGGCGACTGGGTCGAGCCGCTCTCCAGCGCTGATAGCCCGAAGTCAGGTCGGACAGTCTCCACCTGCAGCTCACCTGAACAACAGCGGATCTCGCGATGATTGCGCTGTTTATTTACTTCTGGTGTGAATAAAACCGTTTATAAGTGAAACAGAGATAACATGAGTGTTATTAAATTTAGATAAAACCTTGTTATAAATATTCACAAAACATACTGTCATGTTACAGGTGTATTGTGTAGCACAAAATGAATAATGCGATTAAATTGGGCATTATTCAAAAGTCTGTTCCTCAGACACAGAAAAGTAAATTTTCAGACACTAAAGATGAATCACACATAAAACAATCCGCTTTAAAACAGTTTTTTGCAGACCAGCTTCTCTGTTCTTTGTTCTTGGAAATAAATACAACATCATTCTCATTTACACAGCTTTAATTGTTTAAATAGGACAGAAATGTAGATCTCAGTATAATAGTTACGTAGTGCTTTTAAAGATAATTAATAAGAGCAGTTCAGAATGCTTTATAAAACAGTTTAAATGATAGCAGTTGAGCTTTATTATTATATAAAATGCTGATTATGAACAAATAAATATTTTAAATACTGTATGAAAATGAACTTGCTACTAGATATGACAGTGTAAATACTGTGTTTTTAAGGGGTTTTAGAGGAGATATATATTTTATAATAAAAAGATTCACACGTGATTGGTGTCTGCGGATCTTCTAACCAATGAGGATTAAGCTCTGTCGTCATCAGGGCGTGTCTAGGCTCACGCAGTTGGTGGGGAGCAACTGCAGCATCTGCATAAAGCGCCTGGCGGTCGGGCACACTCGCGGGACTATAACGCCGGAAGTCATCGTCACGTGATGAAGGCGCAGACGCAAGTCGGACAAAAAAACTAACCGGCATGCACCGTACCGAGCCAGGCGGTGATCGGACTGCGCAGCGCCGGGTTAAGTCGAACAAGCCTTTTGGCTAGGTCTGCATAACGACAGAGCGATCTATTTTCTGATTGGCTCAAACGTGTGAAATGCCATGTGTGGCGTGAGAGCGTGTGAACTCGCTGAAAAGCGTGAGACTTGAGAACCCTGATAAGACCTACATTCAAAATAATTTTTTGCTGGATTCCTGGGGTCAATACCCACAACCAATTTGGACCATGCACTTCCGCCTAATTAGATTTTTTGCTAATTTGCATAATCTGCAAAACATACTTTTGCAAACTAGCAACCGTGCAACCTAGCAACCTGAAACTTTGCATACAGAATCTACCATACACACTCTAAAGGATGTTCAAAGGGTAACTTCATCAATCAAAATGGCTGAACCCCATCAGCCAATAAGCATTCATCAGGCATTTTAGCAGGCTGAATGTTGCCCAATCAGGATGAAACTTGGTAGCTATGTTCAGGTGGTAGTGACGTGCAAAGTGGTGAAACAATCCAGCCACTGGGGCGCTGTTCCAAAAAAACTACTAAATGTCAATCATACTGTAATATTGTGACATCTAATTGGTTTTGCCATATTAAATGCAGTGGCTCTGACAAATTTGTAAATACAACTATGTTGACAAAGTGCTTTATTTGTTCATAATTGCTAATTATTTCAAAAGAGCTATATTCAAACTAGTCTCTGGATATTTGACACATGACCTAAATTTTGGTCCTGTTGCACAACTGTAGAGTCTGCAGGTAAATAGTCATCAAAAACAATTGTGAAATTTTCATTTACAATAGTGTCCAGGCATCAAGAAATCTGTGCATCCATGGACTTTCTGACCTGAATTGCTGTAACTCTGCAGTATTTGCTCTAATCATCTCACAATGTTAAAGACCTCTCTACAATATCACTGTGATGAAGCGCCATTTAATTCAGAACTATATTTAGAACAACTTTACAATTACATGTCATGTCAACAAATTCACTCCTTGGTGTTAAGTTAAACTTCTTTGGTCAAAAACATCAGCTTATTTTGAAAAGGTCAAAAGGTCAATCTAAACACCACCTTGTGAACATTCTGGTTGAAGTCTCCTGATCAAAAACCATAACCTGTAGACAACTGTTGACTAATTGTAACTCATTTAATGAATATCCTGCCAACATTAACAGATTAGTATGTGAATTTAAGCACTGATCATTTTGAAAGGCCTCTGCTCAACATTAATAACAGGTGAAATATTTTTGATAATCTCTAAATGTGACAGAGGTTCTCCAATTATATTAGACCTTCTAACACCTCACCACCCTGTGCTCTAGTATGCACCATTGTGCCAATGCCGGTGCTTGAACCCACTGGTTGCCGCTTGCGGCTATATTTAGGGTTCAAGCACCAAAGGTGCGTAGAACCGTATTGTTTTTACTCAGATTTTTCTTCTTCTTCTTATTATTATTATTCTTTTTCTCCTGAAAAAGCATATCTACAGCCTAAACCGTAAGTTATAGAGACATGTCACTTGGTAGGCAGATGTAGTATCAGTGCCTCAGTATCTCGGTGGACAACAAAAATGGCACGATTGGTCTAGTGGTGGCACTATAAACAAGGAAATTCATTTTTCACATTTTTCTCAATAACTCAAAAACCATAAGACCGTTCAAAATTTTTTTTTTTGCTGGATTCCTTGGGTCAATATCTACAACTTTCCAATTTGGACCATGCACTTCGGTCTAATTAGATTTTTTGCTAATTTGCAAAACATACTTTTGCAAACTAGTCCTAGGGATTTTGACCAATCCTGGCATGTTTGGTATCAAAATACTCAGGAGAGCATGGGCTTCAAAAGTCCTCAAAAACATTAAAATTTGTAAACAACATGGCCACCATATGCAAATTAGTCTTCCGGATATATGCCCCATTTCTCAGCAACCGAAACTTTGCATACAGAATCTACCATACACACTCTAAAGGATGTTCAAAGGGCAACTTCATCAATCAAAATGGCCGAACCCCATCAGCCAATCAGCATTCAGCAGGCATTTTGGCAGACTGTATGTTGCCCAATCAGGATGGAACTTGGGAGTTATGTTCAGGTGGAGACATTATAGTGACCTGCAAAGTGGTGAAACAATATGGCCACTGGGGGCGCTGTTCCAAAAAACTACTATATGTCAATCCTACTGTAATATTTTGACATCTAATTGCTTTTGCCATATTAAGTGCAGTGCCTCTGTCAAAATTTTAAACTATGTTTAAAAAATGCTTTGTTTATTCATAATTGCTAATTGTTTAGAAATAGCTTTAGTCAAACTACTCTCTGGATATTTGGCCTATCACCTCCATTTTGGTCTTGTTGCACACTGTAGAGTCTGTAGGTAAATAGTTATTAAATAGTTATTGAGTCATTAAACTCAATTGTGAAATGGTCACTTAAAAGAGTGTCCAGGCTTTAAGCAATCTGTGCGTCCTTGGTATTACCACCCTAAATTGCTGTAACTCTGCAGGATTTGCTCTAATCATCTCACAATGTTAAAGACCTCTCTACAATATCACTGTGATGAAGCGCCATTTAATTCAGAACTGGATTTAGAACAACTTTATAATTACATGTCATGTCAGAACATTCACTCCTTGGTGTTAATATAAACTTGTTTGGTCAAAAACATCAGCTTATTTTGAAAAGGTCAAAAGGTCAATCTGAACACCACTTTGTGAACAGTCTCTTGATCAAAAACCATAACATGTGGACAACTTTTGACTAATTCTACCTCACTTAATGAATATTCTACAAACTTCAACATAATTGTATGTGAATTGTAGGACTGATCATGTTGAAAGACCTCTGCTCAACATTAATAACAGGAGAAAGACTTTTGATAATTTCTAAATGTGACAGAGTGTCTACAATTACTAAGCCTTCTTACACATCACCATCTTATGCTCTATGAGGCACAATTGTGCCAGTTGGTGCTTGAACCCGCTGGTTGCCGCTTGCAGCTATATTTTTTATTTATTTTTTCTTAATTTTAAATATGTTTTACTTTTTGTGTAAATCTTATGGTTTATATATATATATATATTTTTTTTTCTCATCCATATTATCACTTTTCAATCCCTTCTAAACTGTAAATGTTCAGCTGCATTGTAAATGAGGGTCACCAAGGTGTAAATAAGTGATCATAAAGGTTGATTGACTGATTATCAATTTAGCTGGTGAGTTGGATCAGCTGGATAATGAGTGCCCTAGAATAGGATTCACAAATACACAAAAAAAAATCATTATTCTTTATTAATAAACAACAGCCAACAGAAGAGGGCTCCACTCACTCTCTCATCCTACTCTCTCACCCCACTCACAACCATTTCATGGTATGTCTGTAACATTAGAGAAATCTGTTAAATTCCCTTTGAAGGTTAATGCCAGTTTTCCTTCGGATTCCTGTTCCAGAAAAAAGCAGCATAATATCTGCAACAAAAATAAGATGACATTAGAAGACAGTAATACTGCAGTAAACTTGTGTGTGGATGTGGGGACAAATGTTTTTACTTTCGTGACTTTTGTTTACAAGCTCAAAATCTCCAATGAATCTCCTTCAACGTAGTAAGTTCATAGAGGAGTGAGGAAGGTGTGAGAGCTTGAGACTGCTACTACACCCAGCTAATCCTTGTGCATTTCACCTTTTACATATTATTATGTTTTTTTTTTTCTTTTTTCTTTTTCATGGACAGATTTCATGTAACTTGCTATCAAGACACGTCTGCTTTGTGGTGTTGCTGCCCTCTTTTCTTTTTTTGCATCACTTTCTTTAATTTTCCTTAATGCCAATTTATCTCGAGAGCTTTTGTGATCAGCATTTTGATTCTAGCAACACTAGAAAAAAAAATTCTGTTAAAATGAAAGTAAAAAAATGAATAAAATTAATTTTTGAGTGTGTAAATGAAATAATATGAAGTAGTTTAAGAAAATAGAGTTTTTAAACTAAAATTAAAATGCATAAATCAAATGTAGATAATGAAGGAAAGAAATTGCTATAAAGCAAGTTTTGCTGTTTAAGAGAAATACATACTTAGCACTGTACTTTTAAAGAATAAACGACCATCCTTTTATCAAAATGTTTAAGCTTCAGAATGATCACTAGACATCTTATGGGGTACAATTTGGTGGAGAGTGTCAATATAAAGCAATGTCAACTGTCAAATTTTCCATTCACATTCATGCACTACGGGAGCAAGATCACAAAAAAATCTTTAAAAAGAATTCAGGAAAAAACTAATTAATGCTAACACTTTACAATAAGGATACATTAATTAACAGTACCTATGACGGAATGTCTCAACTAATTATCACACAAGTGAAGTGAAGTAGAGTGGGTACTCTGGGGGTGCTGGCTTGGTAGGTCTTAGAAACACTAGGCTCTGGTAAGAGAGCAGGGCTCAGAGAGATATTCATCCATATTTCTTACAGTGACTATAGTTAGTGCAAACTACTCACTATAAAGCAGTTACTCTACTAATAGGACACACATTTGAAGTGCTTCAGTAGTCAAATAGCGTAAAAGATTGACATAGGATTAACAAACATACACAATATCATTCACTTTAACTCCTGCAGTTAGCTCTGCTAGTAAAAAAATGGATGCAATATGTAACCTAGGATCAACATATGAAGCCAACTACAAAATATATTACTCATTATAGCGTTAGAGTTATCAACAAACGTACTTTGGTCAAATTGACGTACACAAACTGTAGATTATAGTGCATTTGTCATCAAATGAACAGTGGATCTGCTTCCAGCTCTGTTTACTGCACGAGGGAACTACAGCAGAACATGAAGGACAAAACACTAGCTACACAGGAAAATAGCATTCAACTATAAGGCTTTATCGCCATCTAGTGGGTGGTCTATGAACTACACCTTGCTGATTTAACTGAAACAAACAAAGTGAAGACTTTCCTACATTAAGGCATTATTAATCATTAACTAGTTATAAATAATTATTATTCATTATAACATTCTTAAGTTTAATGTATAATATCAATTAATAATTAGTTGTAAAGCTGACAATGATGCTGATAAGATACTCCAGAAAGGCCCATTTTCTAACTGTACCTGGGATTCATATTGTCCAGAAGGAGTCCTATTGTAATATGCATATGAAATGAATATTTTGTACACATTTGATCATATTCTTAGATGTCATACGATGCCTCTGATCTGGTTGGAACATAAAGGATTACTATGCCCATCATCAAAGGAAAGTTTTAAAAAACACTATGATATGTTTAAAATATAATATAATGGAAATACATTTTAATATGCACAGGTTTAAAATGTTTTTCTGTATATATTCAAAGATAAAGCAGCAATTTTAAGAGGCTAGCAAACCAATTAGTCTGGGTCTTCCCAAGGTTTCTTCCTTTTTCACTAACAGAATGGAGTTTTTCATTGCCACCGCACTCATTGGGCAGTAAAGACTAGCTGCATCTAATTATTTAGCGGTTTTATATTTTGACTGTCAAATTGACCTGGTTGGCTATGGTCATTGTTTGTAATAAAGAATTGCCTGAGTAATGGATTTGTTTGTCTGTCTTCTCCCTCTCCACTGTTATCTGTGGATTAGTTTCAAGGTTTTGTGTGATACTGACAAATGGTAAAAGAAGAAGACACGCCCATCCGTTCGTCTGTCTGTCAATCTTCATTATAGACTAAACAGTGCATGTTCAGTGCTGATTCATATGATAAAAGAAAAGATCTAACTAAACTAACTAACTAAAGGGATTAATCTGAAGATGGGCAAGTTTATTCACTGTAGCTATTTATAGGCAATATCTCAGTAATGCTGGTCTGTACTGTGTCTAAATGGGATGATTGGTGTGACCCACATTATCTCATCAAGAAATCTCACCCGATTCGAATGTTATCTCAATGGAATGATAACATTCGAATCGGGTGGCAGAAATTACTATCAGTATTACGGTTTGCTTCTTACTGTAGGCTTTAAAGATATATCATAAAATATTTCATTCTGATTTTGCGAGAAAGTGTGTTTAAATTGAGTATATATTTTATCAAATAATCACTTGTAGCCCATTTTGCTACCCCAAGTCTGACTGTCAGATTTTTCAGAATTTTCAGATGATAGAATTAAAAGGTTTACGTTCTATTGTGACTACTTTTGAAATAAATATTATGAAAAATAACTAATACCGCTACACTTGCACAATTATTTCAGCAGTTTTAGTTTAATGTTATTTTTTTTCTTCTTATATATTATTTATTTATCTGTTTCTTCTATATCTATTGCCACAGGTCAGCAAGGGTTAAATTGACCAATATCAGAGTTGTATGTCATGTGTGTGGTACTTGATCTAATACAACTTGTTTTATATCAGTACCATCAACGGTTTAAAAGCTATTGAAATTAATTCACAAAAACCTATTGCCACAGATCAGCAAGGGATAAAGATATAAATATAAGAGTTGTAGTACATCATGTGGGTGGAATTTGTTCTAATCCAACTTGTTCTGTATCAATATCATCAAGGTTTAAAAGCTATTGAAATAAATTCACAAGAAAACGTCACCACAGATGAGACAGTATTAGTATTACATTTAGAAAAATATTATGTGTAGTACATCATGTTGTTTGAACTTGATTTAACTTCGTGCATCACAGGATGTGTGCAGTCTACACATAGTTAGTATTTTCAACAACTGTTAGATTTCATCATCATTTTTTATTTTTGCTTTGGTTTACATAACGGGTGTTTGGCTCATTTGCAACAACGCTGAGAGCATTCCAAAGTAAACAAGGTATTGGAAGTAATTGATATTGTTAAAACAAAGATTTAGAAGAAACAGATAAATAATATATATATATATAAGAAGGTGTAGAGGTATCCCTTATGAAACAAAAATATATGGCAAAAGTACATATATTGTTTAATATAGGGCAATATATGCATGGACCATGTATGTCTATATATTGGTTAATATAAAAACACCGACAAATTCTCTAAACTCCAATTTTTTTTAGACCAAATGTTTTTATACATCAGCGCTGGAGAGCGGCTCGACCCAGACTTCGAAGGCGGGCTATCAGCGCTGGAGAGCGGCTCGACCCAGACTTCGAAGGCGGGCTATCAGCGCTGGAGAGCGGCTCGACCCAGACTTCGAAGGCGGGTTATCAGCGCTGGAGAGCGGCTCGACCAAGACTTCGAAGGCGGGCTATCAGCGCTGGAGAGCGGCTCGACCCAGCCGCCGGAGACGGTTTACCAGCGCCAAAACACCCTCCTCACAGAGCGAAACAGAACAGACCGATTGGCCAACACACCAACGACCCACACACCAGCGACCACCTTATATCCCAGGGCAGCTGCCAGGGCAGCTCCGAGGGCAGCTCCCAAAGCACCCCCCAACATAAAGCCAAAACAAACGGAATCGTAAATTAATGCTTTCAGTATAACTGCCCGAAGTGGATCACGCATAATATGGCAAATTTCCTCCAGGATCCTATCACTTTCTGTCTCTGTATATATCTCCATCTCCATCTCCATCTCCAACTCTATCAGCACAGTCACAAAACACCAACCTGCCAGTCTGAGCCGCTTTTATACGCTATCGCGGCGATGACGTCATAGAACATCCATGACGCCACAGCGTTCCTGTGACCGTCATGTAAAAGAGGGCAGCTCCACTCGCTGTGTGATTGGTAGCCAGGTAATGATGTGTTCAGAATATGGATTGTGTCTATTATTAAAAATACTGAAGTATGGAGTATTTATATTAATATACATTATATTTTATATGGTCAATATTCAGAGATTTAATGAATGGTTCCACTGAATGGTTCTAAATCCGTGTATCATTCGTTCATTTGATATTCAATTGAGAATCAAAATCGGAAAATTAAAAAACCAATTCGTTTTTTCGTTTTTTCGTTTTTGAATATAATACCAAAAAACGAATAACGGCTTGTATTTTGTATTTTTATTTGGTTATCCAAACAAAAATTGGAAATTTAAAAAACGGACCAGGAGCCGAATTTGATTTTGATTTTGATTGCCATCAGCTCCAGGAAATACAGCTACGTTGTTGTCATCAGTGATGTAGACACTGGGACCATGTACCTTTTCAAATGAAAACAGTGAGGGAAGAAGTTTACTACACCATGTATAGACTAACCAGCTAGCTAGCTAGGTTAGTTAGCCAGCTAGTCACGTATATAAAAAAGTATGTAGGCGGCAATTCACAGAATAACATTAACTAAATATGACATTTAGCTACGGAACGTTAGACAAACACCTGAAAGATCCTGCCGATTTTCTCTGTTGTCATATCGTCTTCTTTCACTGCAACGCGTTTAGTTCCTCTGAACAAGATAAAACTCTCCATCCTCAACTCCATCCAAAGCCTACAGCAATACAGACTGTGTAGATAACACTGCAGTGAACTCCCGCGCAACAGAAACCCACCAAGAATAAACAAATCAGTAACTTCCGGGGCACACAAATGGGTCAAGTTCAAAATCAAAATCAAATTCGGCTCCTGGTCCGTTTTTTAAATTTCCAATTTTTGTTTGGATAACCAAATAAAAATACAAAATACAAGCCGTTATTCGTTTTTTGGTATTATATTCAAAAACGAAAAAACGAAAAAACGAATTGGTTTTTTAATTTTCCGATTTTGATTCTCAATTGAATATCAAATGAACGAATGATACACGGATTGTTCTAATTACTTGTTGCCTATTAAGCAGAGGTAGTTTAATATCTACACACACACACACACACACACACACACATGTATATATATATATATCGCAAACGTAAAAAAGGCGAGGTAATCGCGGAGGTCTGTGTGCTAAGCTAAGGTTAAACCCACTCCGGCCGGTGTTCTGTCGAATTGTGCTACCCATCGATACATGCTTCCCAAAGGTACTGCGCATGCGCTGACCTACACAATTTAATGGGGGGTTTATGTGCATCAAACAACCTGGACGCACTGCCATTGCACAAAAGTGTAACTGGAAATAGTGCTTCTTTTGTATTTTTACACTTTAATATACATTAGAAGCACCTAAAATAGTGTTTATTTTGTATTTATTTTACACTTTAATATACATTAGAAGCACCTAAAATAGTGCTTCTTTTGTATTTATTTTACACTTTAATATACATTAGAAGCACCTAAAATAGTGCTTCTTTTGTATTTATTTTACACTTTAATATACATTAGAAGCACATAAAATAGTGCTTATTTTGTATTTTACACTTAAGTATACATTAGAAGCACCTAAAAGTGCTTCTTTTGTATTGTTACACTTTAATATACATTAGAAGCACCTAAAATAGTGCTCCTTTTGTATTTTTACACTTTAATATACATTAGAAGCACCTAAAATAGTGTTTATTTTGTATTTATTTTACACTTTAATATACATTAGAAGCACATAAATTAGTGCTTCTTTTGTATTTTACACTTTAATATACATTAGAAGCACCTAAAATAGTGCTTATTTTGTATTTTACACTTAAGTATACATTAGAAGCACCTAAAAGTGCTTCTTTTGTATTTTTACACTTTAATATACATTAGAAGCACCTAAATAGTGCTTCTTTTGTATTTTTATACTTCAATATGCATCAGAAGCACCTAAAATAGTGCTCCTTTTGTATTTTTACACTTTAATATACATTAGAAGCACCTAAATAGTGCTTCTTTTGTATTTTACACTTACATATACATCAGAAGAACCTAAAATAGTGCTTCTTTTGTTTTTTTACACTTTAATATACATTAGAAGCACCTAAAATAGTGCTTATTTTGTATTTTACACTTAAGTATACATTAGAAGCACCTAAAAGTGCTTCTTTTGTATTTTTACACTTTAATATACATTAGAAGCACCTAAATAGTGCTTCTTTTGTATTTTTATACTTCAATATGCATCAGAAGCACCTAAAATAGTGCTCCTTTTGTATTTTTACACTTTAATATACATTAGAAGCACCTAAATAGTGCTTCTTTTGTATTTTACACTTACATATACATCAGAAGAACCTAAAATAGTGCTTCTTTTGTTTTTTTACACTTTAATATACATTAGAAGCACCTAAAATAGTGCTTCTTTTGTATTTTACACTTTAATATACATTAGGGCAGCACGGTTCGACACGGTAGGACATTTCGAAAGAACACCGGCTGCGGGGGGTTGTAGCAGCCCGGACGTGTTTTGTGGTTGCTCCGGCCGGATACACGTGTGTATAGGAGTGTGTTTGTGTGTATCGGTGTGCGTATTTATCTGTATTAGCGGGGTTAAATCATGCTGAAGTCTAAGACCTTTGTGAAGAAGACGCGCTCGGGTGGGGTGCTGAAGATCGTGCGGGACCATTATCTGCGGGATGACATCTGGTGCGGGAGTGAGGTGTGCGTGGAGTGCGGGGACGGAGCTCCTGTGCTGCTGCGGGACCCCCAGATAGACAGCGACCTGTGTACTTATTGACACGACCTCCTCCCAGATACTAATGTAGTCCTGCACCAGGTAAACCACCCTCTATACCAAACACACACACACACACACACACACACACACACACACACACACACACTACCTCCTCCCAGATACTAATGTAGTCCTGCACCAGGTAAACCACCCTCTATACCAAACACACACACACACACACACACACACTACCTCCTCCCAGATACTAATGTAGTCATGCACCAGGTAAACCACCCTCTATACCACACACACACACACAAACACAATCTCACCAATGTAGTCTCAAAACCTAAAACCTAAATGACCAATTAGTACTTTTGGCAGTGTGCCAAGTCCTGCTGGAAAATGAAATCTTTCACATCACCATAAAAGTTAACAGTCAACAGAGGGAAGCATGAAGTGCTGTAAGATTTTGTGGGAAAACACTGCACTGACTTTGTATTTGATAAAACACAGTGGATCAACACCAGCAGATGACATGTCTCTCCAAACCATCACCGATCATCAGTAAATTTTACATTTTATTTGTAAATGAAGGGAGCAGAGTCTGGAGGAAGAGTGGAGAGACACACAGTTCAAGCTGCTTGAGGTCTAGGCTACGTTTACATTAAATGTTTTGCTCAGTGTGGCTCAGATCTGATTTTTTCATGGCTGTGTGAACGTGCTAAATCCTTTTTTTTAATTTTTTTTATCAGATTTGAATCACTTTCATATGTGGTCCTAAATCAGAAATCTGATTCATGGACATTCGACATAAATGTGAACGGTCAAATCAGAATTCATGTGTCTTTTTGCTTTTACGCATAAGAATTAGCGCTACGTGCTTCTCTCTCGTACCCACCCATCTCTCGGTGCTAACTCATCCATTTCCCTTTTATAAAGCTACGAGTCATCTCTCTAATATGAGGGTTTTTGTTGTTGGTGAAGAAGGCGACGTTTATACAGGTATCAATGTGCGCATGTGAGAAGTTTCAGGGACAGATTCGTTCACATTACACACAGATACAGATCACTTACATTTGTGAATGTGAACCGTCAAGATAGCCAAATCTGATCTGAACAAAAAAATCTGATTTGATCAATGTGGCTTGTAATGGGAACGTAGTCTTAGTAGGAAGTTTCCACAATCAGTGATGGTTCAACTGTGCTATAGGCAAGGATGATGTTTCTATGTTTTTTGGTACGCAGACACATCACAATATGCAGATCAGTCAGTCAATAATACCGCCCCTCTTCTGGGGCCTCATGTACTAAGACTTGCGTGGACTTCCTACTAAAATGTTCCGTACGCTCAGATCTGAAAAGTTCCGTACGCACAAAAAAATCCGGATTTATCAAACCGTGCGTAGGCAGAATTCCATGTACTTTCTCTTAGTACATCACAATCAACTTGAAATCAAGCGCAAATGCACGAAAGCATCACACTTGCCACGACTCCTCCCTCAATTACGCAGAGTATAATGTTATATTATTAATATTATTATTATTATTATTATTATTATTAATAATAATAATAATAATAATAATAATAATATATACGCATAGTGTATAATTACCCATGTTTTAAGTTTTATTATTCTAAGATAAATGCTTTCATTTAAATGCTTTAAATGAGTTGCCTTCCAAAAAGACACACGTCACGCACTCAGCTTGTTTTCTTATACTCTTATCCTCTTGGAAATCTAAAACTGCTTATAAGCCAGTCATCATCATGGGCCAAAAAAACATAATGGTCACGGAAAATGCGCTCTCAATGAATTCGGCCATTAGCAGTATTTTCCAGTAATGCCAACGCTGCATCTCCAACAACTCCAGCGCAAACCTAATCTAGGCTAAGTGGAAACACGTTAAACGATCATTTCTGTAAGACAATGAAACTGTCTGATTAATTTACTTTATTTTACCCAATAATGCTTACTTCAATGTTTGCATAAAGGATATCTTAGTAGTTGTAATTTCAATGCATCGCCTCTAAGTGTCGCCAAATGACAAAAACACAATACATACGCACAAAAAAAAGGCGTACGCCCAAAACAAAACTTCCGTGGGGGAACGCACTTTCACACGTTCAAGTCAAATTTAGTACATCAGACCGTGAGCGTGAAATATGGCGTACGCAATGTTTTTGTGCGTACGCACCTTAAGTACATGAGGCCCCTGGTGTCCAACTATCTGCTGCAGCTCAGCCAATCAGATCTCCCCCCTGCCCCACCCCTAAACCCATACATCACCCAGTGCCCCTCTCAAATTATGCCTCTCATTTTTTAGCCTTTTTCAATTTTGAGCTGAGGGTGGAGTCACAAAAAAATCACAGGGTTTAGTGCCCCTTTAAGACATCAAAGCTATACAGGAGCAAATGTGGAAATACATTGTAAAAATGTGGTTAAACAGACTAGAATCTATTTTAGAAGCTTAAGAGATGTTTCAAGAACCTTATAATATATATAATATATGAATTCTCCAGTTTTACTTTACAACTTCTTCCAAGAGCCTCTGAATCCTGTGTCGATTCTTTAAACTGTTCAACATAAAACTGTTTCTTTATACCCAAACATCTTGTATATCAAATCATCTTGTTGAAAATATCATATTTAGGAGTATTTATTGAACAATTTTAAAAGAAATCCAAAAGCCAGATGTTTCAAAAGGGCTTGGGTCCAGCGCAGTTTTCTGATTTACCTCCTCTGACACACCTACCAAACCCGGCAATTACCAGAGAGTTGAACCAGGTGCTCCAGAGCTGGAAAATGCCAGAATTCTTCAGGAATTCAGCCCTCCAGGCCTGGAGTTCCCTGACACTGTTGTGTGGCATTGAGCTAACAATCTATTTGTTTATATGGAATTGAAAATTAATTCATTTAAATGGCCTAATTTGGGGATATCTGTTTAATCACAATCACATGGTCTGTTCTGTCCTCACAGATCATTATAATTGACGATCCTTTAATCAGGAACGTGATCACCTGTGAACCACTTACAAACTACAATTAGATGTTTAGAATCTGATAGGTCTACCTTTGTTTACACTAAAATGTTGTGGACATTCCTACATATGTAATTCTTACCCCACAATACTTGAGATTTGAACAAATTCTAACAAACCCTAAAACTGTCCCTGAACTATGAAAATAAATTAATTCTGCAACATTCACAAAAGATGTATAAAAATGATCTAGCGTTTCTTTTGCAACATTCTTTCTCTTTATGCTTTTCACAAACTTGCTTAAACATTGTCACACTATTGACTAAACTGCTGTCTAGTTGCTGAAAACATACAATTACAGTAAATAAAAAAATGAACAGAAGTCACGTTAGATCAGTGTTTCTCAACCCTGTTCCTGCATATTCTACTGCATATTAACACTGTTCTGTATATTCTAGAGCTTTCTCTCTTTAAAGGCACTTAATAAAGTAAGTGGTGGTATGATGTGTCTAATACACTGCTGATATACATAATGATTGATCTATGGTCGATAGGGAGCTAAGGGACACCTCCTGACCCTCCTCTGCGCTCCGCAAAACCAGCAACCTGATTGGCTGTTTCTCCTGAAAGGCAGGACTTTCTCCTTTAACCGGCACCACGATTGGTTAAGAGACACACAGCTGTCTCCTCAATAATAAAGTTTTTAAAATTTTAATATAATACGGGAAGTTTACGGGAAAATACTAATACGGGAGGACGGCGGGAAAGAGGAGTAAAATACGGTAGTATCCCGGCCAAAACAGGAGGCTTGACAGGTATGTGGGTCAGCCAGACGTGACTCTTCCTGTAGCAGTTTTCTCCAGTTTCCAAGAGTCTTTTAAAGGTGTAGGAAACAGTCCTCACCACTCTCTCTGGCTTCATCTGTAATTTCTCTAAAGAAAAGAGTTCTACTTTTAATAGTTACAGAGTTCTCTGTGTTTATCTGTGTCTTTTTCTAGTTATTATGATGATGAAAGCGTGAAAATGCTGTGTGTAAATGTGTAAATGCGGCAGTAGAGAGTAACAGCAGCAACACCATCTGTTCCAGCTTTACTGCTTTAATACAGACTAAGGCTTTGGAAATTCAACGTTTTTGCATCCATTTAAAAGCTCAGTTTATTTTCATTGCTACAGCCCAAGTATATAACAGTAAGAGTATAATCTGACTACATTTTCGTCTGTTTCATTCAGGGAGACGTTTATCGAGCGGGAGCAGGGAGAGATCGCCAACGACCGCAACGATCGGGCCATCCGTGTGGCGGCTAAACGGTACACAGATCACCTGAGTAAAGCCCCGAATGTAGGAGAGCTGAAGGTTGTGCTGCTGACCAACGTCCGAGCCAACAAGGAGAAAGCTGAGCAGAGCGGCCTGCTGGCCTACAGATGTATGTGCTGTATATTGCACTTGAATTTACCTGAATGGGTGAACAGTTGGATGATATAATGGAATAATAGTGGGATGGATGGATGGATGGATGGATGGATAGTTAAATTGATAGATGGATGAAGAGTTGTATGATGTAATGGAATAATAGTGGGAGTGATGGATAGTTAAATTGACAGGTGGATGAACAGTTGTACGATTCAGTGAGATGATTAGCTGGATAAATGAATAGTGAGATGAATTGGAAGATGGTTGCTTCACTAGGGTGGAAATACTTGTGGATGGATAGTAGGATGATTGGATGGATGGATAAAAGACTGGCTAATGGAATGACAAATAAATATCTATAAAGGGATAGAAGGAAGTGTAGATGGATAGTTGAATAAATGTATGTGTGACTAGGTAGTGGGATGGACAGTAGAATGGATGTATAGTTAATTGGACGGATGGTGTGACTGGGCAGTGGATTGGATAGTGGGATGGATAGATGAATGGATAGTGGGATTAGTGGATTAATGAATGGATGCATAGTAGGGGTGTCACGATTTCGATATTTCACCGAAATCTATCAAAATGAGGTCATGGTCTCGAGCCTCGAAGTCAAAAAGAGGAACGACGATCCCTCCCTGTAAGCTACGCAAGCACGCGGGCGAGCACTATGCAAATAGATAGATAGATAGATAGATAGATAGACAGATAGACAGATAGACAGATAGATAGATACTTTATTGATCCCCGGGGGAAATTCTTGATGGCGCAGCATGCTACGCAAAAAGTCTTGAAGTCTTATTTTTCATGTTTAACTGTTATAATAGGATATAGTTAATTTAGTTACGGCTCTAATCGTTCTATTATTTTGTACATGACTGCTCCTGTATTTTTTTTATTATTTATTTTGTTATGTTGCACATTGCTGTTTTAATAGTGCACACTGCTGCTACCAAAAAAGCCACTAGATGGCATTACGTTTATCTTAATTAAATAATTAAAATTTGACCATTAGTGCCTAATGTGGTGTATTACAGATCACTTTAATCACTTTGCATCACTTATATCAAGCCCACCTTTTGAAGTAAGATATTGTTAATTTGATTAATCAAACCAATGACTGACCATAAATTAATCCAAAACTGACATAGGCCAGAAAGAAAATCGAGAATCGAATTGTGACCCTAAAATCGGAAATAAAATAAAATCGAGGATTTAGAGAATCGTGACACCCCTAATACACAGTTGGATGGCTGGATGGACAAGTAGTGAGATCATTTTAACAGGTGGGTGAAGGATGGCTGGGTGGGATTAATGGATAAGTTGGATGGACAGATGGATGCCTGACTAGATAGTGAAAGGGGTTCAAAGTGGGATAATTGGATGAATGGATTTGTGACAGTGTATTGGGATGGATGGTCAGAAGAATGGATGAAAGGCTGTGAGGATGGATACAGGGATAGAGTAGTGTATAGTGAGATGGACAAATGCATCAATAGTAAGTAATAGTAAGATGTATAGATAATTAGATGGATGTATGGATATCTATTGGGGTGGACAGAAAGATGGATGGATTGCAATTGTAAAGGATGAATAGATGCATGTATATTTGGATTAATGAATGAATGGATGGATAGTTGGATAAACAGATGAATCAGTAGGGTTTTATGGATGTGTTTGTGTGCAGGTGAGGAGTACATTAAGAGCCTGATTGGTAATCCTGAGCTGGTGGACAGTCTGGCACTGGCGTCTGATGATCAGGTGAGATCAGCAGAGATGAACCCTTTCCTCCCTGTAAGATTCCTCCTGTTTAAACTCACATTTTCCTAATAATCTTCCTGCAGAATGATATAACGGGCAGTAAGCTGATGTTCCCAGAACACCTGCCGCTGTCCAGAATCCAGGCGGGCATTAAGAGCGGCACTTTCCTGCAGGGCTCTTTCCGCGCCAACCGAGAACAACCTGGAGGCCACGGTCTTCATCCATGGGGAAGGAGAGGACAGCACTGAGGTACGATGTATATGTCTGAGTATACAGCTCTGGAAGAAAATATTAGATCAGTTAAAAATGATGAGTTTCTTTGATTTTACCTAATTGAAAACGTCTGGAATATAATCAAGAGGAAGATGGATGATCACAAGCCATCAAACCAAACTGAACTGCTTGAATTTTTGCACCAGGAGTAAAGGCATAAAGTTATCCAAAAGCAGTGTGTAAGACTGGTGGAGCAGAACATGCCAAGATGCATGAAAACTGTGATTAAAAACCAGGGTTATTCCACCAAATATTAATTTCTGAACTCTTAAATTCTTTATAAATATGAACTTGTTTTCTTTGTATTATTTGAGGTCTGAAAGCTCTGCATCTTTTTTGTTATTTCAGCCATTTCTCATTTTCTGCAAATAAATGCTCTAAATGACAATATTATTATTTGGAATTTGGGAGAAATGTTGTCTGTAGTTTTCTTAATATCATGCTGGCCAAATGCCAAAAAAGCAAAACATTGAGCACATAATTTAGTTGAATCTTTTAAGTAAAAAATTATTTAAATTAATTTTCTGCATTTTATACATTGTCTCTATATATTTTAAGAACAATCACTTAAAAGACATAACATATAAAAAGACCCATTAGATTTGAATATGACATTTTAATAATCTTTTAAATTAAGTAAATAGACTGATTTATACACTGCTCAAAAAAATAAAGGGAACACTCAAATAACACATCCTAGATCTGAATGAATGAAATATTCTCATTGAATACTTTGTTCTGTACAAAGTTGAAAATCACACAAAAATCATCAATGGAAATGAAATTTATTAACCAATGGAGGCCTGGATTTGGAGCCACACACAAAATTAAAGTGAAAAAACACACTACAGGCTGATCCAACTTTAATGTAATGTCCTTAAAACAAGTCAAAATGAGGCTCAGTATTGTGTGTGGCCTACACGTGCCTGTATGACCTCCCTACAACGCCTGGGCATGCTCCTGATGAGGTGGAGGATGGTCTCCTGAGGGATCTTCTCCCAGACCTGGACTAAAGCATCCGCCAACTCCTGGACAGTCTGTGGTGCAACGTGACGTTGGTGGATGGAGCGAGACATGATGTCCCAGATGTGCTCAATCGGATTCAGGTCTGGGGAACGGGCGGGCCAGTCCATAGCTTCAATGCCTTCATCTTGCAGGAACTGCTGACACACTCCAGCCACATGAGGTCTAGCATTGTCCTGCATTAGGAGGAACCCAGGGCCAACCGCACCAGCATACGGTCTCACAAGGGGTCTGAGGATCTCATCTCGGTACCTAATGGCAGTCAGGCTACCTCTGGTGAGCACATGGAGGGCTGTGCGGCCCTCCAAAGAAATGCCACCCCACACCATTACTGACCCACTGCCAAACCGGTCATGCTGAAGGATGTTGCAGGCAGCAGACCGCTCTCCACGGCGTCTCCAGACTCTGTCACGTCTGTCATGTGCTCAGTGTGAACCTGCTTTCATCTGTGAAGAGCACAAGGCGCCAGTGGTGAATTTGCCAATCCTGGTGTTCTCTGACAAATGCCAAGCGTCCTGCACGGTGTTGGGCTGTGAGCACAACCCCCATCTGTGGACGTCGGGCCCTCATACCATCCTCATGGAGTCGGTTTCTAACCTTTTGTGCAGACACATGCACATTTGTGGCCTGCTGGAGGTCATTTTGCAGGGCTCTGGCAGTGCTCCTCCTGTTCCTTCTTGCACAAAGGCGGAGGTAGCGGTCCTGCTGCTGGGTTGTTGCCCTCCTACGGCCTCCTCCACGTCTCCTGGTGTACTGGCCTGTCCCCTGGTAGCGCCTCCAGCCTCTGGACACTACGCTGACAGACACAGCAAACCTTCTTGCCACAGCTCGCATTGATGTGCCATCCTGAAAGAGCTGCACTACCTGAGCCACTTGTGTGGGTTGTAGAGTCCGTCTCATGCTACCACGAGTGTGAAAGCACCACCCACATTCAAAACTGACCAAAACATCAGCCAGACAGCATAGGTTCTGAGAAGTGGTCTGTGGTCCCCACCTGCAGAACCACTCCTTTATTGAGTGTGTCTTGCTAATTGCCAATAATTTCCACCTGTTGTCTATTCCATTTGCACAACAGCAGGTGAAATTGATTGTCAATCAGTGTTGCTTCCTAAGTGGACAGAGCTGAAGTGAATTTTATTAGAGCATTGTTGTGAATTAGATGTTATTTTGTTACTTGGCTAAAAGATGCTATTAATTTTTTTTTGTAATACTTGTATATTTGTTTTTATTTTTTTATATAATTATATTGTTATTGACCTGATAATTTTTGTAAAAAAAAAAAAAAAACTCTTTTTCTCTGCTCTCTCAGAGAAACAAACTCAATGGTGGAGGAGTTCATGTTGCTGGTGAATATCTCAGTGACGCAGAAGATCTATGACGAGTTCTCTGAATGCGCCCTGCTCAGAAAACACCCCTCATCCCCCGCCATCCAACTACAATATCCTCATCAAAGCTGCTAAATCCAGGGTACATGTGACGCTTATAACTCATTCTACTGTAAAAACACGACCAATGGGACATGGGACAAGTTACTGTATCTCAGGGGTCACTAATAGGCGGACCGCGGTCCGGGTCCGGACCCAGACGTTGTCCAATCCGGACCCAAACCGATAAACTACGGAGAAGGATTTAATTCTGACAGTGTTCATTTAAAGCGGCGGAACGTTTATCGTCTTTATGGTTTACGTGCTTTACAGCGCAGTAAACTCACAGACCAATCACGTGTGTTATAAAATCACCAAACGCTCTCCTCTGCCAATCAGATCTGTGTAGATGCGAGAGCGCGGAGCCACACAGACGAAGCAGGCGGTGAGAAGTCGGAGAATAAAGCGAGAAAAGCTAATACAGATGGTGCGCACCAGAAAAGGAAATCAAAATACTACCTTTATAAAATATACTAACAGTAATGTAACTGAGCGGTGTTAATTGTAGGAATTAAAGAGAACCAACCGAGACAAGAGTGCAAAATAGTCCACTTTACTCCACCTGATCAGAACTCCTCAGCAAAAAAAAAAAAACCTTTCTACTCCTAAAACAACCCTACCTCAAAACTAAGGGAACCCCCAGGGGACAAAAAGCATTCGCAACTTCCCACATCAGTTTTACCCACAACATAATAAAGTATGATACAGTAAAAATATTAAATTAAATAAAACTGCTGTTTAAAAAAAAAAAAAAGCTGATATTCAGCAAACATTTCTCCATATATTGTATGATTTTATCATTCATGTAATTATCATGACAGGCAGGCCTAAATCTAATATAAATACAATTATTATAATTATAAATATAGCATTTTGAAACAAACCTGACATACAGATTCACATTAATAGACTCGATAAGTTAAATTATTCAGGGTGTTCCCATTTACTGTATGATTGTTACAGGCCTATATAAAACAATACATATTTTTGAAATATACAAGTATGTGTAATTTGTTTTGTCTTTCAGTTGTTGATGACATAAAACACTGACAGGAGTACTATAGGCTTCTTCAGTATACAGTATATAATACTGACCCATAACACAAGTTAAAAATGGCAACGGTCCGGACCTTGGCCTGGCGAAATTTTCTCTAACTGGACCGAACTGAATTCTAATTAAACACCCCTGCTGTATATGGTTCCATCACTTTTGCCATGGATTTATGTGTGTGTAGGGTCTCTGTTGCGCTGTCTCTGCCTCTCTTGTGCTTACTTTTGCTCACTAGTGCTATCTCTTGCTCTGTGTCTTTTGCACTCTACCTTGAGATATAATACAGTAAGTCTGCCAGAAGGGAACCAAAACCTTTACTTCTTAAAAGACAGTGAAAGTAATGCTGCTGTTTTTGTAATTAATAAAGCACCACAAACATTTGTTTAAACAAGATGGAGAAAGATGTCTCTCTCATGGTGACAGTATGAGAATGAGATTACTCTTGTCTGCTGTTAAATAAATGCGTTTTGTGAGAATAATTATTGATTTTTGTATGTTTTGGGTACAAATTTAGAAAAAGGTATTGAAAATAACGTAGTTTAGGTGTCTGTAGTGAATTCAAAGCATCATATTGATATTGGAAATGTAAAAACAATACACAGCTAGGTCTGGGTAATGCTTTCTATGATATATTCACTGGATGCACATTTCACTGTGGATTGATGCACAAAATGCTTATTGCAAAACTTTGGAAATCCTAAGACTGTGGAGGCGAATGCTGCAGCCACTGTCAGGCCTCTTTCAAACTCCCATAATTCGCCACTTCGTCTTGCCATGAGCACGCTGGCCAGCATTCAGCCTCACTCACAAGATAACACCTCACAGCTTACACTCGATGCACATGCACATCTTCATCTCATCTCATCTTCTACTCTTCTTCTTTTTCTCTTCCTCAGGATTTGGATATTCGCACAGATTCAGCGAAAGCTCTGGCGGACTCTCTGAACGAAGCCACTCTGGAGGACTTTCCTTACTTCAACACGCTGCTGCGTATCCTGGCCACCCGCTGCATGATGCAGGCTGTCTACTTCTGCTCGGGGATGGACAGCGACTTCCACCACTACGGCCTGGCCTCGCCCATCTTCACACACTTCACCTCGCCCATCAGGAGGTGAGCAGGACCTGACATGCTCTCAGAATGATGTTCTTACCTTCAGTTAGTGCTGGGTGGTATACCGGTTCATTCGGTATACCGCGTGGTGAACTTGAACCAGTATGCATTTCTCTCATACCGCCATACATTTAATGTATTTGTTAACTGGAGAAAGAAGGGAATTGTAGCTGATTTAAATACTGTAAAGCCTCTAATGGCTTCAGGGATAACCTATAGTAAATTGATATTAAACATTTATCTAACTTGTGGAATAGAACTTTTGAGAAATATGTCTTTGAATACTTAAACATTGAGTATTTTTTGGTTTGTTTATAGGGTTTATGGAACTATTTATTGAAATATTTAATTTTGTAAAGGGAGCCGTGTTAAATTTGTTAGCGTATCTATTTTTAAGGCATTTTGTTTACATTTCTCAGCTATTTTTCTGATCTTAAAGTCTGATTTCTTCCTATATTGTGTAATTTCATTCGATAAAGTAAACCCAATAGTAATAAAAGCCTAAATTTAAAGCCTTAGTTTTTTATATTATATGTACTCCTAACAGTACAACTCACAAACCTATATTAAAGCCCAGTCATGCAAACAATTATAATAAAAATGCTGTGATATACCGTGAAATACTGCCAATAGAATAGGACTCTCTGGAGTAGATTGTACTATATTATTTATTTATACTTTTTTGCAACAAATGTACACTGTTCTCATTTCCCATTATATATCTACTAGAGACAGATTATATCTGTCCAGTATCATTTATTTTAATTTAATCCTGGATATATTAAGCTATCTGGAAGAGTGCATTATTAGTATTATGACATTTTTGATTATTGACTTCTGTTTCAAATCTAATAAAATTCTTGTTTTTTTTTTTTTTATATATCAGTTAGGGGTGTGCCATGTATCATATCATATGCAGCTCATTTAGAATTAAATTTCTATTTTGTTGCAGTAGTGTATTCTTTATTCTTTTTGTTTTGTCATTTCGCCAAAAGTATTGTTATTGCAAAAACACCATGAAATATCATGATATTATTTTAGCGCCATATCGCCCACCCCTACTTTCATTCACTGCCATTAATTTTCGAACATCTAAAGCCACTTCTAAAGTTCTACGTCCATATAGCCATCAAACCTCTTTGAGTAAAGTAGAGCAGGTCCCCAAGCTCCGATCCACAGCTGTACTAACCAGCACTCTTTTCTTTTTATCATCCCTCGTTCCTTTAACTGTAGCTGTGCAACCTTTATTTTAAAGTTAATGTTTATTTTTTATCTTCTCATTTGTTTCTCATTTCTACTCAGGTACTCTGATATCATTGTGCATCGGCTGCTGGCTGTGGCCATAAACGCAGACAGCACCTACCCGGACCTGATGGACAAACACAACTACAGACACAAGATGGCCCAGTACGCCCAGAGAGCCTCGGTGGCCTTCCACACACAGGTACAGCACGACTGATATAGCATAGTAATTCCCATTATAAAACAAAATAATGAGCCTTCATTTATTATGGTATATTGGCAATAATGAAACTCTTGGAGATATGACAAATAAATAACACTATATGACACTAAATAAATAATATATATATATATTTATTTATTTATTTATTTATTTGCACCAATAAAAACAATAAACACAAACTGGAAATAGCAATAAACAAAATAGTGCAGGTAGAGGCAAAAACCTAACATGGGCTTAAAAAATGCCTCTACCTAAATGATATCAAAATCTATTATAACAAATATAACATCAAAAATATCACAATTTAAACATGTAACAAAAAAATATATTCACAATACATTCATCAGATGATCTTTTAAACATCTTTTATAATGTTTTACAGATGTACATTTTTTTGCCAAATGATTAAAATTATTCCACAGTTTTGTCCCCCTATATCTTATTGAATACTGACCTCTACAAGAAAGAAATTTAGGAAGATGGAGATCTAAAGACTGACGGGTTGAATACTTATGTATTTCTGCATTTGTAATAAAATAATTTATAAATTGTTCTGGAAAATGTTCCTGATTCGAATAAATTTTAAAAATAAAGATACATATTTGGAATATATTAATATTATAAATAGAGAGAATTTGAAGTTTCTGAAATAAAGGAGCAGATGAAGTATTTAGATGTGATCGTGTTGCAATACGGACAAATCATTTCTGAAGAACTAGAATTTTACTAAGACTAGTAGAATATGTACTCCCCCAAACTATATTACAATATGAAAGATATGGATAAATAAGACTATAATAAAGAGTAAGAAGACATTTTGTGTTAACCAGATAACTAACCCTCCTTATTATACCAATAGATTTATTTATTTTTCTACTAACCCAGTCTATTTGCTCTTTCCAACTTAAGTTTTCATCAATAATGATTCCCAAAAACTTAGAACTTGACACTTTAGGCAACACCATAGATTCAATTGTAATTTTTGATAAGCTTTTAGAATACATTTTTCTTCCACTAAAAATTATATAATTTGACTTTTTTATATTTAAAACAAGTTTATTTAATTTAAACCAGGTTACATAAGCAGCTAAACCAGTATTTGCATCCTTAATCAATGTATCAAAATTTGAATGGCTATTTATTAGAGTTACATCATCTGCAAACATTATTGGGGAAAAATATGAAACATTAGACAAGTCATTAATATAAATAAGAAATAACAATGGTCCTAGAATAGAACCCTGTGGGACACCACAAAGCAATTCAGCTCTACTAGAATAACAACCATTTACACAAACAAACTGCCTTCTATCTGAGATATAGCTTTTTAAAAGATTATATGTAGTATCCTGAAAACCATATTTATGTAACTTTTCTAATAATATATGATGGTTAACTGTATCAAATGCCTTTGAAAGGTCTAAAAAAATACTACAAACAAATTTACTTTTTTCTTGTGCAGAGGTAATTTTGTCAGTCAGATGAAGCAGAGCCAAAGAAGTAGAATGATGTTTCCGAAAACCATACTGATGTTTGTAAAAAACTGAATTAGAATCTAAATGAAAAATAATCCTTTTATATATTATTTTTTCTAATATTTTTGAAAAACATGGCAAAATTGATATAGGTCTATAATTGTTAAAACAACATGGGTTATCTGCTTTAAACATTGGAATAACTTTGGCAACTTTTAAATCTGATGGCACAATACCAGTTTTTAAAGATAATGAAAAAATATAAGCTAGTGGCTGCAATATTTCATGCTTCACCTGTTTAACAAGAAATGCAGAAATATTGTCATGACCAGCTGAAGATATCTTTAATTCATCAATTATATCACTTATTTCTTGGATATCAACAGATTTAAAAGAAGATATAACAGGAAAAGTTCTGGTTATAAAGTCCAGTGGGTTACCATAACAATAGGGAATGTTATTTACTAATTCACAACCAATATTTGCAAAAAAACTGTTAAAATGATTAGCAATATCAGATGGATTATTGAAATGATTTTCACCATCTGACATAACTGATGGTACCTCTATAGCAGCTTTCTTCCTTTGTAACATCTGATTTATCACTTTCCATGTTGCTTTAGTATCTTGTGAATTAATCATAATTTTTTTACTGAAATATTTCTTTTTCGCATATCTAATAAAATGAGTACACTTGTTTCTATAGTTTTTATAAGTACTATGTGTTAAAGGAGTAGGATTTACAACATATTTTCTATACAAACAATTTTTTTTCCTCAACATCCTTAGTAAATCTTTAGTAAACCAAGGCTTATTAAAATCATTACTGTTTTTCTTAGTAGAAGTACAAATTGGAAAACATTCATCAAAACTAAAACTAATCACATTCATAAACTTTTGATATGCAAATTCAACATTGTTTTCATAATATAAATCACACCATGATGTACTAGTGAGCATGTTCCTAAATTTACAAATGTTTGACTTACTCATAATTCGTTTATTAATATTGTTCTTAGTATCTTTAACTTTAATAGAATTAACTAAAGAACACTGAAATATCGGAAAATGGTCTGATAGATCTGCCAACAAAACCCCAGATTTAATTCCTTCATTAAGAGAATTTGTTAAAATATTATCTATCAAGGTTGCTGAATTTTCGTTAACTCGTGTGGATTTATAAATAAGAGGAAAAAAATAATTTGAATAGAGAACACTAAGAAAATCCTCTACTTGAGTATCTAATTTATTTTTTAAAAGATTTATGTTGAAATCCCCTAATATATAACAAATTTTGCCTTCTACATTAATCAAGTCAAGTGACCTCGACAAACTTTCATTGAAATCTTTGATAGCTATATCAGGTGGTCTATAAATAGCACCAATAATTACATTTTTCCCATTAAAAGCATCTAAAAGTTCCAAAAAAACAGATTCCGCCTCAAACCCATCTGACTTTAAATTAAGATCATTCCTAATTTTAAATTCATAATTGTCATGAATGAACAGAGATACTCCACCTCCAGACCTATTATCTGTAATATAATGCATATAATTATAACTAGGAAATTTAAAAATATCTTTAAGATCCTGAGTAAGCCATGTTTCTGATAAAGCAATAACCGAAAATTTGTGTTTAAGCGAAGATAAGTAGTGAATAAATTTATCATAGTTACTAGAAAGACTCCTTATATTCAGATGAAAAGTAGAAAATACCCTAGAGGACATAGAAAAACATAAATCATTAAATTGTATTTCATTATAAAAACTGCAGAGATTAGAAACATCAACTGATGAAAAAAAATTTTAATCTGGATCAAGATTCAAAGTATAAGAATCAGTTGTAGCATGATCAAAAGGTTCAAAGATCTGATTTTCAAAGTCACATTTACAGTTCATAATTAAAAATTATGATATAAATATGTAAATTAAAAAAGTTACTGTCAATATTTAGTGAAGAATCAGTAAGCTAATTTCTTCTTTTTTGCTGTGATGGATTTTGAGGTGGATGGACAATGAGTCTGTCATATCTCAAGTATGCAATGTCACCTCTTTCTCGAGCTGCCTTCATTTCTGGAACCAGTCCTTTTCTTTGCGACCAGTGTGAATGTTTCTTTTGCTAAAAACAGTAAAAAATAGTACTCTGATGTGATAATTAGGGCTGGGTGATGCAGCACGATATTTCAGGGTATAATATCGTTCTTGTTATTAGAAAATGTTGGCGATATTATTTCATATGGTACGATATGGAACACACTCTGGGATTAAAAAAATATTCCATGTTCACTTCCAAGTTATGAAAGTTAAGAATGTTTTTTTTATTTTTTTTACCTTATTCTGTAAAGTTGGCTGTTTTTGGAGATACAAGGTTTTAACATGGCCATGTCAATCACAAGCTTGAAATTATGCATTTCATGCATTTAATCTTCATTATCTTATCTTCAAATGTCTTTCAGCTTTTCTTCAAGAACAGAGGAATCCTAAATGAAGAAGGCTTCATTCTCTTTGTGAGGAAGAACGCCACCATCATCCTCATCCCCAAGTTTGGCCTGGAGGGAACGGTGTTCTTCGAGAACAAAGACAACAAAAACCTGGACCACGGCTCAACTTTGACACTGAGGTTGTTACTGAGCACCAGTCCTGGCCTTGTTTTAAACTGAATGTCTTTAATTGTTCATTAATATGGTCAATATTAATCTGTTACATGTTATTTTTATACATTATAACATTATGGATGCAGTAATGATGTGATATCAGTATCACCTACACTGATCATGTTAGTATGATATTTAGCTGCTTAAGCATTTTAGTCTCTTAGCATAACTGTGGAGGACACAAATCCAGTTTAGTTAGTCAGTTTAGGATCCCATACTTTGGGGAATAATAAAAACATTGACTTTAATTTTGTATTTGGCCTATAAGCATACACGCAATGGAGAAAAGTAATTGGACACCTGCTCATTTATTGTTTCCTCAGAAATCATTGCTGTGAGGATTTGATTGCATTCTTCTACAAAAAGCATAAATGAGGTCACCTTTTTTGACCCAGGATGATCAACACCCCCTACCTCACTTATCCTTACGTTCCCAACATCATCCCAATATATACAGCTCTGGAAATTAAGAGACCACTTCAGTTTCTGAATCAGTTTCTCTGATTTTGCTATTTATAAGTATATGTTTGAGTAAAATGAACATTGTTGTTTTATTCTATAAACTACAAACAACATTTCTCCCAAAGTACAAATAAAAATGTTGTCATGGATGAAATGGAATGAGAAATGGATGAAATAAAACAAAAAAAAGAGGCAGAGCTTTCAGACCTCAAATAATGCAAAGAAAACAAGTTCATATTCATAAAGTTTTAAGAGTTCAGAAATCAATATTTGGTGGAATAACCCTGGTTTTAATCACAGTTTTCATGCATCTTGGTATGTTCTCCTCCACCAGTCTTACACACTGCTTTTGGATAACTATAAAACTCAAGCAGTTCAGTTTGGTTTGATGGCTTGTGATCATCCATCTTCCTCTTGATTATTTTCCAGAGGTTTTCAGTTTAGTAAAATCAAAGAAACTCATCATTTTTAAGTGGTATCTCATTTTTTCACAGAGCTGTATTATATTGGTATTGGATAGAGCTTCATCATTCCAGAGAATACAGTTATTCCACTGCTCCATAGTGTTCCTCAATGCTGGGGGGATGTATATTCCTCCATAGCCTATGCTTGGCATTAGGCATGGTACCAATAGGTTCATGTAGGTTTTCTGATAGACCAGCCATGTATGCTTGTGCATTTGCACATCTATGTCAGCAATAGATGAAGCTTAAAGTAGATGAATGCATTTTAATTAGATGGGGTGTGTCCACGAACATATCTGGTGGTTTTGCTCCTCCTTTATATAACTGAATGCTTTTTATTTTAAATCATTATTCTTTCCAGGGACCAACGCTGGCCGTGGAGGATCAGCACACCTTCCACATATTTGACAAAGTCAAAGTGACCATCAGTCTGGACGCCTCCAATATCCAGCACCAGAAGATCAGGATGGCCCTGGTGGAGCCAGTGGTACGTTTTTCTCTCTCTGTCTTTCCCTCACTTTAGATAAACAAATAGAGTACAGTGTAGAGGTTTCAGACACCTACACATACAGGTGCATCTCAATTACTCTACTTTATTAGAGTACAGTAGAGCAAATTACTTTATTTCAGTAATTTAGTTCAAAATGTGTAATTTTATATAGATTTATTACACACGGAGTGATCTATTTTTTCAATCTTTTAAGCGTTTATTTATTTTACTGTTGATGATTATTGCTTACTGCCAATAAAAAACAAAAAATCAGTGTCTCAGAAATTTAGAATATTATATAAGACCAATCGGTACTTTTGGCAGTGTGGGCAGTGTGCCAAGTCCTGCTGGAAAATGAAATCCGCTTCTATAAAAAAGTTGTCAGCAGAGGAAATATATATACAGTATGTTATATGATTTGATATAACACTGTGGACCAATGCATAATGAGTTTCACATTTTGAACTGAACTACTGAAATAAATTACTTATAATAATATATATAGGTGCATACATTTTACTATAAAAACTCCAGATCCCATTAGAACAGATGCAGTTTAACATAAATACAGTGTAAAAAAAAAAAAAGTTCTCAATTTGATTCAAATCAAACTAGGTATTGATATGGTGAAAATTATAAATAATACTAGAGATTTGCAGATGTTTAAACACAATAAACTACTGCTAAATAACAAACATCTACCGCCCAGATAAGCAGGTTTACCATGGCTAATTTTAAGTGACTGATCCAAGTCAGAAGCAGGCAGGGGAAACCTGCACTCTAAGGGTGCTGTTGGATTCTGGCATGGAGGCAGAATTTGGCACAACATCTGGAAATACAATCTGCTGAAATTACCACATTCTACAGAGCAGTCTTTTTAAAAAAACTAAAACTAAACCATATTTTATCCAATAATAGCTGAAATGTGTATCTGCATCTCACCGCTATCAGAGAAACACTGCTGCTGCTACAGCTCAGCCAACCAGCTCTCCCTCCTGCCCCGTCCTTAAACCCATACATCACCCAGTGCCCCTCCCAAATTTTTCCTCCCGTCCTTTAGCCTTTTTCAAATTTGATTTGAGGGTGGAGTCAGCAAAAATCTGTGGTTTTAGTGTTCCTTTAAGTAACTAAACTAACCCTATGGTGTTTCTCTTCCAGATCCCTGGCGTCAGTGTGGCGTTACCAGAACCAGGACCAGAAGCAAAGAAACCCAAACTGGATCGCTGAGCTCAGCAGAAGCTGTCCGACACTGCCATCTTAGTTTCTTTTATTTTCATGTTCATTTTTAGAAAATGAATGTAATATTCTTTTGAATGTGTGGCTATAGCTTGTGTAAACGATAGGGATTGTTGTTAAATATCAATTATGGATGTTTTTGTGACTTCCTAAAAACAAAAAAGACAAAACTCTAGACATGCACGGTCTTTTGGATGCATTGAAGTACAGACTTAAAGGACAGTCTCATTTTATCCTATGAAATGCTCCACTTGAAAAGCACAAATGCAGGACTTTGTACAAAACTATACAAAAAATAATCCATACATCATATAATAATGGAAACACTTCAATAAAACGATTTTAAGCTAAAACACAGTTCTCGTCATTTTCTTCAGATTGTGTTTTGTGTTTAATACTCAGAAACTGGTTTAGAAATTTAAATGGTTTAATCCTGTGAGGAACACTGATAAAGGACCAGAGCACTGATGATTCACCACACAAAGAAAAAATTATAATGGTGTAGAAACGAGGAGGTGGTTATAATATTTGGATATTATTTTTTTTTTGCAAATCAATAAAAAAATTGATTATGTAGCGAACTCAGCGGTTTAATACCTGGTGCTAATTGAGATGTTTAAATATTTTTAATTGGGCGCCAGTTATTAAATTAATTAAATTAGATTAATTAATCATATTAATTAATAACACAAGACATCTCAAGGTGTGGCTTCTACAGGTGACAGGAATTCTCATAACCAAGTTATCCAGAAAACACTGAAATCACAGGTTTAGTAATATAAAAAGTATTTTATTAAATCACACAGATGAGTAAATAATTCAATAAAATGTCATAAATGTAGCCATTAGATATCAAATCATAGTGTATAATAAATGAGAAACAAAAGAACAAACGTTATAATACTGGTATGAAAAGAATAAAGATTAATATAGCTAGTTTGATGACCGGCAGATGTTAATACCTACAGAAGCATTTCTGCTCGTCGCACCTCCGCCGGTGCCAAAGTACCAGCTGCAGGGTCTTCAGCTGGGAGCCATCCTTCACTGATGTTTCGCCCCTTTCATCTCCAGAACATCTCAGGATGGTGGGGCAGCGTACAGGGACGTCTCCCTGCCGCTCCCTGCAGCTGGATTTTGATGGTGAAGTTAACATGTGGCCTCCTGTTTTCCCCAACTCTTATTGTTTCTCCTCAACCAGAGCCAGAAACTTCCCTTTTCTGCTTCTTCTGAAAGATCCTTGATGACCCTCTTGGCCTTGGTTGATGTGAAGCCAATGTCTCTCAGAAAGCGATTTGTTGAGAGGCTCACAAAGCCTCGGCAGCCAACTTCGACTGGGTAAGTTGTTGCTCTCCAGCCTCTCTCTTGGCATTCTGCCACTAGGTCAGCATACCGTGACTTCTTCCTCTCATATGCCTCTGGAATGCCCTGTTCCCATGGCACGGTCAGTTCAACAGGACACGCTTTTCAATTGATGACCACACAACAATGTCAGGTCTCAATGTGGTAGTAGTGATGTTAGTGGGAAAGCGTAGCTGCTTACCGACATCTGCGGTCATTGACCAATCTTTGCCTGGGGTCAGGACTGATGTCCTGTCCTGTTGTGGGCAGCTTTGTATGGCATGTCCTGCTGGTATAAAGTTGACCACACGCTTCTGCTGGGATGTTGACTTCTCATTTACAAGGAGCCTTCTGGTTTCAATGTGTTCCGCCAGCTTCCTCAGCACCTGGTCATGCCTCCACCTATAGCGACCCTGGGCCAAGGCCACCCGGCAGCCAGCTAGGATGTGATGAAGATTTCCCACGGCTGTACTGCACAGGCTGCACCTTTCTTCAGTACCATACCACCGTGCCAGGTTTGCTGGACTAGGAAGGGTGTCATATGTGGCTCGGATGAGAAAACTCACCCTTGCCTGAGGCATCCTCCACAGGTCACTCCAACTTACAGATCTTGGTAAAATGCCCTCCCACTTTGTCCACTGGCCTTGCTGGCATTGGCCGATAGACTTGACCAAGAGCTTCTCTCCCTCCATCCTTGCCACCTCTGTGACTACCAGATTTTTCCTCTCCTTCACCGATGCTTTAGACCACAGCTTTAGTGACTCTCCCTAGCCCAGGCCCTGTCTTCCTTGTTGTGTTCTTCCCACAAGCTCTTGGTGCTGCAGTCTCGAGATGGCACTGTCCACACATACTTCTGCTTTCCATGCTCTACCTGTCTGGATTCTGGCACCAGCATTTCTGACATGGTGGTCACTTGACTGTCTGAGTTCCAGGACAAGCCTGGCCTTCTCAAGCCTGTAACCAGTAGTGATATTTCTCAGAGGCAGCTGCAGTGCATTTCTTCCAAATAGAGAGGCATAGGACAAGCATCGAGGTAGCCCAAGCCACTTTCGGATGTAACTATTCGCCTTGGCATCCAACTTCCTGACTACTGTTGTTGTTATTTCAGACATCTTTAGTGGCCACATCACACGATGGTAGAGTGTTGTCTGATAGCACCAGACTTTGTATTTTCCAGGAAGGTAGCTCTGGTCTATCTGCTTTAAGCCCTGTTTTAGTTGGTCTGTGACTGTCGTCACCATGTGTTTGTCTGAAAGATCCACTGAATATTCTCTGCCCAGGCTTCTAATCGATTGTTCTGCGAGCACCGGGATTCTTTCTCCTGCCACTTGGAAAGAAACTGAGGCCGTTTGTCTGCCCTTGCAGATCGACAGGCTGCGAGACTTAGTGGGTTTTATTTTCATCCTAGCCCAAGATAATAACTCTTCAAATCTCCTCAGGAGCCGTGATGACCTCAGGAGCCGTGGTGGCTAATAAGTGAGGATTTCTAAATAAGGGTCTAAATGTAATGAGATCAAAACGATCAAATGAAAACACTAAAATATGTAGATAATTAAGATATTTTAGGACCTACAAGTTCATCCTTTTCACCAAATAACTAGAAATGAATCTATACTAAGAAAAGAATTAAGGACAATAACCAAACTAGGCTTGACCAACCAAAACACCAATTACTGAAAGAAACACCCAAACTGCCTTACTCTGAGACGTCCACAAAGGGGCTCCCCATCGGTTCCATCCGCTGTTTAAACCTCTTGATCGCCTGATATCTAGCATCCCTAGCGGGTCCAATGTGAACCCATCCGCAGGGTAAAGATGGTGCTCTGTGGGCCAGCGGCACACCTGGTCGACACCCGCTTCTAGTCTCGGCACAGAGAAAGCCTCCCTGGAGCTGGCTTGACTGGAGTACCCTTTTTGGTGATCCGTCGGTTGATCTAGTTGGTTTACTGAATTAACTACCTTGGCGAGCAGAAGATCTCAGTAGATCATAAAATAGCTTAGTTATTTTAATCTAGAATAACTAATACCATATACTTGAAGATGATTAAATGAGTTATACTAAGAGTGCTAAACTATCAATAACCGGAGCTAAAAATACTAAACTAAGCTAACTGCTGTTACTCTCTGTCTATCCTTCCATCTCCTCTACTCAGGACCAGACCTGAAAATTAACCTGAGCCATTGGCTCACTAAACTGGACTTTTCCATCCACCTTCTCCAACTTCTCTCAACTCTTAACTGAACTGAACTGACTCACTCCTGGACTGTGAGTGTCTCTCTGGACCTGCTTTGGCCCTTGAAGCTCCCATTGGCTATGTGGCCCTTTTAGGGAAGAGCTACCTATGTGTCTGTGTTTTAATGGGTCTAAGAGCAATTTCAAACTTTGGCGGGAAGTGCTGCTTAGACAAAGGCCATAAAACAAACCCCTCCCTGCTTTTGGCTAGTGACAGATTTCTTATATTACTAATAGACCAGGCCAAAAGAAAACTCAATTAAACAGTGGATCAAAATACAGTCTTCAGCATACCAGTTTGTGAGGATAAATTCAGGAAACTTACAATTGAATCACAATAAATGTAAATTATATGTTTTGCCCAAAAACAGTTTGTAACATTCAAGATAATCCTAGAAAATACAACAATGGATAGTACCTTGTCAAAAAGAGATCAAGAGTCATGTTATTATTATTATTTAACAGTTATTATTTAACAGCAAATCACTTAAAAGATAATATGACATGGATGAGACCACTGATAACTAAATACAGCTAAATTATCAAATACTAGTTAAACCTTGTGGATTTAGACTGGACTGTGTAGGAAAATTTAATCAGGACACATCTAAACACGTATACCAGAAGTGGCATGAGCCCTTTAAATCAGGGGTTTCATACTCGCGGCCCGCACACTATTGAAATCAAATTTTAGTGTTAGTGCGGAGCGCCCGCAAGAAAGACGCACTCTCTCCCCGTCCACCAGCACAGCGCATCCCATTCATTTACATAGAGAGAGCCGCTGCACGAGCGCAGCCCCGCCCTCTGACAAAAACAGCTCAGCTGTGTGTGAGAGAGACACGCACATACACACACGAGCCTCTCACATACAGAACAGCTGCCTTTCAGCCACGGAGGAGAAGCTGAAAATGGATTTATAGAACTATAGATCACTGTGAGGTTGATTAAAAATCTTAAACTTATGATTGACTACACCTGTTGCATAATTTGAATTTTGAATTTGAATTAGAGCAACTGCCCTTCAAGATTCCTGTGCACGTCCCTGCTTATGTGTATATTTAAAGGTAAAAATACAAAGCAAGCACAATAGAGCATGTTTCCAGTAAGAAGTTCATGTACTATGTTTGGAAAGCCTAAATCTCACAGTTTCAGGGTAAAGTTACGGTAGCAAGAGTTTATTATACTCTCTCTCTCTCTCTCTCTCTCTCTCTCTCTCTCTCTATATATATATATATATATATATATATATATATATATATATATATATATATATATATATATATATATTTATTTATTTATTTATTTTTTAGGGGGGCCTTGGCGCTTTCAAGTTATAAACAGGTGGGCCGTTATGTAGAAAAGGTTGAGAACCCCTGCCATAGACCCAATGAGGCTTCATCTGCCCATCACTACCCGCAAGCATGAAACATCTGACCCATGAGGTTGTTTAAACTATAATGAACGATACTGAAAAAGAAAATAATAATAAAATGCTTCTCTGGCAAGCTTTTCTTTACAATCCACCCGTCTCTCTTTCGAGCTCAGTGTGACTCAAGTTTCCGCCCGTTCTTGTTTTTCCGCCTGTTCTTGGGCTCATTGTCTCCTTATAAGGGCGTTTTTTCCCAGCCCTGTCTCAATTCACTAGCCCACTAGTGAATTCAGACAGAGCCCAACAAGCCTTTTACCTTCCAAAGTGTGCCACTGTAAGTGAGCTGCTAAGGCATGGAATGATGCCATTCACCCCTATTCATTATTATTTATAGACTGGAATGGAAATAAGAAAAAAGTCACCGTCTGGTTCAATGTCCCAGTTAACATCAACACAATAAGTCCATTATTGTTGTTTTTTATAACAGCAATTATAATAAACTATACATTTATGATGCATGCATATTATTTTTTTAATAAAAATACAAATTAGTAAGCAATGTCTTAAAACAGCTAGAAAAAAAACACATTAAAAAGTTTTAGCAAAATGTATGACAAAATATTTTCAAGATTTCATTAAAACAAAGTGCTCTGCTTCTCTGCTACTAGATAGAACTTTACCAATAATATCTGCAGTACTGAAACAAACCCAGAACACATTCTGGAGTGGGTGTTCTCCTCTCTAGAGGTTTCCTGTTCTTCAGTTCTGCTGGAGTCTAAAGGGTTAATGAAAGAGAGGGAAACTGAAAGCTGCTGTTAACGGACACCATATCAGAAAGAGAGGAGAGCAGATTTCAGAGCTCAGCGCTTTATATTTCAGCCGGTAAGTTAAATATCTGTCTCTAATATGATTTCTATACAGTTTATATGGAGCTTACAGAAAAAAGAAGAAGCTCTGTGTGAATTTTCACACCGCCCTTTTTGTGTTAATGCAGAAAAAAATTAAATTATAAATATTAAATAATATAAAAAATCAATAGCACTTCAGCTGCATTACTCAGATCATTAAATATAACACCTGTGTATGATACAGATAGGTTTCAGAAAACAGGCACACCCTTTGGATTCTAGATACAAATCTGATTTGACTATTCATTTTATTTATTTAAATTTCAATTGTCATTCTGTAGTCCTCATATGCCTATATTTGAAGTTACGTGTCTAAGATGAACATCACTGGATCCTCTGAAATATGAGATTGTTTAAGAGTCTTAATGAGAATAATGCTAAATGTGAGCAAGTGCTACAGCTCACTGAACTGTTATCACAGCACAGCAGCACAGAAAAAGGAGGCTAGCAGTGGTATTAAACTGGCTGTCCTATAAGCTCTGGTTGTATCACAATCTGGATTATTATCTTTCTTCACAGATCATTAAAGTATTTAAAGAGGTGAATAACACGTTCAGTCTGGTGATGTTGAGCAGTGTGTAAAAGGCAGTTATGAAGAGAAAGTGAGAATCAGCTGCCCAGTGTTTCTCAGTCCTGGTTCTATAACAGTGTTCATCAGCAGGGTTTATTGCTTAACTACAGCACACTTGATCCAACTAATCAACTAACAAGTCCTCACTTAGGTAAGCACTTTTGCATTGTAAGTGTTTTGAGTCGGCTACAGCATCAGTAGACCTGTATCTGTCTCTCAACGTCAGAATAAAGCTCTGATTCTGATCTTCCTCTTGTTATCTCTGAATGATTGTGTTTTACATGTTATACTTACCGCGTTAAGCGTTTGCACGGTGGAGGCATGTTTTAGAGGTGGATGCACTGCTCCGCAGCAGCGCCAAACTTCTCTAACGCTGAAGAAACAATGGAATCCAAAGGGAGTCAGCAGACAGCAGCATGGCTTCCATGTGCAGCGTGCAAGCACCTTTACAGCAAGAAAACACTAAAACTAGCAGGACAGTGCTGCAACAGAACCACAGAGCTAACCTAGCTATGAAAGACCAAGTTACAGTGTTTAAAGTCTGGTTCTGGGCCAACACTGTGCTACTTGTTTTAGTGTACTACTTGTTTTAGTACACTTTCAGCTCGCCTCAGTAAAGACACTGTAAAATGCTGTAAAAATTTGACCGGAGTGTGAGGTCTCCAATTGTCCGCTGGCATTCTGTGCTGCTGTTTCTTAGCACTAATTTATCTGGTTTTCTAGTATTTTAACCTGTTTGTGTGTGTTGGGCCACATGCTCACTTGTGTGTTACAGAACACAGAAATACAGTGTTAATACACTGTGTTTAAACTAATGGGGTAAAGGGTGTCTGCATGGTGCTATTGTTATTCATCTCATGGTGGCTTTGCTGTTTCCTTAATATGGGTGAAAATTATTATTCTTATTATTCTTATTATTATTATTACTACCAATAAGAGGAGTCAGTCAATCCCAGTCATACACAGTAAATCCAATATCAAAGGTGAGGCAAAAAATTTACTTAAAAGGAGATAAAAATGAGGGGTCTCCAATACTGTAGATGTAAATTACACTATAAATTATATTTAAAGCTCCACTAGCTTTTGTTATTACTACTAAAATGTACTACATAAATAGTGGAAAATCCACCTGCATGTAAGCTATTTTTTCCATCAGAAAGTAAAAAGCACACAAAAATAATTACAACCATCATCAATTTGTCTCTTTTAGCATGAAATATTTACTTTATTGTAATCACGACTGAAACAAGACATTTCTTCTTTGTCTACAGCTGATAAAAGAGCGTGTTTACAGAGTAGCACTGTTAGCCCTCACCACCAAACAAGCACAGCATGAAATAATATTAATAAAAGAACACAGTATCAGTAAAAGCTTCTACAAGCCCCAGACTAAAATGTATATTTCAGTTTTTAGCAATTTACTGCAAGCTAAGCTCACAAACAGCCATATTTTACACTTAACATGATAAATTTACACATTTAACCCATCGCTATAGACTGAGTTCAGCTGATCTAGTGAATTGCCATACAGTTTATATAAAGCTACATTATTCTGTTCAGACTCCAGGAAGTATGGTTTATCGGGATTGTCTAGTCTCACCACACTCACTAAATTGGGTAGATACATGTGTGATGTTTGAAATACTTATTGCGAATATAAATAAACTGCATTACATATTATTTTATATGAACTTTGCTACTAAAATTACACTTTATTGAGGTTCTAGTGCACGGTATGAATGCTGGAATGATGCTTCCCATTCAGCCCTATTCATTATTATTTATAGACTGGAATGGAGATAAGTCAATGTGGTTCAATGTCTCAACACAAGAAGTTAATTATTATTGCTTTATATAACCCCAGATAGCCAGCGACTTTGGCCCGGACTCGTTTCTAAGTCGGCACTGCTGGTTTAGAGTCGTAAGCAGAAAAATACTTCTGGCCCACAGCTGGCCCAGTGTCACTTTCTGACTGTTCTACATCAGTGTCACTGAGCAGTTATTTTGGTCCTGAAGCACCTGACCTGTTGATTCTCTGAACACAGGCAAACGACCCTGTACCAGCACTGCACTAACAAAGTGGAAAACTGACTGTTCCCCACTGTTAGCACTTTTCTACCAAAGCTGACTTGTATATTTTCTTTTTATTTACAGTTACAGATGACTCCTGTCAGTAAGAGTACTTACTCCCGCGGTCATGCCGGAACAATCAGCATCCCTAGACCCCAAAACCAACCGTCGCGCACCCCCCAAACCTGACAAAAAACCTGGTCCCCACAAGGGTGACCCCTTAAAGGTTGTTGCACTGAAAAAATTCCATTGGGAAAAACTAGATAAAATATATGCAAATTAAGACAAATATATGTATATTAAGCAAAAAAAAAATCTGCCAATGGGGTAAGCAAAATGTTCTTAGTAAGATTTCTTAAAAAAAAGCAATGGCAAAGTCTCAAAATGAGTGAAGTAACACCTAAATCAAGCAAAATAGTTACTGTTTTTGGACACAATAATCAGAATATCTTGATTGCTGCTTGATTGTGCTTATTTTGAGTTCAAATTACTTAAAATAAGATACAAATTCTAAGTAAGAATGATTAAGATAATTATCCCTAAAATAAGCAAAATAATCTAACACTTACACAATGCTTAGTAAGACAAAAAGTCTTATCAGAGAAGAAAATAAGATTTATTGCCTTAAATTTAGACAATTTCACTTACTAAGATTTAGTTTTTTTTTTGCAGTGTGGGGATAGTCCTACTAGGTGCCTCACGAATTTTCCGCTCTGGCCCAAAAATGACATTTCTGACCAAGACTGTGTGTGTTAACTGCTGTGCTCCACAGCGCTTCGATAGTTTGCTGCTGGTATTGCAGTGGAGGGCCCCCCGATACCGCTTAACACACTTTGCAAGTCTAATGTATGCAAATCGGGTCCGGAAGGAACACTGCGCTTGCGCGTCTCGGTAACAGTTGAAGCGGCTCACAAACGAAGGATAATTTTAGCCCTTCTTCTTTTTGAACACGCTGAACCAACAAAGGTGAGTACAACATTCACTTCTTATACATCTGTTACCTGTTTTAACAGTGTAAAAGACGATTAGGATGGTTAGTTAGGTGGGTTAACCTTCAAATATGAAACGACTGGTACGCTATTTAGTGTTAGCTAGCGGGGCTAACTAGCTAACTAGATATCTAATGTTCTGATAAAGAGTTTTTTCTTCCCCTCTATTGGTAAATACTGCAGCGGTGCCACAGTGAAGCAGTTTATTTGTGTTTTAAGCTGAGTAGGTGGTCGCCAAGTCTGAATATGATGGGGGCAGGGAAGTGTGTGAGTGTAACGCTGCTGTGGGGACACTACTGAGTGGTTAGTTCAGCAGCTTGTAGGTAAAAGCTGCGGCGCCACGGGTCGAGAGAGACCCTCCACCTGGGGGCAGTTGGCTCACGGGCTGTCGGTGTAGTGCGGGGCTCGCAGGCGGTCGGTGCAGGGCTTGCAGGCGGTCAGTGCGGGGCTCGCGGGCAGTCGGTGCGCTGCGCGGCTTGCGGGCAGTCGGTGCGCTGCGCGGCTTGCGGGCAGTCAGTGCGGGGCTCACGGCTTTGTCTACAGCTGATAAAACAGCGTGTTTACAGAGTAGCACTGTTAGCCCTCAACACCAAACAAGCACAGCATGAAATAATATTAATAAAAGAACACAGTATCAGTAAAAGCTTCTACAAGCCCCAGACTAAAATGTATATTTCAGTTTTTAGCAATTTACTGCAAGCTAAGCTCACAAACAGCCATATTTTACACTTAACATGATAAATTTACACATTTAACCCATCGCTATAGACTGAGTTCAGCTGATCTAGTGAATTGCCATACCGTTTATATAAAGCTACATTATTCTGTTCAGACTCCAGGAAGTATGGTTTATCGGGATTGTCTAGTCTCACCACACTCACTAAATTGGGTAGATACATGTGTGATGTTTGAAATACTTATTGCGAATATAAATAAACTGCATTACATATTTTATATGAACTTTGCTACTAAAATTACACTTTATTAAGGTTCTAGTGCACGGTATGAATGCTGGAATGATGCTTCCCATTCAGCCCTATTCATTATTATTTATAGACTGGAATGGAGATAAGTCAATGTGGTTCAATGTCTCAACACAAGAAGTTAATTATTATTGCTTTATATAACCCCAGATAGCCAGCGACTTTGGCCCGGACTGGTTTCTAAGTCGGCACTACTGGTTTAGAGTCGTAAGCAGAAAAATAGTCAGTGTCACTTTCTGACTGTTCTACATCAGTGTCACTGAGCAGTCGTTTTGGTGCTGGTGAACGACTGTGGCACCTGACCTGTTGATTTTCTGAACACAGGCAAACGACCCTGTACCAGCACTGCACTAACAAAGTGGAAAACTGACTGTTCCCCACTGTTAGCACTTTTCTACCAAAGGTGACTTGTATATTTTCTTTTTATTTACAGTTACAGATGACTCCTGTCAGTAAGAGTACTTACTCCCGCGGTTATGCTTCTCCTCTCACACACACACATACACACACACACACTGCTACAGCACTACTCCACACAAAAAACTTGGTCCCCACAAGTGTGACCCCTTAAAGGTTGTTGCACTGCAAAAATTCCATTGGCAAAAACTAGATAAAATATATGCAAATCAAGACAAATATATGTATATTAAGCAAAAAAAATCTGCCAATGGGGTAAGCAAAATGTTCTTAGTAAGATTTCTTAAAAAAAGAATGAGTGAAGTAACACCTTAATCAAGCAAAAAAGTTACTGTTTTTGGACACAATAATCAGAATATCTTGATTGCTGCTTGATTGTGCTTATTTTGAGTACAAAATTACTTAACATAAGATACAAATTCTAAGTAAGAATGATTAAGATAATTATCCCTAAAATAAGCAAAATAATCTAACACTTACACAATGCTTAGTAAGACAAAAAGTCTTATCAAAGAAGAAAATAAGATTTATTGCCTTAAATTTAGACAGTTTCACTTGCTAAGATTTGTTTTTTTTTGCAGTGTGGGGATAGTCCTACTAGGTGCCTCACGAATTTTCCGCTCTGGCCCAAAAATGACATTTCTGACCAAGACTGTGTGTGTTAACTGCTGTGCTCCACAGCGCTTCGATAGTTTGCTGCTGGTATTGCAGGGGAGGGCCTCCAATAACGCTTAAAACCCTTTGCAAGTCTAATATATGCAAATCGGGTCTGGAAGGAACACTGCGCTTGCGCGCATAGGCGTAGGAACCGGGGGGGATGGGTGGGACATGTAGAAACAGGTGGATTTGTCCCCCACAAAAATGATACCTCAGATCAGGGGCGTCTCCAGGAACGACTCGTTTCACTCAGCTCAGCTGTGCTATTAACGAGGAGAGACACCACTGAGCGCGGTGTGGGAAATCTCAAGTTCCGCCTTTCAGTAGAAACAGCCAATCAGCTTGCTGGTTTTGCTGCGCGCGGAGGTGAGTGGGGAAGACCCACCCCCCTCCCCGGGCAGGATTTTATTTTTTTTATTTTTTTTCGAGATTTACCATCGGGGTGCAGCGAGCTGACGTTAAAACAGATCTGGATATAAAGCGATTTTCCTAGAAGAAAGGGAACGGATCTAAACATGTAAACTGTGAGAAGTTGGTTAAAAAGACTCATCTGAATCAAAACACACAGATAAAACCCATTTAATAAAATACAGCTTGTGATAGTCTTTGTGACTTGTAGACTAGGATTGCAGGATTACTGTAAACTATAATGAAGGAAAATTATTTTAGCTAGCTTAACTAGTTAGCTAGAAGCTGGATGTTGTGAAGAATTGTTAGCATGTGCCAGAGATTTCTTTAGCTGACACTCTAAGATTCTTCTTCACCTCATTGATCATTCTGCGCTGTGCTCTTGCAGTCATCTTTACAGGATGACCACACCGAGAGAGTAACAACAGTGCTGAACTTTCTCAATTTGTAGACTGTCTTACCGTGGACACATGAACATCAAAGCTTTTGGAGATACTTTTGTAACCCTTTCCAGCTTCATGCAAGCCAACAATTTTTGAACATGGGATTATTGAAAGCTCTTTGTGCGAGGCAGGATTCCCATCAAGCAATACTTCTTAACTCAAAACTGATGTGTGTTTTTATAGGGCAGGGCAGCTTTAACCAACACATCCAATCTCATCACATTGATTTGACTCCAGGTTGGCTGGCTTCAATTAGCTCTTAGAGAAGTCATTAGTCATTAGTTCACCTACATTTTTCCCCTCACTGTGAATGTTAACATGTGTTCAATAAAACCATGCAAATATATATTTTTTGTGTGGTATAAGTTTAAGCAGACTGTGTTTGTCTATTATTGTGACTTAAATGAAGATCAAAACACATTTAATTACCAATTTATGCAGAAATTCAAGTAATCCCAAAAGGGTTCACATACATTTTCTTGCAACAGTATATTGGTGAATTACTGTTACTTAGCATTTGTCTTTAATATGTTTTGCTTTTATTTAGGCAAATAGTGATCACTGAGGAAATGGAAAGTGGGGGAAGCAAGTGAGATCAAGGCTGTGGAAAGACACTTGAAACATTTCATAACCTGAGGCCATGTTCCTGGTAAGGTAACCTGTATAAACAGCCTGAAGCTGAGTATAGTGCACTTAAAAACAGACTCACAAAGCATTAATTTTAATGGTTACAATCGTATTGTGTCTTCTAAGAGAGAGGTAAGTCAAACAGTGTAAATGTTTTTGTTTTGTTTCAAAATGGCCTACTACCTCTGTTAAGCTCAAAAGATTTAAGTGTCATGTTCTGCCCTCGCAATTTTATAGTGTCTCATTAGAGAGGTAAGCCAGAACCAATTTTTATAGATTTTGTTATTACTATTTTTTTTACTATGTCATATCAGTTTTTTGTACTCAACTATACCTGGCAGTAGGGTTGGCCGGTATGACGGTATTTCTGTATACCACAGTATTTAAATATGGTGACGGTATATTAACCACGTTTTCTCAAAATGATGAGATTTATCAGTTTATCCTGCTGCGTGGGGTGTATGAGTTACTTACAGGTAAAGTTACAACTGCTTCTCAATTTTTTGAGATGAGTTTATTCCTCATCTCCTGTATCTCTACAAAACAGGTTTTTTTTTTATCTCCCTCACGCTCATATTCTAATCCCATACAGAATTCTGCAGTTTCCTCAGGGTTTTCTGTCGTTATTTCTTGGCTAGCTCTAGCACTGTAAAAATACGTAATTCCGTGGACCACGGGGCGCTGTGCGCCGTAGTGCGTTGCCGAAATCTGACCACCATGAAATCTGGCACCCCTTCGCAAGCCAAAACGGCACAAGACCACCCGCTGTTAAACTGCTGTTAATTTATTTTTCCACTGAAAGAGCGCTTAAAAATAAATTAACAAACACAAAAATGAGGGTATTCAATCTGTAATTTCAGTTCGTTTTAGTTTTTTCTTTTAGTGACCGTTTTTATTAGTTTCAGTTAAGGATAACTTTCAGTTCTCGTTATTTTGTTCGTTTTCGTTAACAATAATATTTGGTTACTTAACTATATGGTGATTCTCATGCCATAGCTTTATATAAAATAAAAATAGTATTAATGTCACGAATACCCAGGCAGGGAGACGAGGAGGCGGACACAGGTGCAGGTAAGGGCGATTTAAATAAATAATTTATTAAATAAATAACAAAGAAACAAGGAAATGAGGAACAAGTAAACGTGTAACAAAGAAACACAAATAACCAATAACAAACGAGCGATGATAATAAATAACAAACAGGGAATATATATATAAGGGAAATAAACTAGAAAATAAACCAGGAAATAAACTATAAATGTGAAAACAAGAAATAAACGAGAAACTAAACAGAGCTAATAACATAAACAAACAAACTAGAGAATATAATAATAAACAGGGAATATATATACAATGGAAATAAACAGGAAACTAGAAATAAGGACTATAAACAAGAGAACAAGGGACTAAGGCTATGAGAAACTAGAAAAACACTGAGATAAGCAATGGAACACAGAGAGAGACAAACGACAGGAGTTGGTGCAAAGACCGACGAAGACAAAGTGGCACAGAGGACTATTTATAAGAACATGAAACACACTAGAATAGGAAACACCTGGGGCAAAGGGGCGGAGCTACAAATTGACACAGGTGGAAAAGTACTGACAGGAGACACAGGGGAGCACAGGTCACGTGGGGAAGACACACAGAGACACGAGACAGGGCTAAGACCTGACAGAAGCCTCCCCCTAAACGCGCAGCTCCCGAGGCACGTAAAAATGAACCCCGGGGGCTGGCGGCAGGGAGAGGCCGGGGAAAACAGGAGTCGAGACCGGGGACTGAAACGGAGACAGGACAGAGGACAGAGACTGGACAGGAGACGGAGACAGAACGGGAGACTGGACGGGGAACTGGACAGGAGACGGAGACTGGACGGAGAACTGGACAGGAGACGGAGACTGGATGGGGAACTGGACAGGAGACGGAGACTGGATGGGGAACTGGACAGGAGACGGAGACTGGATGGGGAACTGGACAGGAGACGGAGACTGGACGGGAAACTGGACAGGAGACGGAGACTGGACAGGAGATGGAGACTGGACGGGACTAGACATGGGAACAGGGACAAGGACATTAACAGGGACAGAAACTAACACTGTAACTGGGACGGGAACAGAGACAGAGACAGACATGGGTACAGGGACATAGACAGTGACCAAAACGGGGAGAGACACAGGGACCAGAAACACGGGAGGGTGCCCAGGACTGGCAAAAGTCTGTGGGGAAGTCCAAGGAGCCAGCCTGGGCACAGGTCTGGGGTTAAAGTCCGGGGACCTCGGTGCCTGCCTGGGTATGTGGGACCTGGAGCCAAACACTGTCCTGGGAGCAGAAACTGGTGGGGTGGCGACTCGGGCAGCGGGAGCTGGTGCTGGTGGGGTGGCAACTCGGGCAGCGGGAGCTGGTGCTGGCGGCGCGGCGACTCGGGCAGCAGGAGCTGGTGCTGGTGGCGCGGCGACTCGGGCAGCGGGAGCTGGTGCTGGCGGCGCGGCGACTCGGGCAGCGGGAGCTGGTGCTGGCGGCGCGGCGACTCGGGCAGCGGGAGCTGGTGCTGGCGGCGCGGCGACTCGGGCAGCGGGAGCTGGTGCTGGCGGCGCGGCGACTCTGGCAGCGGGAGCTGGTGCTGGCGGCGCGGCGACTCTGGCAGCGGGAGCTGGTGCTGAGGCTTGAACAGCTGGAGCAGACACAGAGGCTTGAACAGCTAGAGCAGACACAGAGGCTTGAACAGCTGGAGCAGACACAGAGGCTTGAACAGCTGGAGCAGACACAGAGGCTTGAACAGCTGGAGCAGACACGGAGGCTTGAACAGCTGGAGCAGACACGGAGGCTTGAACAGCGGGTGCTGACACGGAGGCTTGAACAGCTTCAGCAGAGACGGAGGCTTGAACAGCTTCAGCAGAGACGGAGGCTTGAACAGCTTCAGCAGAGACGGAGACTTGAGCAGCTTCAGCAGACACAGAGACTTGAGCAGCTTCAGCAGACACGGAGGCTGGAGCAGCTTCTGCAGACACGGAGACTTGAGCAGCTTCTGCAGACACGGAGACTTGAGCAGCTTCTGCAGACACGGAGACTTGAGCAGCTTCTGCAGACACAGAGACTTGAGCAGCTTCAGCAGACACGGCAGGAGTCCGGGGGCGTGGCTCAGCAGCTGAGAGGTTTTCGGAGCTGGGCGCGTAGAGATCCAGCGCTGCTGCTGTGAGTCCTGTAGCCGCGGGTGAAACAAAAACCCGGACTGGATCTGCAGCCTCGCCGGTAAAGTCCATAGCAAGCAGCGCGGGGCCGCCGGTAGAGACCGGCGCGGGAAAAGTCTCTAAAATGGTCCCGGAGCACGGCTGGGTTGCCGCGGAGATAGTCCCAGAGAGCGGCTGGATCGCAGCGGCGGAATCCAGCTCTGCAGCCGCCATGAAAGCCAGCTCCTCAGCCTGAGGTGCTGGCGCTGCAGCTGTGGGGCTCAAAGCTGCGGTTGCCGCAAAAACCCAGACCAGATTTTTACTCTCTCCGGCTGAGTCAAGCGCTGGGAAAGTCTCTGCTCACGGCTGGCTCGCCGGGTTGGAGGGCGGCGTCTCGGCAGCGAGAGTCACGGAGCGTGGCTCGGCCGCGGGCTTCACGGAGTGCGGCGGCTTGGCCGCGAGAGTCACGGAGCGCGGCTCGGCCGCGGGCTTCACGGAGCGCGGTGGCTTGGCCGCGAGAGTCACGGGAGTAGGGATGGCCTTAGGAGCTGTGCGGCCGAGAGCCGGGTAGAGCACCGCCCCTGGGGGGAACGGCAATGGAGTGCGGGCTGGTGCAGGGTAGAGCTCCTCTTCGTCCTCGGAGCTGCTGGGAGCGCACCCGAGAAAGTCCCACGGATCCCGCTCCTTGAGCCTCGGGTACACGGAGGCACCGAGGCTAACCGCACCAACCCTTAGCGCCCCCCCAAGAAAATCCTCCCCGGAAAAGGGCTCCTTTTCCGTCTGGCGGGACCCCTTAGAACGCTTACCCCGAGGCCTGCGGCGTCCATGAGGCCTCGAGGTTTCCTGCGCCGGGATCCCGCCTGGAGTACGGCGAATCGCCATCCTGGTGCCAGTCCAGGCAGAACCTGCTGTGTCCATGTTTGGTCGGTCTTTCTGTCACGAATACCCAGGCAGGGAGACGAGGAGGCGGACACAGGTGCAGGTAAGGGCGATTTAAATAAATAATTTATTAAATAAATAACAAAGAAACAAGGAAACGAGGAACAAGTAAACGTGTAACAAAGAAACACAAATAACCAATAACAAACGAGCGATGATAATAAATAACAAACAGGGAATATATATATATATATAAGGGAAATAAACTAGAAAATAAACCAGGAAATAAACTATAAATGTGAAAACAAGAAATAAACGAGAAACTAAACAGAGCTAATAACATAAACAAACAAACTAGAGAATATAATAATAAACAGGGAATATATATACAATGGAAATAAACAGGAAACTAGAAATAAGGACTATAAACAAGAGAACAAGGGACTAAGGCTATGAGAAACTAGAAAAACACTGAGATAAGCAATGGAACACAGAGAGAGACAAACGACAGGAGTTGGTGCAAAGACCGACGAAGACAAAGTGGCACAGAGGACTATTTATAAGAACATGAAACACACTAGAATAGGAAACACCTGGGGCAAAGGGGCGGAGCTACAAATTGACACAGGTGGAAAAGTACTGACAGGAGACACAGGGGAGCACAGGTCACGTGGGGAAGACACACAGAGACACGAGACAGGGCTAAGACCTGACAATTAAAAACAGATCACACTACATCACAGACTATTTCCTGGAGCCTGGACCCGGCCTGAGGAAAGTGATAGGAAATCCCGGGTTGGGTCCGGGCAGAGAAATAAAAGTCAAAGTATCCTGCTATTTAAAAGAATGGAAAATTAATAACAATAATAATATAGTGCTGCATACTCGAGTTTAGATTGTCTGCCTGAACGTGAAGACTGACTGAATTCTCACCGCTTTCCTGGCGCGCTGTCGGGTTCGGCTGAAGAAAATGGTCTGTGACGTGACGTAGAACTATGTTCAATGTAACAAATCACACTGTGATTTTTGTGCTGATCTAAAAGTTACAGCTCACCTACGTGTTTAAAGCTCTTCAGGTGGATTAATGGGTGCGCGGCTTCTTCTACTGCCTACCGGCTGCATGAAGTGCGGTCTCTCTCTCAGGGCAAATCATTCAAACGTGCGGATGAGTTTTCCACACCCGATTAAAAAGTCTGTCTGGCTTAAAATAGTTAGAGACGGCTATTAAATGAATAAATCAACATTAATTGAAAAGACCAGTGAGATGTTCTGTATGCTAAATAACAAAGAAGGCAGCAACAAGCTAATAAGCTAACAATTACATTTAATAAAAACAGAAAATAGATATGACATAGGAAAATAACCAACTAAACTAAGCTCAAAGTGCTAAAAGAAATGTACTCGTGTAACGAATTCTAAAAGTACGAAACAAAATAATGGACCCACATGTACAAAAAGTGATATAAAGAAAACAGAATATAAAGCTTTACCAGCGCTATGAGATGCAACACCTATAGAACAGAAAGCAGTCAGACGGTTCTAGTGAAATATGTGTATATATATATATATATATATATATATATATATATATATATATATATATATATATATATATATATATATATATATAATCTGACGACGGTATGACGGTATGGGAAACTTCAATACCGCCTAACCCTAGTTACAGGCATCAAATTCAAAATTAGTGAATATTTGCAACACTAAATTTCTTGTTTTTGTAGTGTATTCAATTGAATATGAGTTAAAAAGGATTTGCAAATTGTATTCTGTTTCTGTTTTCTTTTTTTCCCTTTTTTTTTTACAATATGTAAACTTTATAAATTAAACATACATTTAATATAAATCTTTGTTTATGTCTTTCTTTGAGCTTCCAGACAAACAGTTTTTCTCTCATTAACACTAATTGAGTAAACAGAATACTCTATTTAAACCAATGGTGAGTTCCTTATTAGTGTTTCCTATAATTATATCTAATAATCATATTAATGTTCTGATGTAAGTGGTTATTTACATTAATTGTATGCACAAATAGCTTGTAGCAGGAATAACATTGTAGGTTCCTGAACCTCATAGTTCTTTGAAAACAAATTCACTAACAGTAAAACACAAAGTATCTTCAGTTACAAGCAGTTTGCTTACTCTGGACTAGAGGTCTGTGCGGGACTGCTCCCGCAAATAACAATTAATTTCTGTACCGCGCCGCAAGATATTCTGTTGGGTCCCGCGGGAGTGCCGCGGGAGTGCAGACCTCTACTCTGGACTATTCAGCCCAGTGTCGGGCACTGGACCAAGTTCGGTGGCCAGATCTCAGCCAGCTTTGAGTAGTCAGAAACCGAATAAGGCCCAGTCCTGGTCCTACGTTCAAAAAGACACTGGGCCGGGTTCGGTGGCCGGATCTCAGCCAGCTTTCAGGAGTCAGAAACCGAATAAGGCCCAGTCCTGGTCCTACATTCAAAAATACACTGGGCCGGGTTCGGTGGCCGGATCTCAGCCAGCTTTCAGGAGTCAGAAACCGAATAAGGCCCAGTCCTGGTCCTATGTTCAAAAATACACTAGGCCGAGTCCAGTGGCCGGTTCTGGGCCACCTTTGAGGATAGTCAGAAACCAGCTAAGGCCCAACTCTGGGCCAGCACTCGGTGGCTATCTGGGACAGCAATAATAATAAACTATATATTTATCATGAATACATATTATGCTTAATAAAAATACAAATTAGTAAGCATTGTCTTAAAAGAGCTAGAAAAAAATACATTGAAAAGTTTTAGCAAAATGTATAGCAAAATATTTTCAAGATTTCATTAAAACAAAGTGCTCTGTTTCTCTGTTACTACATAGAAATTTACCAATAAATATCTGCAGTACTGAAACAAACCCAGAACACATTCTGGAGTGGGTGTTCTCTCCTCTAGAGGTTTCCTGGTTCTTCAGTTCTGCTGGAGTCTGACGGGGTTAATGAAAGAGGGTGAAACTGAAAGCTAACGCATTTCAGAAAGAGAGCAGAGTGGATTTCAGAGCTCAGCGCTTTACTTTTCACCCGGTAAGTTAAAGATCTGTCTCTAATATGATTTCTATACCGTTTATATGGAGCTTACCGAAAAAAAAAGAAGAACCTCAGTGTGTGTTCAGAAATCAAACAGCCTATTAAACAGAGGCGATTAAACAGAGCTTCAGTTATTGTTCCGGATCAGAGTGATGCAGAAAGAAATGAAATCAGTACTGTAAAATACTTCTGATCCGCTGGGACCACAGACAGCGCTTTTACACCAAAAGAAGTCTGGTTCTTGAACTAGTTCCGTTCGGACTTATAACCGCGGTGCTTTTCAGCGAACCGGATAAGAGTCTGACTTCAGACTCACTTATTAATATGCCATACCATATGTCTGTTAAAGAGCATAATATTGTTGTGTCTACGGATCTTTATGGGTCTATTCGCGTGGGTGTTAGGAAGCCACGACAAGACAACTTGGATGCAGTTAGCTTGTGAGTTTACTGAGAAATTCTGTGCAATACAGGTAAGCAGGACAGCCAGCACTCACCAACACTTAGCGACAGTACTCTTATAACTCTCACTTGTTACTGGGACTCTACAGCTGCTGTTGTAGGTGCTCTTTCTCGAGCACAGAACAGGATCGTAGTCTTCGTCCATGCGGTGAGCAGCGAGCAACCTAACTTCTGATTATGTAACAGTTTTTTTACATCCCCCTAGCTCTACCAATCACTTGCTTGTAAACTGAACACATTACTAACATAGGGGGGGGGGGGGACAAAAGGGGGAGCTAAACCCCGCTGCACTACACCACCCCCCCTCTAACAGTGCTGCATCCCTGCAGTACATCACTGGAACTTATTAACAAACAAAAGGCTACTTGATGAACTTAAACATACCCTCAATATTTTAAAACATTTAAGACTTAACTAACACATTACAGTCCATATTCTCTTCTAACTATTGTATCTTGCAGGCTTATGAACCTCCCGCCCTCTTAGTGTCTTCACTGCCTTATGTTCCTGTTCAGACATTTGCCCTGGTCCATGGCAGTCTGAACTGTTTCCTCTTGTCCTGTGATTTTTCTTTCATTTAGACCTCCTGGTTTTCTCCTTTGTTTTTGTTTTTCAGGTTGTGTCACCTGCTGTTCTTGCTCCACAGAATTAATGCCCATATCAGGGTCATGGCTTGCAAATTGTTTCTCATTTTGAAGCTGCGGGCAGAGCTCTGTGGGAACTGCACTGCTTTGTAGAACTTGGTTTCTTTGGCGTTGAATCCATGCTGGTATCACCTCACTGTCATATGGCTTAAGGCGATCATGATGCATATCCTTCTGTGTCGCATTCCTTGGACCTCATAAAGTACAGGGCCATAACATGCAGAGATCACACATGGACCTTTCCAAGGAGCCTGCAGTTTTGGGCTCTGGCCCACTTGTTTGGCGGTGTCCCTCACATAGACAAGGTCTCCTACATTGAAAACCCTCTCTTTTGCCCTCAAGTCATACACCTTCTTTTGTCGTTGTTGTGCCACTTTAAGATGCTCTATGGAAATACTGTGAGCCTCTTTCATCCCCTCTTGCAGGCTGTGGAGGAAGTCTGGGATTTCCATGGCACCATAATTGGACTCTGCAACACTGGACCAGATATCCTGAAGCTGATATACTTCCCTTCCCAACATTAGCCTGTTTGGTATGAATTTAGTTGTTGCATGTGGGGAGCTACGAGTCTACGAGCTGCAGTCAAAAGTGGTAAATGTTCATCCCATTTTTTTTTATTTCTGTCCACGTAGTATCTGATCATTTGGAGTAGCGTACGGTTAAACTGTTCAACCTGTCCATTGGATGCAGGGTGATAGGGGGTTGTCCTTGTTTTAGAAATCTGAAGGAGTTTGCACACTTTGCTGAAGAGGGAACTTTCAAAATGTATTCCTTGATCGGTGTGAAGCTCTAATGGGGCACCAAAACGAGCGATGAACTCATAAACCAGTTTCTTGGCAGTTGTTTCCGCTCCTTGGTCTGGGACTGCAAAAGCTTCCCCCCATCGGGTAAACTGGTCAATTATAATGAGTATGTACTTGTTCCCAGAGCTGGACACTAGAAATGGGCCCAAGATGTCCAGATGCAGACGATCCAAAGGTGCTCCAGCTTGGTATGTTTGCAGTTTGGCACGTTTAGCAGGGCCTGCTGCCTTGCGCTCATTACTGTGTTGGCATCTCTGTACAAACAAATAGACATCGCCCCCCATTCCATACCAGTGGAAACTCTGACGAAGCCGCTCCAGTGTCTTTCCCTCCCCTAAGTGCCCAGACTGTGGAGGATTGTGGCAAGCTTGCAAAATTTCTTTCTGTAGTAAGGCCAGAACCAGCAGCAGGACAGAGGGATTTGGTTCCCCTGGTTTTTCCCAACAATAGTATAGCACTCCCATTTGTGGCCAACACAACCAGTATTTCCGCACTGCCGGGCTTTCAAGTGATACATTCTCCTTAGTATGAGGGGGGCCGAGTTCTTTCCATTGGTGAAGAACAGACAGGACTGGGTCAGATATCTGCTCCTGTATCAACTATTCATTGGTAAGAGGACACAGCCAGTTTGGGAATGGAGCTTTTAGTGGAGTTTCTCTCTGACCCACTGCTTGGCTCTCACTAATTATCTCTTCTGCATTCTTTGTGCCAAGGTTAACGTTCCTTATTGCCAAAGGAACAACATTGTCAACATCCTCTTCAAACCTTTCCCTCAAATTCTGCAGCCTTTGACGGTGCTTACAGCCACCACAGGGTAAATCAGTCAACTCTTTCCCTGCTTGGTAGTAATTACAATCATTCCAGCTTGCACCATATCGCCTTGTCATTGCATCCGCATTAGAGTGCTGTTTGCCTGCCCTGTGCTCAATGTCAAAAACATACTGGCTTAGTTCCTCTAGGTAACGCGCCAGCTGTCCCTCAGGATGTTTAAATCAAAACAACCAGGTGAGGCTGTTGTGGTCTGTCCGCAACACAAATAGTTGGTCCAGAAGGTAGTGGCGGAACTGCTGAGTGTAGCAGACAATTGCCAGTAATTCCCCTCTAGTCACACAGTACCTCTTCTGTGTTGGTGTGAGCTGTGTACTAGCATATGTGATCACTCTCTCCTCCCCCCACTGGAGTTTTGATAGCACTGCTCCAATGCTGTGGTTAGAGGCATCCGTGTCAACAATGTATTGTCCTTCTGCTCTGGGGTATGCCAGGACAGGGGCTGACACAAGTTTCCCCTTAAGCTGATTGAATGCGTGCTGTTGTTCCGGCCCCCAGGAGAATATGGTACCTTTCTTCAAGAGACCAGTCAAAGGGCTACCAAGTTCTGCAAAGGCTGGCACAAATTAGCGATAATAATTGCATAACCCAAGGAAAGCCTGGAGTTCCTGGACAGAACAAGGAGGTTGCCAGTCTCGTACATCCTTTATAAGGCTAGGGTTAGGTCTGATACCTTCACCACTGACTATGTGGCCAAGGAAGAGAACCTGTTCCTTGAGAAGATGACATTTTGATGGCTTCAATTTTATCCCACAATCACTCAGCCGCTGAAAGACAACTTTGAGGTGATCTAAGCTTTCCTCAATTCCTCTTCCAAGAATAATGATGTCATCTAGATAGATTAGTAGTGTTTCCCATTGGAGTCCGCGTAACACTAGCTCCATGGCTCCACGTGCTTGGAGCGTTGCAGAGTCCAAACGGCATGCGTGTGTATTCATAAAGGCCATAGCAGGTAATGAATGCTGTTTTCTCTCTGTCTTTTTCATCAACAGTGATCTGCCATTACCCAGATTGGAGGTCAAGAGTTGAAAAGACACTTGGTCCTTCTAGGACATCAAGACACTTTATCTTAGGGAGCGGGAACGCATCCTTTGTTGTGACGCTGTTCAGTCGCCGGTAGTCGACACACCACCTCACACCGCCATCCTTCTTACAAACTACGACAACCGGGGAGGCCCGTTCTGAGGAAGAGGGTACAACAACGCCTGTCTCCAGCATAGCTTGAAGATGTTGCTCCTCTTCACTTTGAAACCCAAGGGGTGTTCTTCTCACAGGCTGTCGAACTGGTCTAGCCGTGCCAGTGTTGATTTTATGAGTAACAACCGACAGGAAACCTAAATCAGTGTCCCTTTTTGCAAAGAGGGTCTGATATTTCATCAGGAGCATAATAAGTCTCTGTTGTTGAAGCTCATTTAGAGTTCAGGCAGGTCTGTTGCAAATTGTATTCTTCTTACTTCTGGCTGTTGTGGGTCCATGCTGCAAACTTGTTCCTCTACTCCAACTGGATACATTTCCACCAGCAGACCAAGGCAAGCTCCTTTGGGTAGGGCAGCCTTATTCCTTGAGAGGTTGTACAGCCTTACTGGAACTCGCTTTTCCATGGTTGCTGCAATACTGCCTGAAGCAATGGCTTCGGAGATGCAGAGGGGTTCTAGAACTGCACAGATACCTGGTCTGGGATCATCAACATCTCCCATACTACACACTCACATTCAGGAGGCAGTGTTGTGTCTTTTTCTAGGAGCACTCGGGCTATATGGTAATCTGGTCCATCTCCTCCAACTATCTTGGCAGGTAACAATTCTTATAATAATAATAATAATAATAATAATAATAATAATAATAATAAGTTCAACTTATATAGCGCCTTTCCCAAACCCAAGGACACTTTACAAACACATACAAAAAAAAAAAAAAAAATTCTGGGAGTAACAAGTGGAAAAAAGGAATGTCTTTAACAGAGATTTAAAAGAAGTTAAAGTTGAGCAGTTGCGAAGAGGGGAAGGAAGAGAGTTCCAAAGTTTAGGGGCAGCAGCACTGAAAGATCTACCACCCATAGTAGAACGTTTGGTTGAGGGGACAGTAAGAAGACCGGAGTTAGCAGAGCGAAGACAGCGAGAAGGACAATACAGTGAAATGAGTTCAGACAGATATGGAGGAGACAGACCATGGAGAGCTTTGAAGGTGAGGAGAAGGATTTTATATTTAATCCTAAACTCAACAGGAAGCCAGTGCAGCTGCTGGAGAACTGGAGTAATATGTACTGTACGCTTGGTGGAAGTAAGAAACCTAGCTGCAGAATTCTGAATGTATTGGAGGCGATTTATCAGTTTAGCTGGCAGACCATATAACAATGAATTGCAGTAATCAATGCGTGAACAAATTAGAGCATTTACTAACATTTTAGCATCACCGTCACTAAGTATGGGACGTAGCCAAGCAATATTGCGTAAATGATAAAATGCAGCTTTCATGACCAGTTTAATATGAGAGTCGAAGGTGAGACTAGAATCCAGGAGACAGCCAAGGTTCTTAACAGAGCAGGCTGGCTTGATATCAACACCCTCAATATTCACTGAGAAATTTGAAGCACAGGAAAGTGATGTTTTTGTTCCAATCAGCAAAACTTCCGTTTTGTCTGCATTCAATTTAAGAAAGTTATGCTGCAACCAGCCATTTAACTCTGCAATGCATGCACTAAGTGTCTGAGCGGAGGCAGAAAGGGTAGAAGTGCTGATGTAAATTTGAATGTCATCAGCATAGAAGTGAAACTTTAGACCATGTTTGCAGATAATCTGACCAATCGGAGAAATATAAATGATAAAAAGCAAAGGTCCAAGGACCGATCACTGAGGGACACCACAATCAACCAGGGCCAATGAAGATTTATGTGATCCAATAGTAACATACTGATGTCTCTCAGAGAGGTATGAGATAAACCATTGGAGGACAAGGCCAGAAACACCAATAGATGAAAGTCTAGATATAAGTAAATTATGACTGTCCGTATCAAAGGCAGCTGTTAAATCCAACAGAACCAGGATGTTGAAAGTTCCGGCATCTAAGGATAGTAGTAGGTCATTCAAAACTTTAACCAAAGCAGACTCTGTACTGTGTAATGTGCGAAAACCAGACTGAAAAGGTTCATAAAGATCATTTGAAAATAGAAAATTATGCAGCTGAGTGGCTACAACTCTTTCCATAATTTTGGAGAGGAAGGGAAGATTAGAGACTGGACGGTAATTAGCTAAACATAATGGGTCTAGCCCAGGTTTCTTCAGTATAGGGGTAACACCAGCAGTTTTTAGTGACTGTGGAAACAGTGCCTAATGAAAAACACAAATTTATTAAGTGAGTTATAAATGGAGAAATATCAGAGACAGCAGTTTTTAGAATAGTTGTGGGAGCTGGGTCTAGGTGTGATGTACAGGAGGATGATTTAGATATGATCTCAGTAACAGTGGAAGAATCCACAGGGGTAAAGACAAAGAGACATTTGTCTGGTGGGAGCGAGACAGTCTCAGGAAAGGAAGAACAAGATGATCTCGGAAACTGTGAATAGATTGTACTGACTTTGTCCTGAAAATAAGCCAAAAATGATTGACACTGGGCTGAAGAGCTCAAGGTGGATAAAGAAGGAGGTAAGAGAAGTTTATTTATGATATGAAAAAGAGTTTTAGGCCTATGACTACCAGAGTTCATAAGTTTTGAGTAGAAAACTGAGCGGGCAGCATTTAATGCAACCTTATAACTGGAAACCTGTTCAGTAAAAAGGGATAAATGAACAGAGAGACCCGTTTTCCTATATAATCGCTCTAAACGTCTAATTTTAACCTTCATGGTTCTAAGCTCAGGGGTGAACCATGGCGAAGTACGAATGGCAGGGACACATCTAGTCCTGAGTGGGGCAAGTGAATTAATTATTTCAGACACAGTACTATTGTAGTGTAAGACTAAATCCTCTGGAGAGGACAGTATAGAAGGGTCTGACAGAGCAGAAGTCTGGAGAAGATTAGAAAATGTTTGAGGGGAAACAGAGGAAAGATTACGGAAGGAGAGAAGAGAGATCACATGAGTTTTAGGAGGAGGTACACCCAGACCACACTCAATGAGTTTATGGTCAGAGAAACCAACAGCAGAACCAGAAACTGAAACATTATTTAGACCATGAGTACAGAGCAAGTCAAGAGTATGACCATGAGCATGTGTAGGAAAATTAACGTGCTGTGACAAACCAAAACATTCAAAAACATTACAAAGTTCAGTGGAGAATGCACAGTTATAATCAACATGAATATTGAAGTGACCCAGCAAAATGATAACAGATGACAAAGATAAAGCCATAGTGAGTAGTTCACTCAAATCAGATAGGAATACATTAACAGAGGTTTTGGGAGGGCGATAAATCAACATCATTAGCTTGTTGCCATGTTTCAGTGAGAAGAAGCATGTCCAGGCTCTTATCAATAATTAAGTCATGTTGGATGAGTCGAGGCTGACCTCAGCGAGAGAACGTAAGTGAGCAGCATTACTGCCACAAGGCTGATTAGGCTTTTTATTAATCCGCCGTTGAGAGCAAATAACCGGAATGTATCCATCTGAAGCACAATGCGAGACGTGATAGCGCGGGGACCGGTGAATATACCTCGGACGACGCACAAACCCAGAACTCCGACATAAGTTAAATGTCAGGGGATCCAGACGCGAGTGGGTATTAAAGTTTTTCAGTTCATATGACGAGTATGTGATCATCTCAGGAAAAAAATACGTACAGGTAGACCAAAAAATATTAATCCGTATCCAAAAGCAGCCAGAAGGACGTAGATCAAAGCACAGCATTGTACCAATTATCCAGCAGGCTTACTGAGAACCACAGCCAAATCACTATCACTAAAAACCACCAACGCACGTTAGCCAGACCAACCACACTAACCCTGAGACTGAGTACAGGAAAGTGATAATAACTACCCAATACATCAGATTTAACTGACACAACTTAGCGAGGGGTAAAAACTCACTCACCGCGGCTGTAGTCGAGGAGGGGAGGTGAGGAGGGGAGAGGGCTCGAACGTGGTTAGCAGGTAGTGAAAAAAAAGCCGGGTACACAACCAGGGAAGATGGTTCAGTTCCAAATTGCACCAGAGAAATCCAGCGTAATAGTCCAGATTGCAGACAGACCAAAAAGTCCGAAAACAAGTCCATAATGTCAGGGGGAAGTAACAAGGGAGAGGAAAAAAAAAAAAAGAAAAAGAAAAGAAAGCCGGTGAGAAGAGGCAGCAACAAACGCGCTCTACGTACTCTCAACGTACTCTCAACAAGGAAAACTTTCCCACTGGCATGAATTGTTACATCAGCAGCTCTCAAGAGATCAAGAACAAGAAGGACCTGGTCACGGATAGGGGCCACATAGACTTCCCATGTCAAACACTTAGTTCCCAACTGGAAAGTGACCTTCAAACCTCCCATAGCAGTCATTTCTTTTCCTGATTCAGCATTCCTGAGGCATGTGTCCTCTGATGCTGTTTGCCCACTTGGCTGAAATTGCTGGTAAAGTCTCTCTGAGATGACAGTTGCTTCAGCACCCAAATCAAGCACAGCTTGTACTGGAATGTTGTTAACTGTTAGGGTGATCAGTAGACTTGGGCCCCTAGACATTGTGCGACCAACTTGTCGGGCTAGACTTCCTGGACTTGTCAGTTTATCTGTGGAGGTTGATTAACTAAACTCCTTAGCACCCTGACTGTGCTGGGCTGTTAGACTTGGGGGTCTCCTGCACTCCCGTTGAAAATGTCCTTCACCCCCACATCTACAACATATTGAACTGGGGCTTGGTGAGCGAGTTCTTGGCCGGTTACCCTGCAGCAGGTTTGGTTGACCTTTCCTCCTCTCTGGGCTGTCTGAGCGGCAGTCTAGCTGACTTGAAGCTGTAGGTTGATCAAGCTTTTTTTTTTTTCAATTTGCTCCAGTTTTTCCATCAAAACCTGAAATTGGCTTACAGTTACATAGTTTTGTTTGATCTTTTCAAATGAATCGGCCAAACATGCTGTTTTTTCAGTCAGGGCTGCAAACTGATCTGCTGTGACATAACTTGGGCTTTGAACTCTATGAGATGTCACAGGAAGTTCATAAGGCATGTTTTCCTCATCTGCCCAGGATATGCGTCGGGCCTGAGTCCTTGTATTAACATCTCTGCCCAAAGTAGCACGATAGTTATGCTCATGTGCTTCTGCAAGTCGTTGAGCTTCCAAGAGGGCGTGTGGATCTCGATTCATTACTTCATATGCCACTTTATGTTTTTTAAGCCCTTTCAGGAATGCATCAATCGCAAGTTGGTCTTTGGAAGTTGTAAATCCACACCAGGGTAAGCAAATGTGATCAGCCGTCTGACCTCCTCTGCAAACTCGGCCGAGGACTCCTTGAGTTGATGTAGCTCTCCCAATTTTCTCCTAGCTATGGTTGGAGGGTCTCTTTGACCGAAACGCTGAGTGAGCTGTTCCTTTAATATTGTGTAATCTTCTCTAATGTGTTCTGGTAGGGAGCAGACATACTTGATGGCAGCACCTCTCAGACACTCAAGCAGTTTGTCAACTCATTGGGTGCTGCTCCAACTATATTTCCTGGTCATTCAAATGGCAAGAGAAATGAGTCCCAATCTTCTGTGCCATCATAAGGGGCTAGTTTCACCTTATGCCCTTCTAAAGAAGCATGCTGGGGTGGTTGAGAAGGGCTGCGAGATCTATAATCGCCAGGGTAAGCTGATGCTGAACGGTTATCTCTAGGCCTTACATCAGGGTCGGAAGTGTGACTTGTTCTGCTTGGGCCTGCATTCCGTTCTGTCTGCTGTATCACCTCTAATTCTGCAGCAAAAAGGACCACTAGTCATGTTGCTGGGTCCCTGTGGGATCTCCCATGAAGATGGTTGGGTAGGATTTAAGTGAGTACGCCTCTCAGATGCTCTTTCAGTGTTTAAGCCTCGTGGGGGAGCAGGGTTATTCTCACGTATTTGATGAAGTATTGGAGTAAGCATCATTTGCAGTTGCTGATTACTTTTATCTTGATTGTCTAGCACTGCTTTCAGCCATGTAGGTGGATTGTCAGGATCAGACACTGTAGCGCTCGCTTCCATAACTTTTTCATCAGTCATTTTTCTTTTTTGTCTTTTATTTTATTTATTTATTTTCACGCTTTCTTCCTCAGATATGCTGCTGCAGAACCCTGTTTAATTTCCTTCTTCTTCTATTTTTTTATTCACATTCTCTTCCTCAGATATGCTGTTGCAGAACCCTGTTTAATTTCCTTCTTCTTCTTTTTTTATTCACATTCTCTTCCTCAGATATGCTGCTGTAGAACCCTGTTTAATTTTCTTCTCTTTTTTTAACTCACATTCTCTTCCTCAGATATGCTGCTGTAGAAGCCTGTTAAATTTTCTTCTTTTTTTTAACTCACATTCTCTTCCTTAGATATGCTGCCGCAGAACCCTGTTTGATTGAGTCTCAACGTTCTCATATGTGACGTCACTCGCTTGATCGCTGCCCCGCGAGAGCACAGAGAGAGCAGCGATAGCACTCTGCTGTTGTTGGTGCTCTTTCTCGGGCACAGAACGGGATCGTAGTCTTCGTCCATGCGGTGAGCAGTGAGCAACCTAACTTCTGATTATGTAACAGTTTTTTACAATCCCCCTAGCTCTACCAATCACTTGCTTGTAAACTGAACACATTATTAACATGGGGGGGGGGGACAAAAGGGGGAGCTAAACCCCGCTGCATTTGTAATGTGTCACAGCGTCCTGAATCATTACTACATCTCTGCTGTTTGTAACAAATCAAACCGTGTGTAAATCGTGTGTAAATAGGTTTATTAAACTCCTTCCTCAGTGAAAATTAATGCACTGGGGGTGCATGGTTGCCGACCCCAAAATGGCGGCCACACTGAAACGTCAGCTCCAATCAAGAGGACCTGGCTGCAGACGGCTGGGTGAGCATTTTTAGTTCTAAATATTTGGGTGTTTGTAACAGCCATTTCAGTTTGATATATCTAATAACTGATGGACAGTAATATTACAGGATTGAAACGAGGTTTATTGTACTAACAGAAAATGTGCAATATGCATTAAACCTAAATTTGACCGGTGCAAAAGTATGGTCACCCTTATCATTTTATTGATTTGAAAACTCCTAACTACTTTTTACTAACTTACTGAACTTCATAGTCAGGTGTATCCAATCATGAGAAAAGGTATTTAAGGTGGCAAGTTGTTCTCCTATTTGAATCTCTTCTGAAGAGTGGCATCATGGGTTCCTCAAAACAACTCTCAAATGATCTAAAAACAAAGCTTGTTCAACATAGTTGTTCAGGGGAAGGATACAAAAAGTTGTCTCAGAGATTTAACCTGTCAGTTTCCACTGTGAGGAACATAGTAAGGAAATGGAAGACCCAGAAGTGGCAGGCCAAGAAAAATATCAGAAAGGCAGAGAAGAAGAATGGTGAGAACAGTCAAGGACAATCCACAGACCACCTCCAAAGAGCTGCAGCATCATCTTGCTGCAGATGGTGTCACTGTGCATCGGTCAACAATACAGCCCACTTTGCACAAGGAGAAGCTGTATGGGAGAGTGATGCGAAAGAAGCCATTTCTGCAAGCACGCCACAAACAGAGTAGCCTGAGGTATGCAAAAGCACATTTGGACAAGCCAGCTTCATTCTGGAAGAAGGTTCTGTTGACTGATGAAACAAAGATTGAGTTCTTTGGTCATACAAAAAGGCATTATGCATGGCGTCAAAAAAACACAGCATTCCAAGAAAAACACTTGCTACCCACTGTAAAATTTGGTGGAGGTTCCATCATGCTTTGGGGCTGTGTGGCCAATGCCGGCACCGGGAATCTTGTTAAAGTTGAGGGTCACATGGATTCCACTCAGTATCAGCAGATTCTTGAGAATAATGTTCAAGAATCAGTGAGGAAATTGAAGTTACGCCGGGGATGGATATTTCAGAAAGACAATGATCCAAAACACCGCTCCAAATCTACTCAGGCATTCATGCAGAGGAACAATTACAATGTTCTGGAATGGCCATCCCAGTCCCCAGACCTGAATGTAATTGAACATCTGTGGGATGATTTGAAGCGGGCTGTCCATGCTCGGCGACCATCAAACTCAACTGAACTGGAATTGTTTTATAAAGAGGAATGGTCACAAATACCTTCATCCACAAACATTAAGGGACTGGCCTCACTGTTCTAATACTTTTGGAAGGGACTGTATTTATAAAACTGAATCTGTTTAACCTCTCTTGCAGAGATGAAGATTCTCTGGGTGATTCTAGTGGCTTTCTCTGGACTAATGGAGACCATGTCAGGTATGTGTATTCCTGGTACAGGTGTGTGTGTGTGTGTGTGTGTGCTGTGTGTGTACTCAACAGTTACCTTAACCAAGGTTGTTTTCACACCTGAAAGTCCGAACCAGAGTCTAGTGTTTGTTACTTTGTATATAGTAACTGGTTTGGTTAGGTTTGGTTTCACTCTACAGTTTACTGAATGGAATACAGAACTGTCCCAAGTCCTCTCCTTATCACCTATGTGGACAGCCTATTTTCCTAATCTCCCTATACTTTACATTAATTGGTTTGTTGAATATTGTTGTTTTCCCAGTTGTTGTGCTGAATTCCACCTCACTGACAGAAGTCAACTCCCCCTCCATTAGCATGTGTGATATGCAGCAAAATGAACTTATGAAAACTAAACAGATATAATGTTTAAAATGTTTGTCGTGGTAAGGCACATCTTACATAGACACACGCAAATACAAATAAGAAACATTATTATAAAAAAAGAGCGTTACAAGAGTAGTCAGGATATGCAGGGTCAGTTCTGGTAGCCAACAGGAAATAACATACCAGTGAGTAACAGTCCAAGGTTCAAATAGAGGCAATCAACAAAGAAGAACAGGCCAAAAATCAAGGTACACCGAAAAATGGTCAATAATGAGAGCAATCAAAAACAGAGAAGTAACGCTTTGTAAGGCAGAGCGAACCGAACAATTATCTGTGATGAGTGTGAGTGTTGAATGGTCTTAAATACCAAGTTCTCTGGTGTGTTCAATATTCGGGTGAATAGCTGCCTGGAGGTGTGCAGAGTTATAGGTGAGAGTTATAGGTGAGAGTTATAGGTGTGAGTTATAGCTGAGAGTTATAGGTGAGAGTTATAGGTGAGAGTTATAGGTGTGAGTTACAGGTGTGAGTTACAGGTGTGAGTTACAGGTGAGAGTTACAGGTGAGAGTTATAGGTGAGAGTTATAGGTGTGAGTTATAGGTGTGAGTTATAGGTGTGAGTTATAGGTGTGAGTTATAGGTGAGAGTTATAGGTGTGAGTTATAGGTGTGAGTTATAGGTCAGAGTTATAGATGTGAGTTACAGGTGAGAGTTATAGATGTGAGTTACAGGTGAGAGTTACAGGTGAGAGTTACAGGTGTGAGTTATAGGTCTGAGTTACAGGTGTGAGTTATAGGTGAGAGTTATAGGTGAGAGTTATATGTGTGAGTTACAGGTGAGAGTTACAGGTGAGAGTTACAGGTGTGAGTTATAGGTCTGAGTTACAGGTGTGAGTTATAGGTGAGAGTTATAGGTGTGAGTTATAGGTGTGAGTTACAGGTGAGAGTTATACGTGAGAGTTATAGGTGAGAGTTACAGGTGAGAGTCATAGGTGTGAGTTACAGGTGAGAGTTATAGGTGAGAGTTATAGGTGAGAGTTATAGGTGAGAGTTATAGGTGAGAGTTATAGGTGAGTTATAGGTGAGAGTTATAGGTGAGAGTTATATGTGTGAGTTACAGGTGAGAGTTACAGGTGTGAGTTATAGGTCTGAGTTACAGGTGTGAGTTATAGATGAGAGTTATAGGTGAGAGTTATAGGTGAGAGTTATAGGTGTGAGTTATAGGTGTGAGTTACAGGTGAGAGTTATAGGTGAGAGTTATAGGTGAGAGTTATACGTGAGAGTTATAGGTGAGAGTTATAGGTGAGAGTTATAGGTGTGAGTTATAGGTGAGAGTTATAGAGTGAGAGTTACAGGTGAGAGTTATAGGTGAGAGTTATACGTGAGAGATATAGGTGAGAGTTATAGGTGAGAGTTATAGGTGTGAGTTACAGGTGAGAGTTATACGTGAGAGTTATAGGTGAGAGTTATAGGTGAGAGTTATAGGTGAGAGTTATAGGTGAGAGTTATAGGTGGGAGTTATAGGCGGGAGTTACAGGTGTGAGTTACAGGTGAGAGTTACAGGTGAGAGTTACAGGTGAGAGTTATAGGTGAGAGTTATACGTGAGAGTTATACGTGAGAGTTATAGGTGAGAGTTATAGGTGAGAGTTACAGGTGTGAGTTACAGGTGAGAGTTATAGGTGAGAGTTATAGGTGAGAGTTATAGGTGTGAGTTATAGGTGTGAGTTATAGGTGAGAGTTACAGGTGAGAGTTACAGGTGAGAGTTATAGGTGAGAGTTATAGGTGAGAGTTATAGGTGTGAGTTATAGGTGTGAGTTATAGGTGTGAGTTATAGGTGAGAGTTATAGGTGAGAGTTATAGGTGAGAGTTATAGGTGAGAGTTATAGGTGAGTTACAGGTGAGAGTTATAGGTGAGAGTTATAGGTGAGAGTTATAGGTGAGAGTTACAGGTGAGAGTTACAGGTGAGAGTTACAGGTGAGAGTTACAGGTGAGAGTTATAGGTGAGAGTTATAGGTGAGAGTTATAGGTGTGAGTTATAGGTGTGAGTTATAGGTGAGAGTTATAGGTGTGAGTTATAGGTGAGAGTTATAGGTGAGAGTTATAGGTGAGAGTTATAGGTGAGAGTTATAGGTGAGAGTTACAGGTGAGAGTTACAGGTGTGAGTTACAGGTGTGAGTTATAGGTCTGAGTTACAGGTGTGAGTTATAGGTGTGAGTTACAGTTGTGAGTTATAGGTCTGAGTTACAGGTGTGAGTTATAGGTCTGAGTTACAGGTGTGAGTTATAGATGAGAGTTATAGGTGTGAAAATGCCATAAAACACATCAGAAGCTGGTATTGAACTCCAGTAATGAATTTTGAATGTAAGTACACAGTATGAGACACTTTGGGAAGAAGGATTTCTAGGTGATAGTTTTAAAAAATATGAAGGCGTTTTGCTATGTCAGATTTGTCTGGAAGGCCTCAGACTCCAGAATTTAATTCTCAATCCAGCCACATTTTCTCCTGTTCAGGGCAAATAATTCCCACGTGCATGTTACCCCACATAGCTGTAGCAGATCTTTCAGTTAGTGCGGTACAATAGGGCAACAGTTTATGTCACAACATATTTCTTAATTTCAGTCGATCCAGTAAACAATCCCATCCAAAAGTATTGGGACTGTAAGACCAATTATTTTGTTTTACTATAGACTGTCATTTAGGTTTGACATTTAAAAATAATGACACAAAAGGTCAACATTTCAGCTTTCATTTCCAGGTATTTGCATCTGGATCTGATACACAATTCAAGAGAGAGCACCCATTCATGCAGACTAAAAAAGTAAAAAAAACAGTGGCTAACAGCTTTTCCGAGCTAAATGAAACACTGAACATCTTCAGTTGAAGATCAGAACTGTTTGCTATATGGTTACTCGTGTGTTGGTTAAACCTTGCTGTGTTACCTGTCAACTCCTAAATTCATCTTTAAATTTTTACATCTGGGAACATCTGACTTGTCCTGAAACCCTGACAGTAAACATTATGCTATTGGATGCTGAGCTGTAGTCGAATATCTTTCTTACATCGTTTATATATATATATATATATATATATATATATATATATATATATATATATATATATATATATATATATATTAAATGCAGAGTAAATCAAAATGTTCATAGATTGTTTCCCAAAATACAAACTGCAGATAATACAACAGGTGGTTAGAGGATTGTTACTACAGAATATTGTATAATTTGTGCTGTCCTGTTTGTTCTGTATTGCAGATCGTTTTAATGTAGTGGGTCCAGCTGCTCCTCTTGTTGTTGAAACTGGTGAAGATCTGATTCTGCCCTGTTCTCTTCAGCCCAACATCAGTGCTGAGGGAATGATGGTGGAGTGGCTTAGAACAGATCTGACTGATAGACTGGTCCATCTGTACAAAGATTATAAAGACACAAATGATGATCAGATTAAGACATACAGAGGGAGAACAACTCTGTTTAAAGAAGAACTGAAGAAAGGAAACACCTCCCTGAAACTGTCAGCACTCCAACCTTCTGATGAGGGAACTTACAAGTGTTTAATTACATCTGAATCCTGGTATGAGGACTTTACTCTTCGTGTTGCAATTAATGGTAAGAGCAGTAACAGATTTTATACAGTTGAAAAAGAAAAGTGTCCAATGAATTTCATTACATCTCAAAAGACTACATAAAAGACTACATAAGATTTGTCTCTATTAATACATAATACTAATAATTCAGGGTGAAAAAAATGAAAGGTTTTGTAAAAATTGGACTGATCTTCAAAAGATCAGGAATTGATGTTATTTACTTACAATATCTGACTTTTTTGGAAGTGAAGGCAGCAGCCATTTTGTGATAGTTCAATTCAATTACACCTGCCCAAAAAATCAGTATAAAACGTGTAATTTTATTGAGTATCCTAGTTTTCTTTTAATGTTTTTGTTTAATGTCTTTAAATGACCCTTTGATTTGGCATTGTTGGCTTTGATTATAGATATGCCCTCACTTTATCTGCCTCCTTGTTATTTGACCCCTGCCTTCACTTCTGCAGCAGACGGCCACTGCTCTATCATAACATACATTGATCTGCCGTAACATTAGCACCAACTGTCTAGTTGTGTGTCTATCCAATACTAGCCAGCCCCCCTTGGATTGCAACTTCAAGACCTGACTGTTCAATTTATGCATAGTTATGCAAATTACATGAAATAAGAAACAAAAATTAATTAGAATTTCATTGAAAGAAATTTGCATTTGACTCCCTAGTAAAACATAATTTAATACTTGGTGGCAAAGCCCTTGTTGACAAGCACAACAGCCAGATGTGTCTTGTAGTTTTTATAAGGTTTGAACACACTTCAGGAGTAATTTTGGCCCACTTCTCTTTGCAGATCATCTCCAAATCCTTAAGGTTTTAAGACTTGCATTTGGAAACGTGAAGCTTTATATAGTCTCTCTCCACAGATTTCCAGTGGGACTGAAGTCAGGAGACTGGCTAGGCCATTCCATGACCTTGATATGCTTCTTGTGGAGCCACTCTTTGTTTCCTTAGCTGTATGTTTTGGGTCGTTGTTGTGCTTTAAGACCCATCCGCAACCCATTTTCAGTGCCCTGGCAGAGGCAAGGTGATTGTCACACAGGATTTTTCATCTTCCCATTAGTGCAGGTGATGTTGACCTGTGCCCTTAGAAGAAAAACACCCAAAAACAATATTTTCACCACCATGCTTCATAGTGGAATGGTGTTCTAAGGGTCATATTCTGTATTTTTCTTCCTCCAAACACGTCGAGTTGAGTTGAGGCCAAAGAGCTTAATTTTGGTCTCATCTGACCACAGCACCTTCGTGCACTACAGGATTTTAAACCATTATGTCTTAGTGTATTACAAATGTTTTTTTTTGTAGACTGTGGTCCCAGCTTCCTTGAGATCATTAGCCAGTTCCTCCCATGTAGCTCTTGGCTGATTTTTAGCCTTTCTCAAGATCAGTGAGACTCTACGAGGTGATACCTTGCATGGAGCTCCAGGCCAAGGTTAATTGACAGTAATGTTGTATTGGGCTGCAACGTTTAGTCTGTGTAATCGACAACATCAACTATTAAAAATTATCGATGCGGAATTTCATTGTTGACGTGTCATTAATGTTCGATGGAGAGAGAGTGAGCACACGAGAAAAAAATGGCGCGAGAAGAAGACACACACACACACACAGAGAGTATGACCGTCCTGATTTGCCACTCCTTATGCATAGTTGGCCAATGAGGCTTCAGTGTGGGTGGGGCTTGCAGCGCACAAGAGAGGGAGAGAGCGCGAGCGATAGAGACGCATACAGTGTAATAAGAGGGCTGTGTTCATTAAACACAAACTAACACATTTAACTCCACTAAACTCTACAGTCAGTCTTGACTAGTTCTGAACAGTTTAAACACTGACATTACCCGTGCTGAGTTAAATTACTGCAGAGAGCTGCTGAGGTGAGTTTAAACAGGTTTCACTCCTTCATTAACATCACTAAAATTCCTTAAATTAATGTGGATAAGAGAGATGCTGTATTCTGTCCACTCCATTAAAATTAAGTTAATTATGTCCCTGACATCTTTAGACAGCTCTTTAGTCTTGCCCATGGTGGAGATGTTGGAGTGTCAGAATCAGTGGGGGATCAAATACTTTTCCTCCACTTTATTATACATTCTTGCTAAATGTGCATTCTAAGTCAATAAGTATTTAAGTTAATATGTTTGTTTAAGCAATACACTGATCTTTGAGGGCTTAGCAGCTACTTGGTTAACTGAATGCAGTGAAAAGAATTAACATTCCTTTGGGTTTTATTTTATTTTTCATTCTTATTTCAGTACGTTTGAAACTAGTTGGTGCAGCTGCTCCTCTTGTTGCTGAAGCTGGAGAAGATCTGGTTCTGCCCTGTTCTCTCCAGCCCAGCATCAGTGCTGAGGGTATGATGGTGGAGTGGTCCAGACTGCATGAGACAGACACGCTAGTTCACCTGTATGAAGATTATAAAGACAGAAATGGAGATCAGATGGAGTCTTACAGAGGGAGAACAGCTCTGTTTAAAGAAGAACTGAAGAAAGGAAACGCCTCACTGATACTCTCAGCTCTCCAACCTTCTGATGATGGAGCTTACAAATGTTTGATTAGATCATTTGGCTGGTATGATGATGTGACTCTGTATGTTGAAGTTAAAGGTGAGAAACTTTACAATTTCAGTTCATCATGATTTTACATCTTTGTTGTATGTATAAACTATGCAGTGATGAGTACTTCATCTCAACTCTTTATTCAGTGTTATAAGCTTCCTGTATATTTTAGGGTTGTGCCGATGGACGATGATATGTCATTATAATATAAAATATAAATATAAACTATTTTCAAATAATTTCTTTATTTCTGAAATTTGATTACTGAGCATTTTCGTTTATTTGGAGTCAGCTTAGATTCCCAGTTTTTGTTTAGAGGTGGCGATAATTAGGGGGAGCTGTTGTTGGCCTGGCGTCTTTGTGGCATTTGGCCCCGCCAAAGATTGGTATCGCGATCAGCCCAAGAACACGGATCATCCATCTTTAATACTGACAGTCAGATTTATATGTTAAGATGATCCTTTATTTATCTCACCAAAAGAAATCCAAAGCAAAGGAACATTTTACTAAAATTCAATTTTTTGACAGTTTTTGACAGATTGATAAATGCCTGTGTATTGTTGCTTCTGAGAGACTCTACTTTAAAATACTCTTTTTTATATTTAATTATATAAGTTCTAAATTATATTTTTCATCAAATTGTAAAATGTCTATTTCATCACCATGTGTTCTATCTTCCACTGTGAATAAAATGTGGTTTACTTCAATATGCAAACCATGGGTAAGGCTTAAGGCCAGATTACACCAAAATAAATAAAAGTCTGATTAGTTCTAGAACAAGATTTTTTTCACAGATAAAACAAAGATTAACCTGAATATGAAGAAGGAAATAAAGAGTTCATGACCCTGAGCATACCACATCATCTAATACTATTGAGTGGACAGTGGTGTGTGAGAGGTATGCATTTCTGCTAGTGGAACTGGGTTACTGGTTTTTCCTTATGATGAGACTGCAGATACAAATAGCAGGAAACATTCTGCAATATGTAAACATAAAATCTGCACAAATTCAGTCAAAATCATACAATGGTAATTTAGAGTATATAGATGAAACATTTCTGAAACATACAATTAAAGTACCACAAGCTTTTTAAGGCAAAACTGAAGCAGAAAACAGCTCAAACAAGCATTAACTGAAGGGGGCTAAAATAAAGGCTGAGCAAAGCATCTCAAAGAAGGAAACAGCATTTTGTGACACTTATTGATTCCAATCATCTGACAGCCATTAACTCTACTGATTCTCTTCTAATTTATAGTATGTATTCAATAATGAATTTACAATAAAGTGAACAATGTAAACAATTACTAAATTACTAATGCAGTTCTGTTGTCAAACAATCTGGACTTGTACACTTCATTCACATCATGAACTGTTTTATTTTAGATCCACTGAGAGCCTGAAGACAAAACTTCAGAATTGCATCACTGTTCAAATTCTTAAAGATCTTTTTGTACATAAATAGTAATTTGTATCTGGTTTGTTTTTCAGGAAAAGGATTTCATGGTTGGAAGATTGCCAGTATCTGCATTTTTGTTTTTGCTGTTATTTTAACTGCCTTTATAGCATACATCTTAAAAGGTAATTTTATTTCCATCATTTTCACTAAAAATGTTTAATTACTTTAAGGATTATATTCATGTTTGGGTTGTGTAACGCAGCTATTTTTTCAGCATGACCACATGAGAAGAAACTACGCTTTGTGGGGACCAACGTGCGGAGCTTTCGCGTTGGGCTGTGTCTGTTTTGACAATTTATTTATGCATTAAGCACAAACCAGCCTTAAAGGCTGGAAATGCTACGCTAAAGTTCAGACGGTGAACAAGTTTTTACACAGCAGAGTGTTATTTCAGGATCATCTCTAAACTACAGAATAAAATAATTTAAATTACTGCTTTAATTTTTATTTAATTTTAAACTGAACTGGAGTGAATGCTGGAGGGAATCTGGCTTAGTTTCACTCTGGTTCTGTTGATTTCCTCATTAACATATAAGAAATTAGCTGTTTTGCAGCTGGAGTTTTAATTTAACATGCTTTAAGATGCTAAAAAAATCTCCAAGGGGTGCATAGCCATGGACCTCCCTTGACAGTATGATCATCATGACTATACACAAACTGTTTATATTTCTGGGCCCAGTTATGCGTCACATACATAGCACTACCACCCCTGCCAAACTCCCAGGTATAGAAAAAAGTTCAGAATCAGTTCTGAGTCTACATTTTTGTGTGTCTGTGTCAGCAGTGGTTTCCTCCTCGGTCTCCTGCCATAGTGTTTCATTTTTTAAAATGTTGACAGACACTGATACACCCTGAGCCTGCAGGACAGCTTAAATTTATATATTTTTTTAAATACAATAACACAGTACGAAGTTCATATGAAATACTTTAAAATAGTTAAAAATAAAACAAATCAAGGTTATCAGCCAAGAGTCTACTTAAATATGATTAAACGCCAGAGAGAAAAAGTGTGTTTTAAAGAGGATTTAAAAACCTTAAAAGAACCTGCAGATCGAATGTACCAGGGCAGGTTATTCCAGAGGCTAGGGGCTGCCGCCACAAAGGCTCGGTCACCTTTGGTTTTGAGTTTTGTTTTAGGAGGGACCAGTAAGAGCTGATTGGAGGATCTCAGTGATCTGGCGGCAGAGTAAACATGAAGTAAATCGGTTAGATATTGAGGGGCTAAGCCATTAAGAGCTTTGAAAACAAACAATACAATTTCAAAATCTATTCTAAAAGCAACTGGAAGCCAATGTAGCGAAGCTAAGACTGGGGAAAATGTGATCACGCTTACGTTTACCAGTGAGGAGATGAACCGTTGCATTTTGTACGAGCTGCAGGCGGTGCAACAGTGACTGATCAAGGCCAAAGTAGAGAGAACTACAATAATCCAACATTTGAATTGATAAAAGCATGGATTATCGTTTCCAAATCTTTATATGGTAGATATCCTTTTACTTTAGATAAAACCCTCAAATGATAAAAACTGTTTTTCATGACCGAGCTAACCTGGCAACCAAATTTCAGCCTGTCGTCAAAAATTACCCCGAGATTTTTTACAGAATACTGAACCTATCAGCAGCAGCTTCCCTTAAAGGAAAACAACCCCACCCTTTTGTATTGGATAAAAGCCCTTTTTACATGAATATTTGTGACTGAAGACCTGTCACTGAGTGACAGCAGTATCTTATCAATGTTCTGCTGTCTGTCTCTGATTCCAGATAAATACTCTGAAAAGCAGCTCTCTCCTACACAGTGCTCAGTTATAACCTACATGCGTCTCCACGCCGAGAATCCCCGCAAAGAGCTGAACCTGAGGAAATTCAGAACAACAGACAAAGGATACAGGAGACTCATTCCAGCTATCACAAACTGCAGGAAGGCTCAGTGAGTGTTTATTATACAGATTATCAATTATCATGCTAAAAGGGTTACTACTGTATTGTGGTGACCATCACTACAGATTGTGAGTAGAGGAGTGCTGAGGGGCACAGTGTCTCCCTCCCATCATGCACCACTGACCCGCTTTCCAAACTAGAACCCCAGCTACAGTTGTAATTACAGTCCAGAATTAATAAAAGTGTTGACTACTTATTGTTGCAATATAGTTCATGATATGCCAAGTTTGGGTAATTGTGTAACTGATGTGTTGCTCCAGAAATGAAAACTATTGGCCACAAAATTCTCATAGATAGACTTGAGATTTGGGCTGCATGGAAGGAATCATTTTGTTGAAATTTTAAATAGTTAAATAGTTTCCCTCAGTCCACATAACTGCAGTCCCCTTGACATACTGTGTAAGTGCCTTGAGCACATTGCTGATTGGATGGGTCAGAACTTTCTGCAGTTGAGTAAAGATAAAAAAAAGAGTATTTTATTTGTGAATAGACATGAGAGGCACAAACTAACTGCATATCTGAATTTAATATCCCTGAAATTCACTGAGATTCTAAGTGTGACCAGATTCCAATCATTTTAATGTCAGAAAAGCAGTATAAAAGCAGCACCTAGTCAAGCAGACTGCTTCTACAATCATTAGTGAAAGAATGGGTCGCTCTCAGGAGCTCAGTGAACTCCTGCACATTTAAACCTCATGTAGCTTCAGATTAGATAAAGAGCAGTGCATAAAGAGATTCTTGGGTTTCCATGGTTTAAAATCTGCATTACAAGGCAGGTGAGCAGATACTTTTGGCAATATAGTGTATTTATATTTGATCTTTATGTGAATAATACTGAGAGGTAATATAACTAAATATATATTGAAGAAATGCACAGTTTGAAAACACCATTTGAATAATGTTATTACACCCAACATTTACAATGTTTAAAATGAGAATGAGGTAGCAGGTGTCTATCAACTAGAATTGTAATTAGAGTGGTTAGAGAGGATTAAGGATATCCTAAGTTAAATTATTTTTAAATTATTATTAGAAATTTATATTGATTTTGAATTTTAATTTTTAGATTATTAATTTTTATAGCTTACTTCAAAAATGCTGTGATTATATATCTATTGATATTGTTTTCAGATTTGATCATATTTCTTAATAAAGAACTAAAATTATAGTAATTCCAGCATGGTACCGTGAAATATTAACACGACTGGGAACGACAGCGACTCTGTGCTCTGTCAGTGTAAAATAACACAGAGGAACCAACTTTCTGCAGAGTCACTACGTCACTACACACCTCCAAACTTCATGTAGATTCAGATTAGATCAAGAGCAGTAGTGTAGAGAGACTCATGGAATGGGTTTCTATGGCCGAGCAGCTTCATCTAAACCTCACATCACCAAACACAGTGCAGGCCAGCAGATACTTTTGCCAGAATAGTGTATAAGACAGAGATAACATTAAGCAAACAGACTGTGGTGAGTGCTTATTTTACAATAAGTCATGGCGATGTCTCAAATCTTGTGCAACACAAGACTAAAATTTTTAATCCAGACAGAAGTATGTGTACTTCATAATACTGATCTGTTCTTCTTCTTCTGCAGATTAGCTGGCTGCAATCTCACTGAGAAGTCTATTGAAACCTTAAGTACAGCTCTACAGTCAGAAAACTCTGCCCTGAAAGAGCTGGACCTCAGTAACAACGACCTGCAGGGATCAAAGATGGAGAAACTCTCTGCTGGATTGAAAAGTTCAAACTGTAAACTGGAGATACTCAGGTCAGAATTACAGAATATCCTTAAATATTATAGTTCGGTTACAGCAGTTTTAAGGACTTCATTTATCTTTTGCAAAGGAACTTGTTAAATAATATATTATTCATGTAATATAATATATTTAACTGCAGATAACCCATTATTTTTGTTTATAGGTACTGCTTTACACTGTTCAATAAAATTAGATTCTTTAGATTTTTTTACCTGACCGTAAAAATACTTTTGTAGTAATATTAGTTTATACATCACTGTTCATGTATTTATAATTGAGAGTGTTTAAATATTTGTCAGTAATTGAGTTATACCACACAGTGAGGTGTGCCAGCTGATGATAGGGCAGCTCAAATTCAGATCCCACTCTCTAAATTTCTAAAAAGATATATTTAGATTTTTCAAACTGGACCTAATCTCCTCCACTGCTCATCCTTCTGCCCTACTGTCCTCCACTGCTCATTTCTCGGCCCTACTGTCCTCCTCTGCTCATCTCTCGGCCCTACTGTCCTCCAGTGCACATCTCTCAGTCCTACTGTCCTCCACTGCTCATCTATCAACCCTACTGTCCTCCACTGCTCATCTCTCTGCCCTGCTGACCTCTACTGCGTATCTTTCAGCCCATAATTGCCCCTGACTGTAGAACTGACACACTGTATAAAATATACTGCTGCTTCTGTCACCTGATCTCGGTGGGGGATGAGGGGGTACTGGAAGTGTTAAATCACACTGCTTCACATTGGTTCTGATTTCTGTGCCCTCAGTGCAGGATAAAAAATACATACATGACAAGGAAATATAATAAAGTACAAAATTACACATTACACTGTGACCGAAATGGCTCCCTACTCCCTCATTAGTGTTGCGCTATTTAGTGAGACACTATGTAGTTAATTACCGGTAAAACAGGAGTGAATTCGGACACTAACTCATCATTATCATGCGCCAGCACCGGTCGCATAAACACACACAGGTGAGAGGGGTTGAGCCGTGTTTAAAACTCCATAAACACACTGAACTGAGCTCTGAATTAAAGTTAGTGAAGCTCTGAGCTGATCATGAAGTCATTTCTCTGCCTGTTATATTTACGCTGTTTAGAAGATGATCCTTAAATTATTAAACTACATGAAGAAAACCTGAAATTAACAGCGTGCAGCGGCTCGCACTGTTGCCAGATTGGGTGGTTTCATGCCAAATGTCGAGTTGTGTCTGAAATTGTCTGGAGGAAACGCTGTGATTTGACAGGTGAACAAAACTACCAAGTGTAAAGAGTTTTGGAATTGAACTCATCAGTGTTGTAGTTAGATATCTAACCCTGCAGAGACAGAGCTTTTAGTCCTGCTGATGGAAATTTGAAGTTGTGTTTATGTTCGTTATTATACGAGTATTTATTTCTTTCATTCTTGCAAGATTATTTTTATGTACTGTATTTCCTTTTTTTTGTTTGTGTGTCCAATGATACAAGGCACAAAACATGTAATACAAACATGCAGATAAAATAATTTAAATACCGTTTTTAATTAGTGATATTTAAGATATTTAAGGTGTTTTATTTTATTTTATCATGTTGGAATAAACCCCGTAATATTGTTGATATGATGAACATCAGCTGTTTGGGTGGTTTTCTCAGTATTTTGTTGGATTTGAAACACGTTTTACCCAGTGAATTGGTTTTATCTGAATTCCAATGTAACAACCTGGCAACCCTGATGGTTTGCTTTCCGCCCCGTTTCTTCGGCTGTCTGTTGCTTAGTAGCGAGACCCGCAAATGCATTTTGGGACACATTTAGCTGCTATAAATACACCATGAAGATAGAAGAATATGTATGCAGTTACTTACTTTACATTATATATTGTACTTACTTTTCTTTGTAGCAACCTATTTTCACTTTGTTCTTTTTATTCTTCTAATTATTTATGTTATACTGATTATTGTTCCATTAATAAAAGCAGTAAATGGGGAAATATGTAGGTAATTTGTAATATTTCAGGAACATCTTTGATAGTTGTTTGAGGAGGGGTTTGTGTGTGTCAAGGTTCCTGTGGTTCCTTAAAAAGTCTTAAAATGCCTTAAATTTACTGAACATTTGCTGTAAGTATTACATTTTCAAACCGCATGTTTAATGCAGGTGGGAAATCTCAGTGGCCCACCATCAGTGTTGTGCCAGTTCACAGCTTTTCTGAATTAGTTGAAAGTTCAGTTCATTTTACTTTTTTCGTGAGATATTCAAATTAATACTTTTTTTCACACTACAAGCTAGAAATCACTATACGTTCTTTGAAACTGCTCATTGTAGACATTTGCTCATGAAACTGCAATTGTGGGTTTCTTACCAGGTGAAGAAACTTGCAGCAGTACAGACAAGCTAGACCAGTTCTATACTTGGTGCAATGAAATCTACCAGCATTTAATAAAAAAAAAGAATATATAATATGTAATATGTATAAATTAGGGATGCAACGGTACAGTGAGGTCACGGTTCGGTTTGTATCATGGTTCTTGGGCCACGGTTTTGATATATCAATATTATTTAGCTCCAACATTCTTGGATCTAACAACAACCTTTCTATTTCAACACCGGCAGGAAAAAAAACACACACACACAGCGTTGGCGTGCCTTTGTCGCTCTGTGCTGAGAGTGAGGATCCTCACGTGCCTTCAGCAGCACGTGCTCAGCAGCCCCTCCCCCTGGCCATGTGGCAGAGTCTGCTGTCCCAAACAGTTGCTTGACTGCGGGGCTGCATTCAGCACCATGTACAGCGGCAGAGCGTTCGCTTCTCTGTTAATGCGCGCAACGGAATATCACGGTTCTTCTGGGTGTATCAAACCGAACAGGCCGAACCGAACGGTTCCATAAAATACTGAGAACCGTTGCATCCCTAGTATATTTTATTTGATACATATGATATTATATATGCATATGTGTGTGTATGAAATGAGCAAAACTCAACTTTTTTTTTAATTGCAGCGCTCTCTCGCTTGCTCTCTCTCACTCGCTCTCTCTCGCTCGCTCTCTCTCGCTCGCTCTCTCTCGCTCTCCAGCCCTCCACGCTCTCGTTGTTGCCTGCTATGCGGCTATGCTGTTCATGAAACATAATGTGAACTGATTCCCGTTCAAGTTCTTTATTAAAAAATGTGTTGCGCTCAGTTCAACGTTCACGAAAAAATGAGTGTGTTCACTGAACGCGTTCTTTTCTCACGCACAACACTGCCCACCATAAACGTCTAATCCAAAACAAGAAGTAAAGGTAACAGAGAACTAGCTAAAATTAGCAGCGAGCTAGCTTACATACTAACATTAGTGCCGAGCTAGCCAACATTAGCAGCGAGTTAGCTAACATTTGCAGTGAGCTAACTAACATACTAACTTTAGCAGTGAGTTATTTAACATTACTGGGGAGAGACCTAAGGTTAACAGAGAGCTAGGTAACATTAGCTAACATACTAATGTTAGCGGCGAGCTAGCTAACTAAATTCAAAATAAGTCGTGACTAAGAATATCATTTGTGCAGAAAGCTACAAAAGAGTTCATGCAACTTACATATGTTATGTTGGCTCTGTGTGTTTTTCTCTCGTTTTGTGAATTATGTGTAGATAGAATGTTGAGTAAATACTGATTCTGAATGAGGGTAATATATAGGTAATATGTTCTGAATTGTCAATGAAGCACAAACAAATATTTGAACAATTATGAAGCTGTTATATTTAGATCATTCTAAATGTATAACATTATTTGTGAGATTTAAAATATTGTACTCTATTTTTTTTGCATTCTGTAGATTATCTGCCTGTAAACTCAGTAAACAATCATTTGATAATCTGCAGTCAGTTTTGCAATCAGAAAACTCCTCACTGAAAGAGCTGGACCTCACTAACAACAACCTAGAGGATTCAGGAATGGAGAAACTCTCTGCTGGACTGAAGAGTTCACACTGTAAACTGGAGATACTCAGGTCAGTATTCTTTAAACTTTTTATTCAGTGCCTTTTCTAATTCCCTACCTGTAAACATTTAGGGTAATTTTATTCAATAGTAACATGTGTCACTGATTGTTGTGTAAAAGGTGTTTTTATTATTTTTACAGACTTGTTACGTGTAAACTCAGTAAACAGTCCATTGAGACTCTTCAGTCAGTTTTACAATCAGAAAACAACTCTCTGAAAGAGCTGGACCTCAGTAATAATGATCTGCAGGATTCCATAGAGAAACTCTCTGCTGGACTCAAGAGTTCACACTGTAAACTGGAAACTTTCAGGTAAGAATGATCTTTTTTATAATTATTTAGAAAATTATATAGAACAATGCTACAATATGGTACGATGTCTGCATTGTATTGTTGCCACAACAAAACATTTGGCTGTTTCAATTGCTGTTTTGTATTTTATGGTTTTCACAGTGCTCTTTACAGTGTTCGTCAGTGATAAAGACATTATATTATTATTATCATCCAGTATTATCCAGTATAATAAAGACTCAAAATAAATACAACCCGTTAGAGACTCTCTGCATCTTATAATTTGATGTTAAAGGCTGCTGCCTGCTACAACACAGAATCCAGCATGTCAAACACTGTATTCCATTTTGTTTGTTTAAGGGACCTGTCCAGGTTGCTTAGCAATCCAAAGAGTTTAAAGTATTTGACCAGTGTCTTCTCATTTCCATGAGCTGAGAGATCTCTTCTCCAGTACAGCAGGGGAGAAGACGCTCGACAGAGCAGTGCTTAAAATGTAAAAAATGTAAAAATTGTAGTTAAGTCTGGTTAAGCCAAGCAAAACAGCATTCATGTTATCGCTCTGTGATAAAAATGATTCTCTTTAGTGCCAGGTTCCATGAGCTTTTGCAACAAAGCGATCTAATATTAATTAAAATGCCTTGCTATTTGGGGTCCAACGTTGCTAAGAAGGGAAATGAACTGTTCAATATCGTATCTGAAATAGGTCAGAAATCCACTGACACAACTTACCACCAATACACACTACTAATAAATGCCACTGACACTTTTATTTAACAGAACAGGTAATATCAAAAAACATTTTTCTGTTTTGTTAAATATGATTCAGAAGAAATGCTTTGATCATACTTACAGAACTTCCTCATTCAACACACAGTGCCAAAAAACGTGTGAACTTGACGTTAGCCGATATCTGTCAGAGTGGTTCATCACAGTAAAATTAATTTTATTATATCTACCAAAATTATTGTAAAAAACATTTATTTGAAACTAGGGGTGTGACGAGACACTAATATCACGAGACGAGACACGATACTGGGTTCACAAGAACAAATAAAAAAAAAATTAAAAATGGCATAAAAACTGGAGTTTTATTAGACAAAATCATATAACGCAAATTTAACAGACTGGTTTCTCTGTTAATAAAAATAAAACTTTTCTAGGTCTTATATAGTGCAAACAATGAGTACAAACCACAATCAGTCATATTAAGGCTATGGTTTGTGTTTTTTTTCTCCTAAATCTCTTGTAATTTAACTATGCATAACCATAACCAGTCATATTAAGACTATACTTGAACTGCATAACAGAGTGCATGAAACTTTTTTATACAGTACAGAGCTAAGGGATTAGTACAACTGCCTATGAAACAGTCACGTGTATGATTTACATATGGTTTGTATCTTGTTGGTCACTCTGTTACTGTTTATTGTTTCCACTGGAAAGCCAAAATGCAACAAGACATACAACTTAAAAGTAGCAGAAGCATCTTCTATGCAAATGCCCGAATTTTACTCTTCTGCTGAGAGCTGCTCTCACTGCTCAGCAACCACACTCGCTGCTATCGCTACTGTGTTGCCAGATCCCTCTTAAAAAGTCCACACTAAACTGTTTTTTTCCCCCCGCGAGACAGGTTTAAGCTTGACATGAAATATTATCACGTTTTAATCACACGAGATCTCATGCCATGATTTTCATATGGGCACAATGGGATATAGTGATAATATTTAATAAATACAACCATAACTTTAAAAAAAGAAATTCATTAAGAAGAACTACACATTCAACTCCGGACACTCCTTATGGTTGTATAGCTAGATTAAAATAAATAATTAGCTTTCTGAAAGTATTACTACTCTTGTAATTGCATGTTCTGTCATCAATCATGTTATCACCTGGAACTACACTCCTTGAATGCTGTTGTTGCAATCGTTGTCTGTGTAGCTGGTTGGTTTGTATGATTGAAGTTACCTTTACAGTTTATAATCTGGTTTTAGAAAACACTTGCATCACAACTGCATTAATCAGATAATATTAACATAATACGCCTAGTCAGCATGAATCATGAATGCACCCAGAATCATATTACACTAAATATGGAAGTGCAAACATTAATACATTTTCTTGCTTTATTCAATACATTCTTCTTTATGTACATTCTATTTTGTCAGACTAGCTTTGTGTAATCTTGGGGAACAGACCTGTGACAGTCTGGGATCAGTTTTAAAACTAGAAACCTCCCTGAAAGTGCTGGATCTCAGTAATAATGACCTGCAGGATTCAGGAGTGGAGAAACTCTGTTCTGGACTGAAGAGTTCACACTGTAAACTGGAGACACTCAGGTCAGTGCCTCTGTCAGTATATTACTAAAAGAACTTTAATTTTAAAGAATACCAACAGTCTATATTATCTGTGTCTCTCATCTTATCTGTGTCTCCTCTCTGCAGGTTATCTGGTTGTATGATCACAGAGAAAGGATGTTCATCTCTGGCTTCATCTTTGAGCTTAAACCTGAAAGAACTGGATCTGACCTACAATAACCCAGGAGACTCTGGAGTAAAGGAGCTCTCTGTAAAAATGAAGGATCCACACTGCAAACTCAGCACACTCAGGTATGTGTGTGTGTACTGTTTTTACTACCAATGACATGTACTACCGATACTTAAAGGCACTGCTTAGCATTTCACATGAATGAGTGGTAAGAAAAAATAACCAGTAAGAGAGCGAGAGAGAGAGAATTATTAGACTTTGTGCAAAAAAACTAAATTTGGGTTTGCCCAGTACCAGTTGTGAGGCTGACAGGAACCGATTACCCACAGAGCATGTACAAATTACAAAGCCAAGACCAAATGTATCCTTCCCAGAAGATAACGGCACCACCAGCAATGCACAGTGCAATCAACACCAAACAGGGAAAAGGTGTGGAGTTATGCTGGTAACAACATCCCTGTACAACGGAGAATCGTTCTCTCTGCTGTTCACTACTAAGAGGTGAATATTTAACAGAGAGAATCAAAGAAAGCAGCTGTCTGAATCAGATATCACCTGTAGACAGAACAGATAAAAAAAAGAACACAAAGAAGGTCTGCACCATTGTTCTGACCAAGCGAACCTTAGCTATCTGCCATATCTTAGAATCTAAACCAAACGTCTGATCAACGCTCCACATGGATATTTCCTTCAACGTCAAGCCTGTAACGGGCAGATACAGACAGAAGAGGAATGGTAAAATTACCTCCAAATCATATGAGGATGACAAACACTGTATATTTCCTATAATATCCATCACATGAGACTGAACATTAAACAACTGGGCTAGTAAGGCCTTTAAGTTGAATACATTAAATAATTATCAAGAGAAATGTTAGAACAATTATTTCTTAATTTGTTGTCGAAAACCTTCACTGTCTAGTCACCAACAGTTCAGGACAGTAGGTTAGTGTACTAGTGTTTAGTGTTACGTATGCCGGTAATACTCAGTGTTGAGTTTGCAGCACAGCACAGAGCTGTTGTCCTCCTAATTAAGTCTTTCTATGTAATTTGCATGTGAGCTGGTGTTTACTCATGGGTTATTAGTCAGTTTATGTTGTTGGGGATGTTGAGGTGTCCAGTGTATTGCAGACTTTATATATTACTGAAGTTAGAAGCTTTTTGAATACCAGTATGGTAGATTGAACACAGTGAGTCTATATTAGCTAGCACATCAGGTAAGATAGATCTTTGTTAGCTCTGCATGGTCCTTTTTATGAAGCTTTTGGAGGAAAGTTAATGTATTTAGAGGGAAAGAAAGCACAGAGCATATGATTGTCCTTCTAAAAAAGCCCATCTATGTCATTTGCAGACATTTTTGTTGTTGCTCCAGTAAAGCTACAGTGACAGTATATCTGAAGACCTTGTTTTTGAGCTCTGTAACATGAACATGCTGAGCTGTAACTCTTCTGTAACTATGTGCTTATCCTGAGTTATCCGCACGTGTGTGTACCTATAGCCATGAATAATCTCCATTGCTCTCTCAGCTCCTCCAACATGGAGCTTCACCATCACAATATGCTTCCTCAAACAGTCATTTCTACTCAGCTGAACTTATTAACATATGATCGTCATGTTTAGTATTCCAACTGTGTTGAAATCATTAATCTTGGTTGCTACTGATAACTATATGTAAAAGAATTCACATTTAATAAAAACTTCAGATCAGATAGTTTTCTCTAGTTAGAAATGAGATATGTTATGATATCAATGATTTGGACATTTGTATTTAATTTATTAATGAAACTAACTTAATTATATGATAATTTTAAGATTGGGTAAAATAGATCCCTTCCCTGTATTTTATGGTGAACTGCACACCTACATTCCCTACACAAACAAATGTAACAACAGCTCAAACTGAAAAAAGAACACAGTGGTAGACAATGGAAACTATACAATGAAGCCAAAAGCTTAAAAACATTCTTAATTAGTCTCCTCAGTGTCCAAATAAGCACCACATATTTAGGTCTTCACAAAAGAACCACTGGACTATATTATTATTATCAGTGTTGAACTTAACTATTACTAAGCTATATATACAGCTTTAATATATCACTTTTTATCTTACATTACAATACTCCATCAGAAACAGTTTACACTCAAATAACATGTTATTAACCAAATCCCCAATTAAATATATCAGCTTAGAAAAAACAGTGTGTCACAAGACCCCACATGTAGAGTATTTTAATGTTTTGACATAGAGCAGCAGCAGAGACAGCAGATAATAGCTTTATTAATTATCTGGGTAATGAATCAGTTTAAACTGCACCTGAAAAGCTGTGTATCTAAAATGAGTGGAGTAAATTTGATAGTTAATTTAGATTAAGGACAGATCACATACACACCCAAACAAGCCTCTCCAGAATAGGTTTAGAACGAGAAGGACACCACCTCCTCTTGCAGGGCTTGGTGCAGTTGTGTTAGTAAACAATAGAGTTTAATTACTGTTTATACACCCACTGAAACGAACTGCACCAAGGGAAACGGAACAAACCAAAGAGTGCTGGTGTGAAAGTGGACAGAACTAGGCAGATACGTCCGGTCATGATCATTACCACCAACTGCACTATCCACCAAAGATGCAAAGCTTGATCAAGCAGTGACTGGAATCTGATGATTTTCAGTTGATCGGCCATGACTGTTGACCAGCTAATCAGTCTCAGAAATCTAATTCAAATTTACAAAAAATTGACACAAATTTCACATGGTTCACTTTAATGCAATAGCGGTACACACATACAGACTCACACAAAATACATTGTGAGCAAGACGTGCAGACGTCAGCAAGCTTGCAATCTGCCATATCTACAGGCTCAGCTGCGGAGGAACAACTCCTTCAATATTCAGAGCAACAAATTAATAAGACACTTGCTGAGTATGCCCAGTCTGAAGAAGTTAGCAGTCGAGGTTAAAGGTTTTAAAAACACTTCACTTCACTGAACCTCAAGGAATACAACACACAATGCAATACTTCTCAAACGTGTGTTCCAGGATTATTTCACCTCTTGTGACGGCACACACAGCTACTACAAGCCGGTAACAAACCCTTACAAATAGTGTACATCATTTCAACAGCTAGTCTGTAAAAAGTCCAGTGCTGCACTTTGTTTAAATATTTTACTAAAAAGAAATTTTACTTATAATTTATGTGAGAAGTGGAAATTGGAATTGGTGCATCTTTGCTCTTCACTGTAGGTTAGAATGCTTTCCATGACATATTGCTGGTACACACTATGGACACATTGGATCGAAGAATATTAAATTACCACAGAACTATTGAGATTGAATGTTCATCCATTTGTACCCACTATCAGACATGACTCCCTAACTCCCATAGTTTACATCACCTTTGGATGAGCACTTTGGATAGTGTTTACCATCAGTTTACATAATGCTATCCTATGTTTTTTTAGATATCTAAAAAGCAGCTATACATGGTCATATCCGAATATTATGACCACCTCCTTAATTGTCCATCTTATCAGTTCCACTGATCATAAAGGAGCACTTTGTAGTTCTATAATAATTACAGACTGTAGTTCTTTATCTGTTTCACTACATACTTAATTATTACCCTCAATTCACCCTGTTCTTCAATCCTCAGAACCCCACAGGACAAACCACCACAGAGCAGCTATTATTATTTGGATGGTGGTGTTGTATGAGGTGTTAGAGTGTGTTGTGCTCATATTCCAGTAATTCTGCGTGTTGGTATTTCCCTGTATATGTGGAGAATGTACTTAAACTCTCTGATTATAAATGTAATGAATGCAGGAGTTTACATGACTATTATTCTTCTGTTTAACTGTTTATTTAAAGAATTATCCTCCTCTTCAATCAGATAAAACTGTATTCAAAATGGCCTCAGTAGCACTGCTCTCTATTCTCACTGAGGTAAATACATGGACTACTCATGTTCTATTCAAATTGAGCTATTCTAGTTTAGATTATTAATAGATTATCATGATTAACATCATCACATGGTATTTAACACATTATATTTTTTTTATTCAGCATTATTGTATGTTTTCCTAACCCATTGTTTTCTATCATTTATTTTTATAACAGAGTTTAACTGTTGAGAATAGAAATCTCAATCTGACAATAAAAAACACTTAATTTAGGTAAAAAAAGTGACTCTTGCTGGTATTTATAGTTTGTCCTTCAATAGAGACACGTGCAGAATCATTTCCTCAATGATAATATCACAGAAACTGATCTATTATTTTTATAAGGAGTAATATAAAAAGTGTGTGACTGGGTTTCAAAAACTGGGAGCGTGTGTTGAAATTGAAATTTCATATAAAATTAATTTAATGTAATGATTGTCAATGAGGACATGCAAATATAAAAAAATGAATAATTTTATATAAATTTTTACTCAGTTCTATTAAATGATGAGTTTACAATGCAGTTCATGGTTTCCATTAATTGAAAATGTTTGAAGTAAGGTTGGGGCATCACCATGTTAGAGTCCAGCCAGCAGAGCAGATCAGATCGAGAATATGACCAGAATTATGGGTCGATTAATCAACATGTTAAACCAGAACAGTAAACAAACAAACTAAACAAAACAAACAAACAGAAACATGCAAAAAAACTTGCGTTCTAGGTTGTATAGGCGGTATAATGGCTGTGGTATCGTTCTCTCTTACCATCTCTTTCTCTCTCTCTCTCTCTCTTACTCTTTTTCTCTCTCTGTTTCTCTCTCTGCAGTAAAATGTTTATTCTGAATGTGTTACTGATCTGGATCAGTCTCTACTACAGGTTTTTAATAAAATGTAATTAAATAGTTTAACTCCGCATCAGTAGATGCTTTTCCACTTGACCAGGGCCGATTCTAGGATCAGAGTTTTAGGGAAGCTGAGCCACAAAAAAACCCAGCCCAACGTCCTCCCTTAAAAAATAAGTCAATTAATTTAAGAAGAGTTCCCCGGAGGTCTGAGTGAATCATATCAGAAGAAATAAAAACATTTACATTCAAATCAAACACACTGTCACATCCTTGCCCTGTTTCCTGTCTGTTATGTTTCTCTATTTGTTTACCTGATCCTCGTGCCTGTGTGCTCCCCACTTGACCTGTGCTCCTCTTTCTCTGCCCCAGTACTTTTCCATTCGTGTCTCATTCGTAGCTCCGCCCCCTAGCCCTAGGTGTTCGTGGTTTAGTGTGTTTCCTGTTTGTATATATAGTCCTCAGTTTGTCTGCGTCAGTCTTTGAACTAACCCCTGTTGTCTTGTCGGTCCGCGTTCTCGTTTTTCACAATCATAGCCCTTGTTTATTCCTTGTGTATTTCTCCTTGTTTATTTCTCCTTGTTTATTGCTTTGTTTATGTTCCTTGCCCTGTTAGTTTATTCTGTTGTCCCTGTTTATTTAACATTATCTCTTGTTTGTTTTTGGTTTGTTTCTTTGGTTATTTGTTAATATTGATTGTAATAAAGTAGATTACCTCCGTTTACGTCCGCCTCCATACGGGTTGGTGCGGTGAGCCTCTGGTCTCGTCCCATGTTAGGCGGCGCCTACGAGTACCCGAGGCAGGTAAAGCGGGAACCGTGGGACTTCCTTGGGTGTGCTCCCAGCAGCTCTGAGGAGGAGGAGGAGCTCTACCCCACACCGACCCGTACTCCCTTGCCTTACCCCCCAGGGGTGGTGCTCTACCCGGCTCTCAGCCGCACAGCTCCAGAGGCCGTCCCGACTCCTGTCCGCGCGTTTCTGAAGGCACGCTCCGTCCCGATGACTCCCAAGGTACGCTCCGTCCCGGCTGCTCCAGAGGGGCGCTCCGTCCCAGTGGCTGCAGTGCTAGCTTTCCCGGCTGCTGCAGAGCTAGCTTCCACGGCGGCTGCTGAACTGGATTCCCCCGGTGGCTGCTACGCCGCGCTTTAAGGCTGCTGCGGCTGCTACGCTGTGCTCCGAGACTCACACGGCGGCTGAGAAGCCGCCCTCCGTGATGCCCGCTGCTGAAACGCCGTGCTCCCTGAATCTCGCAGCTGAGGCATCACGCTCCGTGATGCCCGCGGCTGAAACGGCATGCTCTGCGATTCTCACGGCTGCAGCACTGCATTCTATGGCTCCTGCCACCCTGGAACCTGCATACGCTGCTTCTGCCATCCCGGAACCTGCATACGCTGCATTTCCAGCAGCCCCAGTCTCCGTGCCTGCTCCAGCAGCCCAAGTCGCTGCACCTACTCCTGTGCCTGCTCCCAGAATTTTGTTCAGTCCCAGGCACCGCCTACGGAGGCCTGCCCCGAGGCCTCCTGACCTCACCACCAGAACTGTGCCCAGGCTGGTCCCACGAACTGCACCACAGATTTTAGCCAGTCCTGGGCACCCATCCATGTTTTTATACCCCTGTCTCTCCCTGTCCTGGTTCCAGTCTCCGTCTCCCTTCCAGTTTCCTTTTGTGCCCAGTGTCCAGTCTTCGTTACCTGTACAGCCTGCGTTCCCTGTTTGGTCCCCATTCCAGGCTCCATCTGCTGTCCAGTCTTCTTTCTCTGTCCAGTCTGTGTCCCCATTTATGTCTAGTGTCCTGTCCCAGTTTATTCCTCCTCTCAACTTTCTGTTTCTGTTCCCTGTCCCGTCCTCTGTCCAGCTTCCTCTCTTGTGTTCTCTGTCCTAGTCTGGTCTGGCGTTCTTGTTCTTTGTTTTCTACCCTCTCCTGATTTGTTCATATTGATTGTAATAAAGTAGATTACCTGCATTTACCTGCATTCGCCTCCACGTCTCCCTGCCTGAGCCATCCCTGACAAACACAGACCATTATATACAGGAGACAGGTGTGTTACTTTCACTTTACACATTCTTTCAGCAGATAGGAAGATAAAACTGTTGGGTGCACATTTACATATTTTTATTAAACATTCCTCTCACAGCTGTGTTCTCCATTATCTGGTCCAGGGTGTGAATTATACAGGGACAATCGAAGAGAAGTTTTTCTTTAGGGTGTAAAGAGAAACAAGTACAGTGCAGGATGTGCTTCAGTGAACTGAAGTCTTACAATCCTTACAGTGTCTTATTTGCTTACTGTAATTTATGCAGTATATAAATGATAAATCATTTACACCAGTAGCACATATTACTACCACTATAGCCTTTATAGTCAGGGTAATAAACAATATATTATACAACAAAATCAACAGCTTGTCAATCCCACAAACACACACAGTGCTATTGGTTGCTATCACAATCTAGACCTGTACCTGTAACATTAAAGCCATAAACCACCCAAAACAATAAATCTGTCAGTTTTCTCACCCTAAAAAAATTATTACACAGTAAAATAATAGTAAGGAAGCCACCTAAAAAAAAAACAATATTTCATGATTTGTGAATCCACGACTGAATTAGCTAGCTAACCTAACTAACGCTAACTGAGGGGAAATGTCTCACAATAAACTGGCTAGCCAAGCTAGCTGAGGAGAAGAATTAACCTATGTTCTCTTAAACTACTAAACTTGCTCAGCTAGCTGATGTGAAATAGGGACTAACCTAGCTGGTTAGCTAGCTGACGTGAGGCGGAAGACTTCTCACAGGTTAAACAAAAAGTGTGGGAAAGTGTGCTCAAGAAACAGCTAATGTAGCGTTAGCTAGCTTTAACTTGGGTTAAATAGGGACCCTCTTGCCAGAAAAGGCTAGGTTAGCTAACCTAGCTAGCTAGCTAGCCTTAGCTTACTTGAAACGGGCAACTTATCGCAAGAAACAACCTAAAGTTAACTAGGTAGCTAGCTAGCTGAGGCGAAATTGAAAAGTTCTTTCATGAAACCAACGCTAGCTATCTAGCTAAATGGCACGGTTGTTAAATTCTGGCGTTTGAAGTCTCAGCATGTAGGCTAGCTAGTTAACTTCTGTATCTACCATTTAAGGTGGATTTTTGTTTCTGGTCCACCTTAAACTACGCAGTAGGCTGTGTTAGAAATTAATCCTGTTGTACCCTACTGCAACTTGATTCATATCTATGAATGTGTTTAAATGTGATGCATTTTAAATAAAAATACCAGTAACCTGAATAATATAAAAGGATATGTTTTCATCTTTATTTTAAATTTCACTATTCAATGTCATTAATACTAAGTTTAACACTTTAATACAGTAATATTTACTTTTTGTAGTGTGAGACCATATATACTCCAAACGGTGTAAAATTAACTCTATAGGTATTGCTATGAAACTAATAAACAACACTAGCGTAGCATGAGTAAAATGGTACACTACACAGTGTCATATTAACACTAAACATTTAACACTGCTATCAGTGTAATTTTTACTCTCTGTAGAGTGGGACCAAATATGCTCCAAAGTAGAGTAAAATTAACACTTTAAGTATTGCTATAACACTTGTGAACAACACTAGCATAAGAAAATAGTACACTGCACAGTGCCATATTAACACTGAGCATATAACACTGCTATTAGTGTAATGTTTACTCTCTATAGAGTGGGACCATATATGCTCCGAAGGAGTGTTAAAGTTAAGTTTAGGTGTTGATCCAGCACTGCTAATTTTACTGTGTACATATTTTACAAAAGACTAAAACAGAATTCAAGGTTATACAGTGTATCACAAAAGTAAGTACACCGCTCACATTTCTGCAGATATTTAAGTATATATTTTCATGGGACAACACTGACAAAATGACACTTTGACACAATGAAAAGTAGTCTGTGTGCAGTTTTTATAACAGTGTAAATTTATACACCCCCTAAAAATAACTCAATATACAGCCATGTCTAAAACACTCACAACCAAAGTGAGTACACCCCTTAGTGAAAGTTTCTAAAGTGTCAATATTGGTGTGGCCACCATTATTTTCCAGAACTGCCTTAACTCTCCTGGGCATGGAGTTTACCAGAGCTTCACAGGTTCCACTGGAATGTTGTTCCACTCCTCCATGATGACATCACGGAGCTGGAGGATATTCAAGACTTTGCACTACTTTATTTTCCGCTTGAGGATGCCCCAAAGATGTTCTATTGGGTTTAGTTCTGGAGACATGCTTGACCAGTCCATCACATTTACCCTCAGCCTCTTCAATAAAGCAGTGGTCATCTTAGAGCTGTGTTTTAGGTCATTATCATGCATTATCATGTACTCCTCACATGATTGCTGCCACACATGCTTGAGACCATCTGAACCAAACAAATTAATCTTGGTCTCATCAAACCATAGGACATGGTTCCATTAATCCATGTCTTTTGTTGACACGTCTTCTGCAAACAGTTTGCGGGCTTTCTTGTGTACAGACTTCTGAAGAGGCAACCTTCTGGGGTGACGGACATGCAGACCAGTTTTATGTAGTGTGCGGCGTATAGTCTGAACACTTCCCACTTCCCACCTATTCAATCTCTGCAGCAATGCTGACAGCACTCCTGCGCCTATCTTTCAAACACAGCTTTTGGACGTGACTCTGAGCATGTGCACCCAGCTTCTTTGGACGACCAACGTGAGGTTTGTTCTGAGTGGACCCTCAGCTTAGTTTCAGGGTGTTGGCAATCTTCTTGAAGCTTTGGTCATCTTCATGTAGCGCAAAAATTTGTCTTTGCCATGAGGTGCCATGTTGGAACTTTCAGTGACCAGTGTGAGAGCTGTACCACAAAACTGAACACACCTGCTCGCTATGCACACCTGAGACATAGGAACGAGTCACATGACATTTTGGAGAGAAATTAACAAGCATTGCTTAATTTAGATATTTAGGAGGGTAGTCTCTTAGGGGTGTATTCACTTTTGTTGCGGGTGATTTAGACATTAATGTTTGTATATTGAGTTATTTTAAGGGAAGAATAAATTCACACTGTTATTTAAACTGCACATAGACTACTTTTCATTGTGTCAAAGTGTCATTTTGTCAGTGCTGTCCCATAAAAGGTAAATGCAGAATATCTGCAGAAATGTGAGGGGATGTACTCACTTTTGTGATACACTGTACATTAGTGTATTGATTTACTATGTGAATATATGACAGAGTTTCTGCAGATCCTTTAAAAACCTTAAGTTCATTTATCTAAAAATTAGGATTAAAATGTCTTGAATCCACCCCTGAGGTTCTTAAAATGTTACAGACAGTAAACACAGATTTTATTTTTACACAAAGCATTTTGCAGTGTTCAGAGTTGTTTTGTTTAACATATTAATGTTAAATAATAATAAAAAAAAAATACAACAGATTTACTGTAAACTAAAGTAAACTTTATATTGGTGTATTTATTTTTTTAATGGTCTGATGGTTCTCTCTTACAAAGTCTTACATTTTATTTCCCCAAACCTGCAGAAACCATAATTTGAGTTTACTGTAGTACTAGTAATATATGTGCAGCTAAGTCCTCACTACTAAACCCACCAGAATATCAAGCTTTTAGTTTCATGTTCACATTTTTAATTCCATCTTAAAATGAAGCACACAATACATTGAGCCTGCAGTAGATGTGATGTTTTTTTATACATTTCTGTTTATGTTGTGCAGACATTAAAAACAGTCCACATAAAACTACATCTTGATTCTCATATAAATTTTCTGTGTGCCTCTTAAGAGTTGAAGACATCCAGTTCCTAAAAAGCCTGTGTGATGCCACAGCTGCATTTAAGGTGGAATGGTCAATTTAAACAATGTGATAGATTTAGTGAAGAAAATCAGAATAGCAGCTACTTAAATGTAGTGCCATGGCTTGTGCAGTTCTTATTTTGTGAGCGTGCGGGACAGAAAGTGAATCATACTTTTTTGAGGGGGAAACTGCTGTATTTTCATTCCTAAAATTATGATTAATTATCTACTTTCTAATATTTTACTAATACTTTTTTATTTAGGGGTGCTGGGATACATTTCAGGTGCTGGAATTCCACTAAAAAGGGCTAGCGATGCACGTTACATTAACATCTGAAATCTGCACTATTTGACTCTTAATTCCTTTAAATTAACAAAATCACTGTACAGACATTAACACTGTAATACAATCAGCTAAATTTCAGTCTCACATACATAACAATACTAAAATAAACAGCTTTTAAATATAAAACTCATATAAACACTTTTCTCACATTTCAGTAGTAAAAACACAGAGGAGCTAATGTTTTTATAGAGGCTGAATTATAGAAGAAGCTGCAGCAGAGTAGAAGTTCTGGATTAAAACAGCAGAAGAACAGAAACACAAACCCACTTTAAAACCTTTACCCTGATGCTGTAATAAATCCTTTATTAAAACACTGAATTACAGATCATATAAAAGTACAGAGAGTGAGATTCTCCTTCTGAACCCATTAGAACAGACCCTATGCTAAGCTAAGCGGCTAATGTATTCTCCATCTTTTCATTCTCTGATAAAACTGATCCAGAACAGGCTTATCTTGGACTGTGGTGTTACACAATGCTTCATGAAGCTTTCAGTGTAAAGTCTGGATGTTTCACTGGATACAGAGATTAAAGCAGTGTCCTCACTAAAATCACTAGTCACGTTATAACAGTAACCGAAGCTTCGTTACGTCACTGAATCCACTGTGAAGATTCAGATCCCCCGCTTTATTCCACTGACTGGAACTGGAGAACATGTTCTGATGTTTTAATCAGTTATATTTTTCATATTTTATACCTTATTTACTCACAGTTTTTACACCAATCCTTTAAATAAAATGTAATAAAAATAAAATCCATTTAAATAAATCTATAACTGATATATTTTATGGTGGTCTGGAAATGACGTGTGTTCAGGTACATTTCTGGTGTGTTTCTATCTTGGCTACGGAAAAACCCATTGCACGATTGATCCTCTGAAAAGACGTCTAAATTCAACAGTCGGTGGCACACCCAGAACTGAATCACTATCACCCTGCGCCCTGCGCTCCAAAAAAACCCATACCATCCCTTCTTTACCACAGAAAAATACACCTCACCCACAGCCTTCAGCAATCAACTATAAAAATAAAATATATTTAAAATCTGCACAGTAACTATAAATTATTATTAGTTATATTTATTTCTGTCAGTTATAAGGATTTATATTTAAGTTTAGTACACAGACTAAATAACTGTAACTTAATGTAGCAGATACAGGCATTCTGCTGTTTAAGAATTTCAACAGATGTTTATTCTCACTCAAATGCTGGAGTTTTTGAAATGGAAAATTAAAATAGAAAATAACTTTGACTGAACATAAATTTATTTTATTTAACTTTGCTAGTATTTAACTTTTCTATCTGAAAAATAAAGCACATTGTCATCCTGGCGTCTGAGGCTGCCCGTCAATTATATAAAACTTAAAACATTTGAAATTACACAGAAATATAAAGCTATATGTTAGCATTCATTTCTTATCACCAGGGCAAATGTATTAAAATATTAAATATTAGTGCTGGACGATATGGCCAAAATTCATATCACGATATATTCCTTAATTTCGGTCGATACGATATAATTCCGATATCGATATAAATACTTAGAAGGCCTCAGAAAACTGCTAAGAATCCCTGCAATGGAAATATGTACCTACTAGGGGTGGGCGATATGGCCCTAAAATAATATCACAATATTTCATGGTATTATCGCGATAACGATACTCTTGGCGATATGACAAAAAAACAAAAAACTTTTTTATTATTGTATACGATATGATATTGCACACCTTTAAGATATTTAAAAAAAAAAACAATAATTTCAGCAGATTTATAACAGAAGTCAATATTTGAGAATTAAATGATACTAATAATAATAATGCACTCCAAATATCTCCATATATCCAGTATTAAAGTAAAATAAATGACACTTTACAGATATAATCTGTCTCTAGTAAATATTTAATAGGAAATTAGAAATGTGTGAGCTTTTCTTTTGCTTAAAACAGCAAAAAAAATAGTACCCTGATGTGATAATTAGGGATGAGTGATGTGGCACGATATTTCAGAGTATAATATCGTGATATATGATATGGCACACCCCTAGTACCTACTACTGTCTACTTAATTTAAGTCTTTGAAACCTCCTTTCACGAAAACATTATAATACTTAAGAAATAAACAATAGTCAAGATAAATCAATGCTCAATTTTATTTGCATATAGCAAAATAAAAACATGACATCCCTATCAAACATAAGCCAATATAACTATTACCAATAAAAAATAACTTAAAATTAGGATAGAAGCAGAGCTTCTTAGTCTTTTGTAAACAAATTTAACAGATCAAAACAAAAGTGTTCCAACTAGGATAAAGAACACAAGAAGCCTTTATACACATAAAAGCAACAAAATTTCCCCGTCAAATAAACAAACCTATAGGCTTTATCAACTATAAATAACTTAGTTACAATATAAGCTACAAAAGTGCTTCAGCCAAAATACAACTCTTTATGAACATAAAAGGAACATGATATCCCCGTCAAATAAACAAACCTAAAGGATTCATAAACTTTAAATAACTTAAATAACTTACAACATAAGCTATAAAAGTGCTTCAGCCAGTATAAGGAAAATACTGTATGTAGTGGAACTGATTGAGGTGGTGGAACAGATTAGATGTTTTAACGTTACCGCTGCTAACCTGCTCCACTCTCCGGCACAATTTGCAGCAAACTGAAGTTTAGCAGACCTTCCGAGAGTCGAACCAAATCCTCACCACTGAATTAGACCTCCCTCCTTCAATTAATCACTTGTGGAAGCGGCAGGGGCATTCATTTTGCATCAAAAATGTCCCGCGCTGGGAGCCAAGAGGACCCGCGGCTGACAAAGAGGACCCGCAACTGACCGCTGACCGAGCGGACCCGTGGGCGGACCGAGCGGACCCGTAGGCGGACCGAGCGGACCCGTAGGCGGACCGAGCGGACCCGTAGGCGGACCGAGCGGACCCGTGGGCGGACCCGAGGCTAGGCTAGGCTCGGTTCCGTTCCGTTCCACTCCAGCGCGGAAACTTTTCAGATGCAAACCGAGCCTACCTTAACCTTGGATCCGCTCGTGCCGGCTCCGTTTGGCTCCAGCGCGAGGCATTTTAGATGCGTGGCGGACACGAGCCTAGCCTAGCCTAGCCAAATCTAGCCTAGCCTAGCCTATCTGGCTACGTGCCTATGTGATTACGTCATCACGCACAGAGATAGTCCAGCTACGGAAGCTGATTGTGTTCAGCTGTGCGGCGAGCTGACGCCAGTAAATCGCATGTCCGTGACAGATCTGTAAATAATACATATCGATATACCACAAAAATGATATCACCGTTATTGAAACATTTCTTATCGCGATAAATACCGATATCGAATTATTGTCCAGGCCTATTAAATATATTAATTCATTAATTAAAATCTTGTCCATGTAACGCCAGACAGATAGGAGTGACGCTTGCCGAATAAAAGGTAAAGACTGGTTTATTCACAAAGTTGTTAACAGGGAAACACAGCCAGAGAACAGGTTGAGCACCACTCACAGGGTTAACAGGAGACGTAGTACAGGAAACAGTCCAAGATCCGAAGCCAGAGAGACAGTCCGATAATACAACAAATCCGATAAGGACAAAAACAAAAGGCAAAATCCGTGATACAGAAAAAAGGGTCATAACAAAAGGGCAGACAGAAAAGGGTTTGGAAAAACGCTCAGTACGCAACATGAGTCGACAATACCTCGCAACGGACAGAGGTGGAAAAAGTACAGAAAATTTGTAATGGAGTAAAAGTACCTTTACTTTGCTAAAATTCTACTCAAGTAAAAGTAAAAGTACCCATCTAAAAATCTACTCGAGTAAAAGTAAAAAAGTACTCAATTTAAAATGTACTTTGAGTAAAAGTTACTAGTTACTTTTAATTATTTGATGTAAAAAAAAGTCATAAATTATGAATAGGTGACTATAAACCGTATTTTTATATTTTTACAGTTCATTATTATTTTTTTAACTTGCCATTGCTATGCTGCTATTTATGCTATCAAATTTATGGCATATTAATTTACAGAGTTATGCAGTAAACAAAACATAAAAATAGTAAACAAAACCTTTTTTATAACTTCTTAAACTCCAAGCCTAATTTCCACCTGAAAATTCATACCCAAATTTTAAAGCTTTTTACACTAACATTAAATTATTCAGAGAATTTTAATTTTATCAATTAATATTACGAAATTAACTGAAATCACTTAAAAATATACAATTGAACGTGTAATATCAAAACATCAAAATATGGTAAAAACAGGATTTTCAGTTTCTCATTTTTAATTTTAAAATGAAATATTTATATGTGTGTTTATATAAGTGTTTTTACAGTTCTTTATTTAGCTACAAGGTGTTTACATTCACCATGTAAAATTATAAACTGGTTAGATATTATAGTGATCTGCTCCTGGGATATTTCTTTCTTTCTCCAAAGGACTGGAAACTTTATAAGAATAAAAAATACTAATTTTATAACTTAATTTCCAGTAAAGAATGTGTTTCTGTATTCTTTATATCTATCTGCCCAGTAACAGTGTCGGGTTACAGACCCCGCCCCCGCTCTGTCGCCGCCTAACGCGGCACCTGATTGGCCTGATTCAAGTCTTTAATTTTAATTTTAATTAAGTCCAGTAACATAGAAGGGATTGATATATTTGGAAAAAAGATACTGATAAGTCAATTGGCAGATGACACAACTCTTTTTTTAAAGGACAGCAGTCAAATTCCATTAGTGCTACAAACTATAGATTGTTTCTCTAAAGCCTCTGGTTTACTATTAAATATAGACAAATGTGAAATTCTTACCATTCATGAATATCCTTTGCAAACACTATATAATATAAAAGTAAAGAAAGAAGTAAAATATTTGGGAATATTGATTTGTAAAGATAAAGCAGTCTCCGAGAAGAATAATATGCACAATAATATTGAAAAATGTAAATTAATTTTAAGTAAATGGATTCCAAGGGATATCACTATCTTTGGACGTACTCTCCTAACCAAAATGGATAGTTTATCCAGACTGATCTACCCTGCATCTTCTTTGGCGATGCCACCTGACATTATTAAAGCCATAAACAAAACCAACTTTAATTTTGTATGGAAAAATAAATGTCATTATATTAGAAGAGAAGATGAACACCACTATGAGGAAGGTGGTGTTAAAGTAATTGATTTCAGCTCCATGAATGGTGTTCTAAAACTTAATTGGCTGAGAGCATTTTGTAATGATTCACAGTCTTTCTGGTGTATCATTCCTAATGTTGTTTTTCAGAATGTAGGGGGAATTGATTTTCTCTTAAGATGTGATTTTGACTATAATAAGTTACCCATCAAGCTGTCAGATTTTCATCAACAGGTCCTGCTTTATTGGAAACTCCTGTATAAACATAATTTCACACCACATAATTCTCCTGTCTGGAACAACAGATATATTTTGTTGAACAGAAAATCAGTTTTTTATGAGAACCTGTTTTCGAAAGGAATTTGGGCCATATCACACTTTATGGATGACAATGGGGATATGTTATCGTTCAAAGACTTTTGTTTGAAATTTAATGTTGTTTTTGATGGGAAGAGTTACAACAAATTGATAAATGCTTTCCCAGCTGTTCTTAAATCTATGGTTAAAGAAGATGTGTGTCACTCCAAAACTTCTCCTGCTCTGAGTCAACTCTATATAGAAGATACAGACTTTAATAATGAAAAGATGACTAACAGGTTCATTCGGAGAGTGTTACAGAAAGAGTTGTATCCTGGTCAGGTTAAGCGGCAATATATTGTTAATGACTATGGTCTTGATATAATCTATAAAATTAGAACTAAATATATTTATTTTCCTCTTCCTCCTAAAGTAAAGGAAGTCCATTTTAAAATTCTAAATGACATTTATCCGACTAAGTATTTTATAAAGTCTAGATTTAAATTAGAGACTGATGGATGCACATTCTGCAGTGATGAAGAGGAGGATTTAGATCATCTTTTTTTTCAGTGTCACGTCATCCAAGATTTCTGGTGCAGTTTGTGGGATAGGCTCCACGATCAAGGAATTGATTTGCCAGCTTTGAATTCAAAAATAATCAAATTTGGTAGTTATTCTCAGAACCCCAAGACAGAATTTTTGATAAATAATTTAATTTTATTGGGAAAGTTTTTCATTCATAAATGTAGATTTTTTAAAACTAACCCTAATGTATACCATTTTAAAAATTACCTTAAGAATTTTTTGGAGTCTCTTAATTTAGTTAAAAACAAGTCTGCTGAAAAACTTTTTTTAATTAAAAATGTGATCTGATGTAAATCTCTAAATATATATTTTTTCTTTTCTTTTTTTTATTATATATTTTTTATTTATTTATTATTATTATTTATTTTATTTTTTATTTCATTTTTTTTATATATATATTTTTTATGTTGATTTCTATATACATATATGTATATTTCGTGTTTTATATGAATCCTTTTTTTTTGTACACATGCTACTCAACTCGGTGATGCTGATGCCTTGTATTACTATTGGTGCCTTGTTTTTGTTTGTAAGTTGATATTGTAAATTAAAAAAAAAAAAAAAAAAGTCTTTCTTCAGAGAATACTGTAGATTCTGCGCATGCGCGTTAGTAAGCTGTAAACACAGCCAGACCTTTAAATAACGCGTTAAATTCGATAGTATGAGCACTACTTTGAGGATTACTGTCAAATGGACTGATGGATTTACTTATTTGGAGCGATTTAGAAGCAGCAGGGAGAGGTAACGCTGGTGGGGCTGTGTGTGTGTGTGTGTGTGTGTGTGTGAGACTGTACAAATATGCAAATTATAAATATTTCGTAAATGTTTCTTTTCTAAAAGGAAATACAGATAAATAGGCTAGACAACTGAAAGCCAGAGATTCTAAGCTTCAATATATGGCATATTGTGTGTGTATATATTGAGCCTATAATTATTCATAAACACAGTCAGATATTAATTATGATATTTTTCTGGCCCGGGGGTGGGCCAGGGCGCGTTAAGACGATAAAGTAGAAGCGTTTGATTTGATGTCAGTGTTGTCCACTCTCAACGCTCTCTTAGCCAGCTTGAAACTCACACGGAGCTAAAGGTGGGTAATCCAGTTCCAGAAAATAAAAATCCATCCCAGGGATTAGGTTGAACTCCAGAGCCAGCCAGGCAATAGGAGCGAAATCCTGAGATGGATTTTTACTTTTGAACCAGATTACCCCCCTCTACACCTAAACTCATCAAATTAAAAGCTCACACGCGCTCTCTAAACGAACTTACAACACTGAATCATCAACCTCGGCATGTCTTGGCCACAGCAAACATTACAAATTCACCATTCACCATCACTAGGATCAACATATAACTGTAGGAAACGTTCAGTTTACCTTAATATGCTTCTTCAGATTAGATGGTGAATTTCTGAAATCTCGTGGTGTTGAGCTGCTGCATCCGAAAAGAGTTTTTTTTTAATCCAATAATTCTGAAGCTCCTCTCTGCAGCTGGAGACCAGAACTAACTTTCTCACCGGCGCACTACTTGAGTTTAGCGTGACGTGCAGGTCACGCTTTAAATACAGACCAATAGAGAGTCTGAATGCTATATGTTTATACTTGTTATCCAACCACAAGCTTTCCGGATGGCGCGATTTATCTGTGTGTTTTTTTATGTTGCCGGAATGATCCGTGCGCCGTTTTTTTTTTTTTTTTTTTTTAGTTCAGACAGTTTTTTCCCCCCAGCATTTTTTTACTCAGTAACGAGGGAGTTTTCCAATGTAACGAAGTAGATTACTTGTGTCAAAATGTAGTTGAGTAAAAGTAAAATTACCTATTTTAAAAACTACTTTAAAAAGTACAAATTACTCATAAAATCTACTTAATTACAGTAACGTGAGTAAATGTAATTCGTTACTTTCCACCTCTGGCAACGGACAAACGCTAACAGAAGCCTATATATACAAAACCTAGAATTACTATAACCCGGAACTTCCTAGAATACAGGTGAGTCTGAACGGGGGAGCGTAATGCGATTGGGTGAAGGTGAACGGCTGACGGTGACGTCATCGCCCGTGGGATCTTGGGAAATGGCGTTCGGGAGTGTGAAGGGAGAGCCTTGAGACGTTACAGTACACCACGATCCAAATCCAGATGTGCAAAGTGCAATTACCTAGTGGCTATAGATCGCTAAAATAGGGCACTAACAGGGTTAACTGTGTATGTGTATATTTTGATTAGTTATAGATATTTAATAATTAATTAACCACAAGGGATTTGCTGAGTAAACAAAATATGCATTAACGCATTTGTGTGTGTGTGTGTGTGTGTGTGTGTAGGGTGGAGCATGGAGGAATTAGCAGAATGAAAACAGGACTAAAGAAATGTAAGTATACACACACACTCACTCATACACATGAAAATACACACACACTTACACACATACTCAAATACTCACACCCAAATATACACACTCTTACACACACTCAAATACACAAACACAAACACTCATACACACACAATGTGTGTTCTCTCTAATGTGTGTTCTTGTGTTCAGACGGCTGTGATCTCACACTGGATCCAAACACAGCGCACCCAGTTCTCACTCTGAGTGAAGAGAACAGGAGGGTGGAGTGTGGAGAGAGGCAGCCGTATCCTGATCATCCAGAGAGATTTGATGAGTGGTATCAGGTTCTGAGCAGAGATGAAGTTACTGGACGCTGTTACTGGGAGGCTGAGTGCAGCACAGGAGGAGCTGTTATAGCTCTGAGTTATAAAACCATCAGCAGGAAAGGACGAGGTTCAGACTCTGGGTTTGGAGGGAATGAAAAGTCCTGGAGTCTGGAGATCGATAATAACAGATACTTTATTCATGACAATAAAAACAGTTACTCTGTTCTTCACAATGATAACAGAACTGCTCTCCCTCCTCCTCCCTCTCCCTCTTTCACAGTAGGAGTGTATGTGGACTGTCCTGCCGGCACTCTGTCCTTCTACACCATCTCCACACCTTCACACACACACCTACACACATTCTACACCACATTCACTGAAGCGCTCTATGCTGGGTTTGATGTTTGGGGTTCTTTACGTATCTGCGATAAAGAATAAACTTATTTGACACTAGTAATTTACTTTGGAAAACTCCCCGTTACTGAGTAAAAAATAAAATGCTGGGAAAAAAAATAAGTAAACCAATACAGAACACGATTTGTTCCATATTTCCATAAACGTCCAATCCACATGTCTGACACTCACATCCACCCTAAACCCCTCCTCCCTCCGCTCCTCTCTTCTGTGTGCTGCTGCTGGTACCTTTTTAAGTCTCCACCACAGACAGTAAGTACTCCGCAAAATCGGTGCAAAAACACAGGCGTGAGTGTGAAGAGGGGTGTCAGTAGAGATGATTATAAGTTAAGTAGTTAAACGTGTCGGTGAGTGTTTTTGGTGGCTCGCGGTGGACTGTCTGATATCAGATGGATCAGGAGAGCAACACTGCCCACACTCAGTGTCTCACTGCCCGAGCATCAGTCTCACAGTCCTTCACCCCCCACTCATCTCCTGAGACTGATATTTTACAGATAATTATCTAGTCGTGCTTTTGCCAGAAGATGTCAGTGCATGGGGCAGAGCTTATTTTAGTAGACTATTGTGGTTTGATCAATTAGTATGTTGAGTTTTGTCAAAAGAATGATTTTATGGCAATTTAAAGAACAAATCTAAATAAAGTATATATTAAATTCTTATATATTTTCTAATATATAAGAATTTAATACATACTTATTTATTTTGATTTGTTGATCCACAATGTCTCCGGGAGATCACTGGACACGGTATTCCTCACAAAAATATAAACATTTTAACACAAAATATATCGGCGTCCCTTAATTCTAAAAGGTGGCAACCCTAGTTAGCTAGTTAATCTAGCTGTGCGATGTTACGTGCTCAACCTGCATCCACAAATAGAGTTTACCTTTCTGAAAGTCTTGGTGGTGAGAGAAACGCCTCATAATGTTCCCTGTGTTTATGTTCCGCTGACTTTATCACACATAGTTTGCGCTGAGTTTTGTTCTCCATGGCAGCGCAGCTGAACTTTTTCCAGTAATGGTTATTTTGGTTAGCGGGTAAGACGCTGTGTAAATCAGCTGTGTAGCCTGGGGTCTGTGTATTTTTTCATGTTTTTAATGATAATTCCATAAGTTTTTATTGGGAACATTAAACAATCTGCTTGAATGTTAAAAAAACATGTAAACTGCAGTTAAAGCAGAGCAATGGTAAGTTAAAAAGTAATAATGAACTGTAAAACTATAAAAATACGGTTTATAGTCACATATATGACCATAACTTTTTAACAGTAAAGAAAAAAAATGGATCATAGAAACCTATGCCACTTGTTCCTGAAAATGTTTTATGGGGTGGCTGAACAAATACTGCCTGAAAGGTCCAAATTATTATGTGGAATAATAGTTCATTTACAACAATTTAATTTATGATTTGTTGTACTTTTTTTTTATCAAATAATTAAAAGTAACTATGTAAAGTTTACTCAAAGTACATTATTTTTTATTACTCAAAGTACATAAATTGAGTACTTTTTTACTTTTACTCAAGTAGATTTTTAGATGGGTACTTTTACTTTTACTTGAGTAGAATTTTAGCAAAGTAAAGGTACTTTTACTTAATTACAAATTTTCAGTACTTTTTCCACCTCTAAATGAGTGTGTGTGACAGAGAAACTGTGTGTATGTGTGTGTGTGTGGGTGTGTTTGTGATTGTGTGCGCCCTTATCCAATCTTCATCATTAATAATCTACAATTCAGCACAATATTATTGATAATTAATCAATATTCTGATTACTGATCATCTCTGAGCATCTACTGTATATAATATAAACAATATGTGTTTTTGATTTAATCTTTGATTGTTGATTTATTCTCTATTGTAAATTAAATGTTTGATTTATTTTTTGAGTGTGAATGTTTTGTTTATGAGTGTGTATGTGTATTATTGGTAATTGAATTGTTACGATTGCTCATATATTTCGCATGATTTCGGAATTTAATGTTTATAAATGTAAATATATTGTTTATGATCGTGAGTTTATTGTTTATTATTGGTAATTAATCCGTTATGATTGTAAATACAGGGGTTGGACAATGAAACTGAAACTGGAGAGTTGAGGTGCACATTGAATTTGGTTTGGGCAGCTGTGGTTTTATGTTTTTTGGATACAATCCGGGTTAGCACCCAAACATCCCTTTCAGACAGCTTCCTCTTACAGCGTCCACAGTTAATCCTGTTGGATGTGGTTGGTCCTTCTTGGTGGTATGCTGACATTACCCTGGATGCTGTGGCTCTTGATGCATCACAAAGACTTGCTGTCTTGGTCACAGATGCGCCAGCAAGACGTGCACCAACAATTTGTCCTCTTTTGAACTCTGGTGTGTCACCCATAATGTTGTGTGCATTGCAATATTTTGAGCAGAACTGTGCTCTTACCCTGCTAATTGAACCTTCACACTCTGCTCTTACTGGTGCAATGTGCAGTTAATGAAGATTCATCACCAGGCTGCTCCAATTTAGCCATGAATCCTCCCACACTAAAATGACAGGTGTTTCAGTTTCATTGTCCAACCCCTGTATATTGTTTATGCTTGTGAGTTTATTGTTTAAGATCAGTGATTATTATAAATGACAGACATCAGACAGTAAACAGACAGGACGGTGCAGAACTGAAAGAGGAGAATCAGTGATTTTAATAATCTGAGAGAAAGGTTCTGTATCAGAGTCGTTCACAGTGAACAGAAGCTCTGAAGATCTCAGTGCTTTTTAAAGCTTCATCACAGAAATCTGTTATATGAAATGATTATGAGCGTCCTGTATCTGATATCTGAGAATATTCTGTACAGAATCTGATAATCTGATATTAAATTCTTCTTCAGATGTGAGATTATCATGTGCCGTGTTCAGTTTATCTCAGAAATCTGATGGAGCTAGAAATCAAGTTACACCTGAATTGGCAGAATTCCAATTAAACATTATGATAATTTTAAACAATGGTTCTTTCCTTAATGACAATGAACAAACTAATAAAAACTGAAATTTAAAAATTCAATTCAATTCAATTTTATTTCTATAGCACTTTTTACAACAAAGGTTGTCACAAAGCAGCTTTACAGAGAAAAACAGGTCCACACCTCTTATGAGAAGCACCAGAGAGATGACAATTTTATGGTGACACAGTGGCAAGGAAAAACTCCCTTTAAGAGGAAGAAACCTTGGAAGGAACCAAGACTCAGTCAGAGGAACCCATCCTACTCGGGTTGACCCGCTCAGTACAAACAAACAACAAACAACAAACAAATAACAGAACAAAACAACAGTACAGAGAATTAATGTGAACTATAGCTAATATAACAGGTACTAATTTATTAATATAAAAATGTGATGGGCACAAACTATAGAGCTATAGCTAATATAGAAACAGATTCTGAGTGTGTTAACGTTAATCAGTGCAGGGTTGTAGAGCAGGAATGCAACACAGCAAGAAGTGGAGAGCCAGACTGGGGACATGAGGAACAGGGCATCTCCATACATGTAAAAGAGATAGATAGAGAAAACAGAAAGGGAAGAAAGTAAGTGCAGTAAGGCGATTATCAGTAATAATATAATTAACAACAACTGATTTAGGTGCTAGTGATCGTATATTTAATAGCCCTAGTTTAATACAGATGCTGCTGGTACTGCTGGTAGAGATGGATGCAGTTGTTTTAAAGCTCTCCCAGTTGTCCACGTAGCCGACTCCGCTAGCAGAGCAGTGGAGAGCGTAGAGGCAGCTGAACGGCCGTCGTTGGTACCCACATCGATCCCGAAGCACCGTAGGAAGCCACCGGGCGACGTCCAGGACCCGAGCTCCTGGACAACACAACACTACAGCACATAGACTGTATATAAAGATGGACGCCGTGTCGCCGTTCCCATTCACTCAATGAAAATGAAGCCAAAATCTTCCGCCATTTTAGCGATTCAGAGACCAGAGTCTGCGCAGTAGAGACCAGAGGAGGGAGAAAGGCTGTGGAGAGACCGCCTACTCATTTAAATAACCCCGCCCCTGAGGGCTGCCTCGCGGTCCCCGACTGCAGAGCGGGGCGGAGCGGACGGTCTGTTATTGGTCCCGCCCATAAGCAGCCCTTTTACAATAACCACACCTTTTTTGAATAGAGCCGAATAAAGTTTTAAAAACCGAATTCTGTGGGGATATAAAAATTTTACAATATAAGCAGAGGTTACACTAGCTGTTGCATTTAAATAATGGAGGTAGAATTACAGTATATTAGAAAAAAACGTGATTGAAAGTTGTCTGTTTTGCCATTGAAACCTATGGGGATGAGTGGAGTTACACAGCTTTCTGCAGCCGAACAGCAGGGGGCGCCCGACCTGTGGGGGCTTCACTTTTAAGAGACGATGCTCTGTCCAGCTATATACAGTCTATGCTACAGCATTACCCTTAGCTTGAGACACCTTTAAATGCCTGACAATAGAATCTCCTCGGGGCTGGGGGAGGTGAAGGAGGCGACGGCGACGAGCTGAGGACCTCATTCCGGTTTGCGGAGGCAAAATCCGGCTGAGAAGGAAGGGGGGAAACCCGCTTGCCTCGGCCGCGCTGGCGCTCCCAGGCCCCTCCCGGAGCGGGGGTGAAGATGACGACCGCCGGGGTCCGCCGGGGGTTGAGACGGCCGCAAAGGAGGCATCGCGGGATTCCTCCAGCCTCGTCTTCTGCCGGTGGAGCTCCGACTGTCGGTCGTAGTGATGTGTCGTTCTCGAACGATCCGGCTCTAAGAGTCGGCTCTTTGAAGTGAACGATTGGAACCGGCTCTACATTGGGAGCCGTTTTAGGATTCTCTTTGGGAGCCGTTTTTTTTCCTTCAGTATCTTGCTGTCTCTCCGCCTCCCTGTCGTTGCGCTTGTGCTCTGAAAGTGCCACAGAGCGGACAGTTTTTTTTTCCAACGTCGTTTTTTTTTTGTACTTCGGTGCCTACTGCCTTTTTTATTATTATAAGTTATTATAAAAAATAAAAAATAAAAATTTTATTAATAAAGCATTGTTATGCAGCACGTTTACTCATCACAAGTGCTTAAAATGTCAATAATGAAACAAAATGTTATAAAATTAGGTTTAATCTATTAATTAATTAATAATGTAAAAAATATATATGGGGAGCCATCTGGGAGCAAAAAAAGAGCCGGCTCTCCACAGTAAGAAGAGCCATTAGAGCCGCATCTCAAAATAGAGCCGAAAATCCCATCACTAGTCGGTCGAGCAGGCGCTGGATCTGCCGATCCAGACAGGCGAGCTCCTCGCTGAGTGTCAGGAGAGCACGGTCCTCCGCTGACGCCATTACCTCGAAGTAAGCACAAACACACAAAAACAGCGGCAAAAAATTGAGTAATAACACGAAATTATTAGCTACCTGAGGGATTTTATAGGTTTAGGAAGGTTATAAAGACGGTAAGAGTTAATAAATAGTATAAAACGTAAAGAAATAACAAAAACAGAGACCAGCAACACAGACGTGCTAAACAAACAGCGTGTAGGTACGTAAACCGGAAGTTGCGTCACTCACCGCGTAATCAGTAATCAGGGGTAATATAATATAAATATAAGTAAATATAAACAATAGTAAAAGGAAAAACCTAAATTTTCCATAGAGACAAATGTAGGACACTCACGTCAAACTCACTGAATATGAAAATTAAATAAAAGAAACTAAGAAAATAAAGTTTTTAAGAGATAAAATACTAGCACTACAGCACTAGCACTATAAAACTGGGTATATACAGTGGCATGAAAAAGTATTTGCCCCCTACAGATGTATTTTGTTTTTGCTTTTTTGTCATACTGATATTTTTCAGATTATTAAACAAACTTTAATATCAGACAAAGATAACCTGAGTAAATATAAAAATCACTTTATAAAAGATCATTTTATTTTACTAAAGGAAAACAAAACTATCCAAATCAATCCAGCCCTGTGTGAAAATTATTTGTTTCCTAAATCTAATAACTCTTGGCGGCAATAACTATATTCTTGCTTTAATGATGACTGGTAACTAGTCTTTTAGGGCTGGTCCGAATAGCGTTTTTTGAGCTCCTGATTGGTTTCGAACATTTGTTTTTAAAAAAGACTGATTAAAAACAAATTAAAGTAAATAGAAATGCAGCTTACGGCCCCCTTAATCCACTGCAAAATTTTCCACGGACCCCCGGCCCCGAAAAAAAAAGATTTCCCACCCCTTTCGGGTCGGGCTCAAGGCTCAAGAAAATGGTCTGTGATAGGCGTCTGTTTTTTTAATTCACCCTGTTCTTATTTCTCATTAAATATCTACTAGAGACAGATTATATCTGTACAGTATAATTTATTTCACTTCAGCCCTGAATGGAGTGCATTATGTCTCCTGTGCTCTGACCGATGAGACGTTTTCACCCCAGATTTTTTCTAGTTTTCACTCCGGAATTTCTGCTGCCCCACACCACGGCTTATGCTCTGTGCACAGGCCAGGAGTGCCGCTGCTTCGCGGCTTCTCCACTGCGCAGGCCGGCCCAGTAAATTGCTGTTTTTGTGTTTTCGCACTTAGGCTATTTCCTTAAAAATAAAAAACAAAAAAAACATTTGTTCAGAAAGTATTTTATATTCTTAAACATAGTCAATTATATTACAGTACCAGACAGTTATTGTAAATTATGTTACTGTTCTTCGTCTATTTCGGTTTAATGATTGTGCAGTACATAGCAGTATTACTGATTTTGTATTTTTGCACTTGGGCTATAAGCTCAATATAAAATTGTTTGTTTGTTTGTTTACAAATTATTTTATATTCTTAAACCATGTTAAATTATATTAGATTAGAGGAAATTAATTCAGACATCATTCTTGTAGGCTAGGCTTTTTGTAACTGATTATCTCCTACTGTTTCCACATTACCCCTTACATTTTATTATATAAAAGTTATATAAAAGTTTTTATCATGTATAATAGAGGACTGATTTTTTAAACCCACTCCTGATCGCTCCCGCATGTTTTTGTCCCGTTACCGCTCCTGCAAAAAAACGCTTCTTTTAATCCCGCACCCGCATTTTTGCCGCTCCCTCCCTGCGGTCCTAATAGGAATTGTGCTTCAAATTTACTTATATATTTATTAAAACAGCAATTCAGCGCTGAATAGAGCTGTCACGTTTCCTACCACAGTCCAAACACATGCCGTCAGGTGAATTGGAGATGCTGAAAATCTCCCATCGGTGTCTGTGTGTGTGTGTGTGTGTGTGTCGGTCCATCCTCCGCTTTTTTTCTTTAGGGTTTTTTGTTGCTTGCATGAGAATCATTGCGTGATTGTTACAATTTTCTTAACTATTTATTAATTTGCTCCCGCATCATCTGGATTGATTAAACTCCCGCTCCCGCCAAAAACAATTAAGTTCTGTCCCGCACCGCAAGATATTCTGACGGGACCCGCGAGAACAGAAGTGTGATGTTAGAGTGAGGTGGAACTCTGGAAAGAAAAAAAATCGAATATCCGAATACCAAAATTAAAAAGCGAATACCTACTCAATGAGCTAATATCCGAATACCCGAATATTCGGGTCCAGCCCTAACATCTTTCACATCTCTGTGGAGGAATTTTGTTCCACTGTTCTTTACAGAAATGTTTTAATTCAGACACATTTTTCAGCAGAAACGTCCTGTTTAAGACATACTTCCATACTTACCAAGATCTGGCAGCCATGCTCCCTTATTCTGATAACATAGCAAACAGTCAAGCAGTGTTGTGCCAGTTCATTTTACTTTTTTCGTGAGATATTCAAATGAATACTTTTTTTCACACTACAAGCTAGAAATCACTATACGTTCTTTGAAACTGCTCATTTGCTCATGGCACTGCAATTGTGGGTTTCTTACCAGTTGATGAAAATGTTCATAAGGAGAATCGGTGTCTGTCTCCGTGCCATCACTTCCACTAGCCTTTTTTTTTATTGCAGCGCTTTCTCTCACTCTCTCACTCGTCATTGCTCTCTCTCTCTCTCTCTCTCTCTCTCTGTATCTCTCTCTCTGTATCTCTCTCTCTTTCTTTCTCTCTCTCTCTCTCTGTATCTCTCTTTATCTCTCTCTGGGTCTGGGACGCCAGACTTCACTGTTGAGCCTTCTGGAGGTGTCGTGGGCCTAATTCAGCGAAACACTGACGAAGGAAGGTGCCTGCCTGATGACCCCTGAGAAGAGCTTGCACTGAAGTTTGTGTTTAAGTTTGGATGAAGGGGATTGGTGTGGTCCTGCTCTTGTAATAATTTGTCTCATGAGTTTTTGTAGACGTCTGAGTACTTGGCAGTTGAGGCACGGACCATGAACATAGTTCACTATGCTTCTGGATTCTTGTCGAGCCAGTATCAGATGGTAGTGGTTGCTGTGTTCTGCTCACGCAACTTATAATGTGATTTATTGTGTGTGATTGTGCTTAGGTAAGTGTGTTGTTGCCATAGTTAAAGGAAGTGAGCTTAGATTAAGGAGGGATTCTGTGTGTTCATAGGTTATTTTTTGGTAGGTCTGTTACTTGGCAGTTGAGGCAATGGACCATGAACATAGTGTTAGGCTGTGCTTCTGGATTCTTGTCGAGCCAGTATCAGATTGTGGTGGTTTTGCTATTGTTGTTAGTTGAGTGAGTAGTAGATCCTGGCTGAGCCCTATGCATAACCCCAGCTGTTAGGTGCAGGATTTGTCAATTTCCTGTATTATATTACTTACTTACAGCCCTCCAGTCCTCCGCGATTCATCACGGGTAACGTTGTGCGGAAGCCAGTATGTTATTAACTAACCAGCGTTCATTTACAGTGATGTCTGCCGTTCATGACACATAATGTGAATTAATTCACGTTCAAGTTCTTTATAAAAAAATGTGTTGCGTTCAGTTCAACGTTCACGAAAAAAATGAGCGTGTTCAATGAACGCGTTCTTTTGAACAACACTGCAGTCAAGACTGAGAAGTGAAGAGCAGCAAGTGTTCATTTTAGGCTGCATTATAGCATTTTTCGATATTTAGGTTAACGGTGTGTTGAAAGGCTGCATAGTAGTTTGAATAGCCTCTATGCTGTGGTTCAACATGTTTTAAAAAGCACTCAAACAAGAGAAATAACAGATTTTATTTAAGCATGACTAAAGTAAGTGTAAAAAGTATAAAAGTAATATTAGCAAAAGGTATGCCCACACTGAATAAGAGTAAAACATTGTTAAATGCATTTAAGACAGTTGCATTGCATTAATTCATAAAGCAGCCCTGTTTGTAGCCTGATACAAATACGTTATAGCCAGTGTTCTCAAGTCTCACCTTTTGAGCGTGTAACACACGCACCTCAGCGAGTTCACACGCTCACATGCCACACATGGTATTTCTCACTCTTGCCAATCCATCGGCTGCATATTATAATGTACATACCTGTCAAGTCTCCCGTTTTGGCCGGGAAACTACCGTATTTTACTCCTTTTTCCCGCCCTCCTCCTGTATTAGTATTTTCCCGTAAATTTCCCGTATTATATTAAAATTGAAAAAACTTTATTATTGACGTGACTGACCGCTGTGTTTCTTAACCAATCGGGGTGCCGGTTCAAGGAGAAAGTCCCGCCTTTCAGAAGAAACAGCCAATTAGCTTGCTGGTTTTGCGGAGCGCGGCTGAGGGTCAGTGTGGGTCAGCAGTAGTTGGAGCAGCTGACATTAAATCATATCTGGATATATGGTGATTTTTCTAAAAGAAAGGTATCGGAGCAAACCATGTAAACTGTGATGAGATTGTTTCTGATAGCTGGTTAAAAAGACTCGTCTCTGAATCAAAACACACAAATCAAACCCACTGTGTGGTTAATAAATTACAGCTTGTGAATTGTTAACTTTGGAGTGAGTTAGATAGATGGTCAGGGTTTGAAAAAAATCTCTATATATATAATGTTCAACCTGCCCTGATGTACCAGATCAGCCAATAACTATTTCATTTTTAAACTGTTTATTAATTTATGATTACAGGATTTATTGTAAGCTATAATGAACGAAAATTCATTTAGCTAACTAGTTATCTAGAAAATGTTGTGGACAGCCAGAATTTAGTACAGTACTTAATCTTAATGTTTGTTGTTTAAAGCAATTTCTTAACCATGATCACTGCCCTAAAATTGGGTTTTCCAGCAGATCCATCTAATCAGCTAATAAACAACAAACTTTTTTTTTAATAGTTTAGGGTTAGTTTTAGGGTTTGTTAGTGTAATTTGGTGTAATTTATTATTTAAAAGGGGCAGAAGATATGGTTGAGCTGGAGAGAGAAAAAATGTGGAGAGGACTGAAATTAACTGAACTGATCAGGACTGGACTGAAGTATCATATAAAGACTTCATGTTAATATCTAGAAAAGATTTTATTTAGGCCTTATTATAAGAATTACATAGGTAGGAATATCCACAACACTTTAGTATCAACAAAGATAGACCTATTACATTTTGATAATCTAATTGTAGTTTGTAAAAGGTTCACAGGAGGTTATTTTAGATTTCTTGTGAACCTGTCTTAAAATGTAAGGGATACTGAACCTCGGTTGGGCTAGTAAGGCTCGAAGTGGGCGGCGGAAAATTTCCCTTGTTTTTAAATCCAAAACTTGACAGGTATGAATGTACTCTCATTGAGCCAATCAGAATATAGATCGCTCTGTTGTTAGGCAGACCTAGTCAAAGAGGGTGGAGTTTCAGTCAGAGTGTCAGGCACGAAGAACTGTCCGATTCGAAAGTTCTGAAACACAAGTCGGTGAACAACTGAAGAAGAACTGTGCACCCACCCTCCCACCCCCCGTTTAACAACTGAAGAAGAACTGTGCGCACACCACACAAACTTTATTAGCAGAAAAACAGCTAAATAATGTAAAAAAGATACGCCAGTAACTTAAACACGGTTTCCTTTACAAAACTAAATATTTTAATAAATAATTTAAGCCATAAGAGCCAGTATTAAAATCAGCCACAATTCCCTTCTTTCTCGCAGCTGGGAACAGCGAGTTAAAGTGACAGTATTTGAACACCCAGCGTGTTTCTTTGGTACCGTATGAGCCGGTGTTCTGTCAAATTGTCCTACCTTTTCAAACTGTGCTGCCCTAATTTACATTTAACTGTAAAAATATAACAGAGGCACTATTTTAGGGCATGTACCCAGTGAAATTCCAGTAGATGTATGCTATTAGATTTGGATTGCAAAAGTGATTGTATGGCAAAGTTAAGGCAAATAGAGCTTATTACAAACTGCTTTTGTATTTATTTATGATAATAATTGTAATTTTTAGTTTCCATTTACACATTTGTGCAATAACAGTGCATCCAGGTTGTTTAATGCACATAATGCCACCCTAAAACAGATTAATTATGAATAAAAAACACAAGAAGCAATTCAATTGTGTAGGTCAGCGCATGTGCAGTACCTTTGGGAAGCATATATTGATGGGTAGGACAATTCAACAGAACACCGATATACCACCCATCACTACACTAAACTTCTTATATTTAATATGTTGATGATAAAATATGCTTCTCTGTAACCCCACATACATAGTCAGTTGTGCTCCACTAATTATGACGGGCTGGTCTAAACCAAAAATGGCAGGGCCGATTTTTTGTCCCAGTCCAGCCCTGGTTTAAGATCATCCACAGCATCTCAATCAGACTTTAACTAGACCCTCCAAAATCTTCATTTAGTTTTTTAAATTAATTCAGAGGTGAACTTGTTTGTGTGCTTTGGATCATTGTCCTGCTGTAGAACCCAAGTACACCTGAGCTTGAGGTCCCTACGGAAAAGATGGCTGGATATTCTTCTTCAGGATTGTCTGGTAAACAGTGATGTTATCCTGTTATTATTTGTATTAACCCTCAGTTCTACAGTGTTACGGTTCTGTACAGACGCTTGCAGTGCTGCCTCTGTCCTGAAGATGTCACCATTACCCAGATTTAGAAGTGCATACATCAGAGTAAAGGCCATGGAAATATTTACACATTAACTATATGGCACTTAATCATAACATACATCACATATATTTTTTTTAATTATTCAGCACTAAATACTGAATGTATATTAGTCATGTATATAATAAATACTACTAGAAGTGATATAAAAATAAATAAATTAATATATAATATAAAGCTTTAGCTGAAATGTTAAATAACATTAAAGGGCAGGATATATACAGAGACAAAAAAAAATGAATAGAAACATACACACTAAACTTACAGTCAGTAATTTACAAAATATAGAAATGATATAGCAGTCTGTAATGTAAGGGTAAAAAGTAAGGTTTAAACTGTATAATATGTAATATGAGTCAGTGTGTCATATAATACTGTAATACTGAGTATGTAGTATAAATGATTATTGTGTTTATAATAATTCAATAATAATAATAATAATTCTGATTTATTGACATTATAAATTTATTGAAACACTTATTTTGTCAAGTACAGTACAGGCCAAAAGTTTGGACACACCTTCTCTTTTTAAATGCGTTTTTTTTATTTTCATGATTATTTACATTGTAGATTCTCACTGAAGCATCAAAACTATGAATGAACACATGTGGAGTTTTATGTACTTAATAAAAAAAGGTGAAATAACTGAAATAACTATTTCTTCAAAATAGCCACCCTTTGCTCTGATTACTGCTTTGCACACTCTTGGCATCATTCTCTCAATGAGCTTCAAGAGGTGGCCACCTGAAATGATTTTCCAACAGTCTTGAAGGAAGGAGTTCCCAGAGGTGTTTAGCACTTGTTGCTCCTTTGTCTTCACTCTGTGGTCCAGCTCACCCCAAACCATCTGGATTGGGTTCAGGTCCGGTGACTGTGGAGGTCAGGTCATTTTTTGTTAAGTACATAAAACTCCACATGTGTTCATTCATAGTTTTGATGCCTTCAGTGAGTGTAAGAATATGGAGGAGTTTTGCCTTACTATGTTCATTGTTCATTGGATTAAAAGGTTAATCTGTGTGTTACTAATCAGCATTTTAACTTAATCAGTATGTTATTCAAGCATTTAGCATGATTCATGATGATTCAAATTGTGACTTAGAATGTACGTACATTGTGTCCTTGTGCCTAAAGCACAAGGCCGGTTTTCTCCAAGATAGCGTGGTTTATGCCACAGGTGTCTGGAGATACGCCTCACTCTGATCCTAAATCCTGGTCCAAATCAAAACCCTGAACCAAATTCTTACCTTGACCTTAACCTCAGTTCAAATGCTGGTAAAAATCCTAACCTTGATCTAATCTTTGACCTTAGCTAGATAGCTAATCCTAAACTCTGGTTTGTTTGCATTCTGAAACACTTCTGTGGACGGTTCAGACTTTCAGATCAATGACAGAAAATTGAATCAGGCATTTGTCACCCATTAAACAATAAAAGAAGAACAAGAGGTGTTGTGTGTAAATCCAACTCTGCTTTGCAGGCAGATGCGTCACTTAGCAGTATGGGTCAGAATACGCTTGTGATTCTGGATCTACTGTAACTGTAGATTAACCCTTATTTATAAACAGAAATAAAAGGAATCCCAGGGGAATCTTTTACATTCGTTCTGCTGAAGGATAAACCAGCATTCGAGGAGAGACAGATTCAGAATTCAGCACAACACCTGAAGAAATGACAGCTCGCTGACCGTACAACATTCTACAAACCAATTAATGTCCAGTATAGCGAGACTTTACCCACATAGGTGAAGACAACAGGATGTAGTAAAGTCAAGTTTTAACAAATCTGGAGATATATAGAGATATGACAGATCTTATGATAGAACCCTAATAAATCATGGTACTTTTATTGTCCGTATTTAAGTACATCTACATGTAAATCTTTTTCTTCTTTTACTCCAGTGGAGGTCTAAAGGGAGGAGTTTAACTGGAGTAATATGTGATGTTGTGTATCTGTACTGTAACTGCAGTACAGGGTGTGTGTAGTTCCTCCAGCACTGTGAGCTGCTGAGTGTAGATCTCTGGATCTAGGCAGCACTACAGTACTGACTATAGTACTGTACAGTATCTACAGACTAGAGGAGGGTTTAGACTCTGGAGTCTAGTCTCACTCGCTGGAGAAACTTTCTGAGTGAACAGTTAAGAGCTTCTGTAAGAGTGATAAACGCTATAAATGTAAATCTATATATAAAGCCCTGTTTTCACAGTCAGACTGATAACAGTTCCAGTATTTCCACAGTTCTACAGGCTGAACTCGCTCTGTAATCCTGATACATCACTTCTGTACACTAAGAACACGCGTTATTTACACTCTATTTTATATAAAGCTAAGAAGGAGAGGAACTCCAGGCTGTAAAAGCTGTTTAATCTGTAGTTTATAAACTCTAAACTCACCTTCTGACTCCTGCTGCAGAGCTGAGGCAGATTCTACAGGGAACGCCCCCTTCCTGAAGGTGTGGCTCCTCAGGCAAGTTTACCGTAATGAACAGATTATAAACGCCCTAGAATTAATCCCTACTGAAAGAACTGCATTACTGGATTCTGCTTTATACTGTATAAAGTTTTACGGTTTATACTTATCTGGTGCTGGTTTAGATAGTTACCCAGTCTGGCCAGGCAGACCAGAAAAACAGCATCCAAAATATAAATTATGCTGCTCTGTTCTGGTTTGGTTTGTTCAGAGAAACAGCCCATATGGAAAAAAATGTATGTAAATTAGTGGTGTCAAAAAAACCCCAAAAAACTAATTAATCACAAAATCAAATTAATATGTAATTAATCACACATTTTCTTCTGTAAGACTAAGCTTTTCATAATGGGTATTTAAATGGGATAAAAGGGATTAGTGATAGAAACATTTAGATTTGTATAATAAATATTTGGATTAACACAACAATATTCTATGAATAAATCATGTATAAAATCATGAATACAATTTTTAATATACTGGCAGCTTCTTGTTTTAACTGCCTAATATAAAGTGTCAATGTTGACAGCCCTAATAAAATGTATTCATAAAATATATTAGAAAAGAATGAAATGCCCAAAATATTACGTTTCTTTAATATACTATAATTGTTTGAAATACATTTTGCAATTTAAGAATATATTTAAAATGCATTTCACATATAAAGGAATACATACATTTCTATTCCATGTGGGTTAAATGTAAATAATTTTCTAACTGTTTTTCTTTCCCATATAGAATATAAATATACAGATCGGTCACAATAATTACATTATCAGATTATTGTACAAAATGCAGGCATAACCTCAGTAATTGTGGCTGACCTCAGAACTGCTCTCTGTGTTTATATAATAAGGAAATCCCATTATAATGAATTAGGCAGAAAGTTAATTCCGCAGTTTGATTTGTTTGAACCTTCTTAATAATTACAAGTTTATTGTTCTTTTCAAATAATGTTTATATGCATTAATATGCTGTTATATTATCACTATCATTATCTGGGATAATATATCATACACAATGGTAATTGTGACAGACCTAGAAACATACATAAAACACATTTATAAATACATTTAAATATTAAAACAACTGATACATCTGCTTATATTGTATTTTGCCTATAAAAATAAATGCCCAAATATTTATTGTTCCGAGTTTAGCAGAGATAATTCATATTAATCGCAGCTACACTGCAACAATTTTACAGTTATCTGAATTATACGATTCTGTTTTTAAAAATATATCTTTATTATTATTATTATTATTATTATTATTATTATTATTATTCTGCAGTATATTTCTTTCCTACAGTCACGTGACCTGATCCACCACACAGTGAACATCGCCCTTTAGTGGCACCTAGAGAATTACTTTATAGCAGATTCACTAACAGGAGGATCCAGACACTGTCCAGTCCGGATCTGGACCAATAATCAATAAACTATAGAACATTATTTAATTTTAACAGAGTGTTTCTATTTTAATCAACTTCTATTTTATTCAGTTTTATTTTGGAGGTTTTGGCGCATTCTGCTGATTGAAACATGCCACAACACCCCCTTACACAACATTCTCACATAGCTTATCCTATTACAACACTGCTATAAGAATGAAGAGGAGGCAGCTCAAATAAAAATAACATTATTATTACTGTTATTATTAATAATACCAACAACAATATTAATTAGAATAATACGTTATTTAATATATATTGATAGAAATAATATGATTAACAAACAAATACATAAACAATTATAAATATAGTGATTCATTTATTTGCATGGATTTAATATATTGTAAGTAGTACCAGTTATATAATAATAATAATAATAATAATAATAATAATAATAATAATAATAATAATAATAATAATTGTTATTCTTATTATTATTATTCTTAATAATATTTAATTGTTTTGTTGTTAAGATGTTATTAGTTTTTATTAATAAAATAATGGCCAGTAAAATCATAATTATGACTAAAATGTTTAATGTTTCAGGTTGTAAGTCAGTAAAAGTGAAGTAGATGGAGCATGATAATTAATACTAAATTAATAATAATTAATAGAAAAACAGAGACTTCTCCTAAAATACAGTAAAACATCTGAGTGACAGTCTCTCGGACCAATGAGAGCACTGCGTGGGCGGGGCCTTTTCTCTGAGCTGAACGTTTTAAAATTGTCAGCGGTGGGGGGTTTGGGTGTGAGAGAGATACGTTTTAAAATCGAAAATTTGTTTTGGTTTATACAGAGAAACAGCCAATATGGAAAAGAAATGTATGTCTTTGTGTCAAAATAAATCTAATTGATAATGGGTATTTAAATGTGAATAAAAAAATCAGTGTTAGAAACACTTAGATTTGTATAATAAATATTTGGATTAACACAACAATATTCTATGAATAAATCATGTATAAAATCATGAATACAATTTTTTATATGATGGTAGCTCCTTGTTTTAACTGCCTAATTTAACGTGTTAATGTTGACAGCCCTAATAAAAATGTATTTATAAAATACATTTTTAAAAAGTATGAAATGGCCAAAATATTAGGTTTCTTTAATATATAATTGTTTGAAATACATTTTGCAATTTAGGAATATATTTAAAATGTATTTCACATATACAGGTATACATACATTTCTATTCCATGTGTGTTAAATGTAAAAAAAAACTGTATTTATTTCCCATATATAATATAAATATATAGATCTGTCACAATAATTACATTATCAGATTATTGTACAATATACAGGCATAACCTCAGTAATTGTTGTTAACTGCAGAACTGCTGTGTTTACATAAAAAGGAAATTCCATTATAATGAAAGAGGCAGAAGGTTAACTCCGTTTTAAAACAGCAGTTTGATTTTTCTGAAACTGGAGAATTATTTTATTTTTAAGTGTTGCTATTTTAATCAGCTTCTATTTTATTCTTGAGGGTTAATTTTATTTTATTTTTGATGTTTTGGCGCCATCTACTGAATAAAACATGTCACAACATCCAGCAATAATATTATAGGAAATGATATGATACCAAAAAAAACAAATTAATAAACGATTATAAATATAGTGATTCGTTTATTTGCATTTATTTAATATATTTCAACAAAATAATAAGAAGAATACAAAGTAAAATGATAAAATGATAACTAATTCATCATTTAATATATAATGGTAATAATAAGATAATTAACAAATAATATTTATAAACATTAATAAGTAATTATTGAATATATGTCAGAAATAATATTAACGAACAAGAAATAAAGAATTAATGTCATTGTTTGTATTAATTTAATATTAATAATTTTTGTATTTATTTACTACTTTATAAGTAATACAAATTGTAATAATAATAATAATAATAATAATAATAATCAGAAGAAGAAGAAGAAGAAGAAAAATAAATTATTATTAATAATTAATTATTTAATTATTATAATTTTCATTAATATTACTTACTGTTAGTGATATTTGATCATTTTGTTGTTAAGTTTTTATTTGTTTTTATTAATAAAATATGAGTCAGTAAAATCATAATTATGATTAAAATGTTTATTTTCAGGTTGTATGTCAGTGAGAGTGAAGCAGATGGAGTGTAATAATTAATAATATATTAATAATAATTAATAGAGAAACTCTGAGCTGCTAAAAAGAATCTGAGTGACAGACTCTCTGACCAATGAGAGCACTGCGTGGGCGGGGCTGTATCACCGTGACCTGAGCTCTGATTGGTCGGTGTTACAGCGCGAGCTCTCTCCTGGGTTAGAGGAGGGTTAGCTGAAGCTCCTCCGTTATGATGTGAAATTTACAGGGTTTAATTTCCACATTCTGAGCGTTATTTCCAGCGTGTAGATCAGGTTTATTTACAGTATCAGTAAGATATCAGTGCAGTATGAGTGTTATTCTCAGTTCTGAGCTCCGTGTGAGGGATATAAAGGAGTTGGACTGAAAGCTGAGGACTTTTCTCTGAGCTGAACGTTACTGGAGCTGAACTGAGGAGCTGCTTCACGGGTTAAATTCTCTCTTTAAAAGGTGAGGAACCGGATACTTTCAGGAGTGGAGCTGCAGAGTGAGTTAGACTGAGTCTAAACTCATATCTAGCTGTATCTGTGGGTCAGTCTGAGGGGGGGAAAGGGGTTAGCGTTAGCTATGGTACAGTTAGCCCCTCCTGAGGCAAATGTTATCCCTTTCCCGCGCTTTTCAGCCCCAGCGCGAGACACCTCTTTTCCCGCGCTTTTCAGCTCCAACGCGAGACCCCCCCTCACAGAGCGCGTTCTGCATAACAATGAACTGCTAGTAAAATGTACACAATAATTGCTATATATTAATTATTATTTGTAACAGACAGTGTTACTTAAACACACACACATTTGCTATTGCAATATTTTTTTAAAATAAAATAATCACCATTCTATGAGCTGCTTACAGGCTACTTGTTGAGTGGTATTTGCCGTATTGTTGGGTGATCCTGGCAACATTGTGTATGTTTGGGTCAGAAAGGCAGACTTTGATGTGGAGAAGTTTTTTTCAGAGGCATTAAGCCGTGTTAGGTTCGCAAGGCTTACAAAACCTCAGCTTATTAAAATTGTAGAGCATTATGATGTTGATGAGGTTTCAGATGAGATGAAAAAGTCAGAAATTGTGAACTGTCTGCTTTTATATTTCGGCATATCTGATGTGACGGCTGAATTGGCTAGGTCAGAAGCTATGAAAGAGCGAGAGTTTTCTAGAACGAGTAGAGAGAAGGAGTTGGAGTTAGAGAGGGCTCGAGTAGAATTGGAGTGTTCAAAGTTGAGTCAGCTCAATAGCCAACGCCAGCGTGAACATGAAAGTAAATTTGATATAACCAAGTGCTTCGCGCTAATGCCTCGGTTCAGTGCTGACTCGGTTGACACTTAATTCGAAGCTTTTGAGCGTACGGCGAGAGAGAGAGACTGGCCTCAGTCTGAATGGGTTACTCTGGTGCGTAAAGAGTTTATTGGAAAAGCCCAGGAAGCCTATGTAGCGCTCGATGCTGTAGATTGTACTGAATATGTTGCAGTAAAACAAGCGGTACTGCGGGCGTACGAACTGGTACCGGAAGCATATCGTCAGCAGTTTAGAGCAGGTAGGTTGAAACCAGGTCACACGTACGTTGATTTAGCTAGACAGCAGGAGTTGGTGTTTGATAAGTGGCTACGCGCTAGTGAGACTTTTCAGGATCTTCGGCAGCTAATGTTGATTGAACAGTTTAAAGAAAGTGTCCCTAAGCATGTTGCTGTGCACTTAAATGAACAGGTTATAGAGACCGCTAGAATGGCAGCCGAAATAGCAGATAATTATGTCTTAATACATCAGGAGCCTTGGGCTGAAGCAAGGAAGGTAAATCTCCAGAAGCAGGATAAGGAAGAGAGAGCAGGCAGAGAGAGCAGAAGTCCAGGTACAAGGTATTTCCCTGGTAAGCCTCAGTTTAATAGTCGTCCTTTAAAGGACATTGTTTGTCATTTTTGCAAGAAGCCTGGGCACATAAAGCCTAGATGCCCCATGTTAAAAAGGGAGTATTCCAGAATGGAGAATCGTCCAGTAGCTCTAGTGTCTGATGCTGTATTTTACCCTATGAAAGGTGAGTTAGAGACAGTGGTAGGAGCTAAGTCCCCTATTTACCGGAGTTTTGTGTCAGAAGGTTTCATATCTGTTGCTGAGGGAGAACCAGAGGTCCCTGTTACCATTCTGAGGGACACTGGTGCTGCCCAATCTTTGTTGCTAGGTAGTGCCCTTGATTTGCCCAGTTGTACTTCTGTAAAAACCTCTGTCTTAATTGAAGGTGTAGCAAGAGAGTATCTTTCTGTGCCATTGCACAGGGTATTCTTAAAGTCAAACGCAGTGACTGGTGAGGTTATTTTGGGGGTGGTGCCCTCCCTGCCAGTTAAGGGCATTAGCCTATTATTGGGTAATGATCTCGCTGGTGATCATGTTTGTATAACCCCAATGGTGAGTGAAACTCCCTGTATTAATGAGACAGAAGCTCTTGAGAAAGAATTCCCTGAAGTTTTTTCTGCCTGTGTGGTTACTCGTGGTCAGTCTCGTCGGGCAGAGGCCAGAGCTGAGCCAGCTGTAGCTAAAGGTTTTGATCATTCAGATGGACCTTTTTTGGCACTAGCTGATACTTTGTTTGCTAGTTTACTTGGGGGATGTAATGATAAGCAGTTTAATAAGGAGAAATTGAACCAGGAGCAAAATAGAGATCCCAGTTTGGCTACTCTTAGGGAAGCTGCTGTGTCATTCGCAGAGATGCAGATAGTAGCTGAGGGTGTGTACTGGCGTGATAGTGTTTTGATGCGCAAGTGGCGCCCACCAAATCGTCCAGCCCTTGAGGATTGGAGTGTGAGAGAGCAAATTGTGCTTCCGCAGTGTTTTAGAGAGGATATTCTGCGTTTGGCACACAAATCACCAATGTCAGGTCACTTAGGCATTCGAAAAACGCAGCAAAAACTAATGCAGCATTTCTATTGGCCTAAGTTACACCGGGACGTCGTAGATTTTTGTCGTTCATGTCATGCATGTCAGATAGTGGGCAAGCCCAACCAGATAGTTCCACCAGCCCCATTGTATCCACTGCCTGTATGTGAGGAACCATTTACTCGGGTCCTAATTGACTGTGTAGGGCCTTTGCCCAAAACAAAAAAAGGCAATGAATACTTGTTGACCATCATGGATTTGACAACACGTTTTCCAGAGGCCATTCCTTTAAGGAACATAAAGGCTCGCACCATTTTAGAAGCTTTACTGACCTTTTTCTCTTGTTTTGGCCTGCCAAGAAAAGTACAGTCGGACCGTGGGTCTAACTTTGTGTCTGGTGTCTTTCAAGAGTTAATGCATGAGCTTGGCATTGATCAGATAGTTTCTTAATCGTGGCATCCTCAGTCTCAAGGGACGATCGAAAGATGTCATCAGACATTAAAAACTATGATAAAAACCTACTGTGTACAGTTCCCTGGGGATTGGGATTCTGCAGTGCCATTTTTGTTGTTTGCCATCAGAGATACTGTTAATGAGTCCACTGGATTTACCCCTTTTGAGTTAGTCTTTGGCTATGAGGTGCGGGGCCCCCTAAAGGTGGCCAAAGAAATGTTCCTGAAGCCTGAAAATGATGGCAGTTTGTTGCAGTATGTATCCATTTTTCAGGATCGTTTGTGGTCAGCATGTGAGGTTGCTAGACAAAACCTGGGAAAAGCACAAGGACGGATGAAATGTCAGTATGACAGGAAAGCAGTGCAGCGGTCATTTGCAGTTGGGGATAAAGTTCTGGCATTTATACCAATATGAGGCGGTAATTTAAGTTGTAGGTTTTCAGGGCCTTATTCTGTGATCAAGAAGGTCAGTGATCGCAATTATGTGATTAGCACTCCTGAACGGAGATTAAAAACTAGACTGTGCCACATTAATTTATTAAAGCCGTATTATTGCCGCTCTAAAGTGCTTAACGCTACTGAGTCTGCAGAGGGCTCGAAATTGCCTGTTGCTACAGTGTCTGTGAGTGTCACTGATGGGTTTTGGACTCCTCAGTCTGAAAGACAGTTGGAGGAATCGGTTGCTGTCACTGATTCCGTATGTAGAGTAGTGGAGCAGGATGACGGTGGACAGGAAGAATTGGTAAGCGTCCGCTTAAAGAATTCTGAATATTTGCTAGAGTTGTCCAAACATCTTTCTCATCTTTCATCAGAGCAACGGATAGATATTGAGAATTTGATTCAGGAGTTCCCGACTCTGTTTAAGGATTCTCCTGGTTTAACCCCACTTGCTGTGCATGATGTAGATACAGGGGACGCGACACCCATTAAACAACATCCTTATAGGCTACCTCCTTGTAAGCTGAAGATTGTAAGAGAGGAATTGGCTTATATGCAGGAGATAGGAGTCATAGAACCAGGTCAGAGTGATTGGAGCTCTCCAGTGGTGCTAGTACCGAAGCCGGATGGTACAGTTAGATTTTGTGTGGACTACCGGAAAGTTAATCTGGTCACAAAGTCTGATACCTTTCCTATACCAAGACTGGATGATTGTATCGATCGCATTGGAAAAGCCAAATGTGTTTCAAAACTTGACCTTTTAAAAGGCTATTGGCAGGTGCCGCTGTCAGATCGTGCTCAGAAGGTCTCTGCATTTGTGACTCCCGAAGGTCTATATCAGGGGTCGGCAATTAAGTTTGGCCGCGGTGGCGGGAGGGCGCTCTTAAAATGACAAGCAGACATTCAAGTGGGCTGATGTGGGTGAAATCTGTGGACTGACCATTGGGGGCGCTATTAATGATATACCTGTTTGTTAAATAAAAAAAAACAAACGAATAAAAAAAAATAACAGAATAAAGAAGCTAGCAGTTATCTAACAGCCCGTGGCTCTATCAAAAAATCTTTAATAAATTTTTCTGTTTTGGAATATTAAGTTTCTAAATGAAGAGCATTTTTGAGACGGACAGTCCGATTTTTTTTTTCATTATAGTTCAACCTCACGGGCCAGATGTTTCTTGCTTGCGGGCCGCATCTGGCCCGCGGGCCGCCTATTGCCGACCTATGGTCTATATTGTTGCAAAGTTCTGCCTTTTGGAATGAAAAATGCCCCAGCGACCTTTCAGAGGTTAATGAATCAAATCACAGCAGGTTTAGCTAATGTGGTTATTTATTTAGATGATGCCGTGGTCCATAGTGAGTCGTGGCAGGATCATGAAAAGCACCTGAGAGAACTGTTTCAACGTCTGCATGAGGCTCAGCTGGTTGTAAACTTACCAAAATGTGAGCTCGGAAAAGGGCAGGTGACCTACCTAGGCCATCAGGTAGGCCAGGGTAAAGTAATACCTAGGCAAGCTAAAGTTAAAAAAGCCATTTTAGATCTCCCAAGTCCACGTACTCGTAGAGAGCTGATGAGGGTTTTAGGCATGTGTGGGTTTTACCGGAGATTCGTTCCAAATTTTTCAGCTGTAACAGAACCTTTGACACATCTACTGTGAAGTTTTACTGGACAGAAGAATGTGCTAAGGCTTTTGATCAGATCAAGGCAGTGTTGGCATGTCGCCCCGTGTTGGTGGCTCCTGATTTTAATGTTCCATTTAAGCTGGCTGTGGATGCATGTGATGTGGGAGTCGGTGCAGTATTACTCCAGTCAGATGAGTCGGGAGTAGACAGGCCAGTTGCTTATTTCTCAAAAAAGCTTAACAAACATCAGAGAGCTTATTCTACCATAGAGAAGGAGGCGTTGGCTTTGGTTTTAGCCATTCGCCATTTTGAAGTGTATGTGTCCAGTGTTGCAGGTGATTTGGTCGTATATACTGACCACAACCCTCTTACTTTTCTAGCGAAGTTTCAGACTTCTAACCAGAGAGTGTTCAGGTGGAGTCTGGTTTTACAACCGCACAGCCTGGTAATACAGCATGTGGCTGGGAAAGACAATGTAATTGCTGACACGCTGTCTAGGATGCCTGCAGTAACTTGAGGGGAAAATGACAGTTGAGGACAAAAGAGTACCATGGTAGCAGATGTGATTGTAGAAGGAGTTCTGTAAAATTTGGATGTACATTGTGTGCAAGTCGATAGAGATGACTAGGGTATCTGTATAATATTAGTATTGTTTTATCCCTTAAAAAAAAAAAAAAAAATGGAAAAAAGTATAAATGAAAGATTTGTATATATCTATAAAAATGGTGGGAGAATTTGTTACATTAGTTTTTTTTTTCTTTAGGGGGGGAAGGATGTTAGGAAATAGATGTTTAAAGATATTTAGGTCACATGGTTAGGGACAGCCACTGATTTTCCAGGGGAGCTCAGATGACGTCACTTACCTGTGACCAATAAACTCGTTTTCTGTGTATCATGGCGGGGGACTGGAGTTTGGTGGTGTGTTAGGAGGCACGCTGCGGCCCATGTCTCCCTGCCTGTGCCATACTTTATAAATCCTCCTCCAAAGCATCGTGTATGGATTTTTTTTCTTTCTTTGTGATTTCCACCACCAACCGTTACAACACAAAACTGAACTAAACCACAGACGGACTGGCGTCGACGACTGTGCTGGCCCAACGTAGCGTCGTGGGGGAAAACCGCCGCCGGAGTAGGGCTGACCGGAACGGCCGGGTAAGTTGACCTCTCTCTGTGGCTCCAATAGATATTTTTACACGCAGTTACATTAATACTGACGTTCACGTTTTTACACCACGTAGGGACAGCCTTAATGTTATGAACTCACCTTGGTTCCCTAGACACGTAGCTTAGCTACCTATTTAATAGACGAGCTAATTAATTTAGGAGGACTAGTTAGCTTCCAGGTAGGTGGTTCGTAACATTCAAGAATTGAGCAACTTGAGTTTATTCTCCCCAGGGGCCTTAGTTCTCTTCTCTCACTGAATAACAGGATGTGGTGTGATTAAGAAGAAAAGAGATTATTCAGCTTCTTAAAATGAGTGTTTAGCTTTTTGTTATAGACTCTAAATATCCTCAAAATATTCAATTCGTTATACAGGTTGTATGTTATTAAGCCTGACGTGACAAAAAAAATAAAACAATATTTACTATTATTATTTTAAACTTTTTTTTAAAATTTGAAAGCGATTTTTTGTCAGTTATATTCTCCAGATGCTATTATAAATGCTGCTGTGAATGCTGAAATTAAGCGCTAGCTGTTAGCTATTTGTTGATTTATTTTATAATCTAAACACTTGTTTTCTCTTGTAGTTATTTTTTTAATATCAGTGTGATAATGGGCTACAGGTGAATTTGATTGGACCTTGTTCTATATGCTGTTGACTGTTGATGTTTAATGTGGGTAAAATGTGCTCCAACTGGTTTTAAACTGCTTGTCTGCTTTTCTTAAGAAAAGAATATGCAGCCAGTTCCTCATTCATTCCAGTGGGGTGTGTGTACAAATCTACAAAATGCTGTTTAAAACAATCCAACCTGACTTATTAGGAAACCCAGCGCTGACTAAATCCTGAGAAAAACACATTAAGTTATTTTAACTGATCTATATTAAATATTTAATACTTTATTTATTTATTCTGCTAATTATTCTGAATTGTTTGTCCGCTGACATTTACCATAGATCTCGAGATATTGACACAATTCCAACTCCAGATTGTTCCGTCTCATCAGGAGGGGCAGCATGCATGTTTTTTAATTTGATGTGTGTTTTCATAAAGCTGATTTCTAAATACTTAGCAAACAGTAAAGCAACCATCTGGTTTATCAGATTTGCTACTTATCAACAACATTGCAGTTTTCTTCAGCAAATGCAATTTTCTATCATTTTATTTACTAATTGTAATGTATGATAGTATATAACTATATAGTACTGATGGTTAAATAAGTAATATAAGTTGTATTATTGTGAGAGATTGGCATTTTGAAATAGAGCTGATGTGATTTGTGTGTGTCTAATATAGGAGTGGATATCCTGAAAAAGATGGAGCTGACCCCTCTGTATACATCTGAAGACTGACCTCAGGAACAGGTAACACTGCTGTGATTTATATCATTATCTATCACCTTCAGTACGACTTAGAATACTTAACTCAGTATTCAGTGCTGCTTTCATATTGTGAGAGACACAGTGTGTGAAAGGAGACAGATCTACATGTTCATCACTACAGTGTGTGATTATACTCTTTTCATTCTTGTTTTGTGTAGAATTTAGATCTCCAATCAGAGACCACTCAGTAATGTTACTACAGACCACACACCACCATTAATCCAGCTACTGACTACAGTATAGATCAGACTAGACATCACTAACTACTGAACACAGACTACTTATCCTCTGCATTACTGAGATTTAGATCAAACCGGTTTTAGAGACGCTGTTCATTGATCCACACCCACAGTGATTTGATCTCACACTCAGTAATGCTGTAAACAGTCTATCACTGACATTCAGGAGGTGAAGATATCGTTTCTTTAATATCACACACAGTGTCCTGAAATATAAAGGTAAGGAATAACTCCCTATCTTAATATTTACTGTATGTACTCTATTTGATTTATTTATTTATTTAATTATTTTTTAGAAAAAACTGCTGAGCATTGTTTGCTTTATCATTATGAGAGGAGAATCTGTGTTTTCTGAATAAAAAAAGACCCAGTGTATAAGACAGAAACAATTTTTTTAAATTAGAAACAAGTGTTAAATGTTTCTTTAATCAAGTAATCATGGCGTTGTGTAATCATGTAATCGTTACAATGGTGATGCTACACCTGCATAAGTAATAAAACATAAAAAATAAATAGAAAATTATCTCATATATTTTAATGTATTATTTGTATTAAATATAATTGTGCAAATGCAAAGGGAAATACCAATTATTATCACTTGTTTTTGTAACTAATACAAACTAAGACATGTTGTGACAGTAACATACCAGATAAAGAGCAATCCTGAACTACATGTAACTGACAGGGTCAGGCTGAGTTGAGATAAGCAGAAATATGATAAAAGGCCTTTAATGAAAAAAGAAAAATCCAAACTCATGGTCAACCACAGGCAGGATCAGAGAGACAGTCCAGGTCAATAGAAGAGCAGGTCACTATAAGAGATCATACACAGAAAAAACAATAACACAGGCAAGATAAATGCTTTGTGGACAGACAGAACCAATCAAATACTCTGCAGGGAGTGAGTAAAGTGCAGGGGTACATATACTGAGTGAAACAGGTAAAGTCGATATTCAGGTGATTGTGGTCTAATTAGTCATGGGAGAGGGTGAATGAGTGATGTCAGTGTGTGGTGCATTCTGGGCAATGGAGTCCGGAGCTGGGAGATCGCTGATAGACACAGGAGGAATAGAAGTGCCTCCAGTACCAGGTGTGACACTAACCAGTAGAGTTTATCAGACCTGCAGTGTTGTCTATGATTTAAGCAGCTATAAATAAGCAGCTCAATCAGCTCATTTATGAAGCTAAAAACAAAAGATTTCAGACAATAAGATTCACTTCTCTGGACTGAACATCCACTAGAACCTGATCCGTTCAGTCAGGACCACACAGCAGCTGCTCGTTATAATTGTTAAGGTCTATATCCTATAATACTACAGTATATTACCATATCCAGTTATTAATGGTGTGATGAATAATAGATCTTCAGAAGTGTAGTTGAAGAGTGAGGGCATGACACACCAGCACCAGCCTGTTCTCTCATTTCTGTGAAACTCTCTCTTCAGAGGAGGTGGAGGAGTGAGAGCATCAGATTCTTATTTATTCAGAATCAGATCAGAGATCTGATAGAAGCTGCTGATGGTGTGTTTGTAGTTTTTGGCAGCGTGCTCTCATTCCTTGGCTTTGTTTCATTTTCTGAATTCTAGGCTGTTTAAGAATCTAAAGTCACCTGACTTCATCTGTGCTGTTGTATTTTTGTTTCTGGAAAACCTTGTTAAATTTTAGCATTTTATTTCTTTTTTTTACATACCTCAAATTTTTAATTAATCTAAAAATATGTGAAATATGTTAATTTAAAATGTTCTTAGTTGTCATAATGTGTTAAGGATTATGTTCATATTACAGGCTTAAAGACAATATTTTTTCAGATTTTTTCAAATCAGAATTGAGCCACATTCATGTGTTTCACCCAGTGACTTTATAAAGCAGGACACCATGCTTCCATTCCTTTCTGTTCTATAGAACTGAAGCCAGGATTTCGGCCATGTTGTTAAAAAGAGCCAGTGCCTCCTTCTCAGATCCAACTACTGACCACACAGCACTACAGATCAAACTACTGACCACACAGCACTACAGATCAAACTACTGACCATAGAGCACTACAGATCAAACTACTGACCACACAGCACTGCAGATCAAACTACTGACCACACAGCACTGCAGATCAAACTACTGACCACACAGCACTACAGATCAAACTACTGACCACACAGCACTGCAGATCAAACTACTGACCACACAGCACTACAGATCAAACTACTGACCACACAGCACTGCAGATCAAACTACTGACCACCCAGCACTACAGATCAAACTACTGACCACACAGCACTGCAGATTAAACTACTGACCACACAGCACTACAGATCAAACTACTGACCACCCAGCACTGCAGATCAAACTACTGACCACACAGCACTACAGATCAAACTACTGACCACACAGCACTACAGATCAAACTACTGACCACACAGCACTGCAGATTAAACTACTGACCACACAGCACTACAGATCAAACTACTGACCACACAGCACTACAGATCAAACTACTGACCACACAGCACTACAGATCAAACTACTGACCACACAGCACTACAGATCAAACTACTGACCACACAGCACTACAGATCAAACTACTGACCACACAGCACTACAGATCAAACTACTGACCACACAGCACTACAGACTGGAATACAATCAGTTCTTTACTGGAACCATAAAGAGATAAACGTTTTTAGAAGCTGAACTGGAACCAAAGAATTTGGACATTACACTGCAATCAGCATCAACACACACACACGCACACACACACACACACACACACACACTCACACACACACACACACACACACACACACACACACACACACACACAATAGTAATGTTGTGCCTGAGTTGTTGTCTTCGTTTATTTTCGTTTTCAGTGAAACCCAGAACCAGTTCTTGTTATTTTCTAATGAAGATGCAGATATAGAGTCTCTCTCTCTCCCTTTCTGTCTCTCTCTTTCTCTCTCTCTCTCTCTCTCTCTCTCAGTGTCCTGAGTTACTCCTGTGTGTGGAATGTGATTTGACGGAATCTAAAAGCAGTTTCTGTAATGAAATGTAGATGAAGTTCAGATAAACTCTTTCAGTTCTAATCATGATCTGTTAAAAACTCGACCCCCCAACCCATGTGTTAAAATTCCTGTTTAAAATACAGTTTAAACACAGAGAAGCTCTGTATGCTAGAGCAGTGTAGTATTAAATGCATTAGCTTGATGCTAACTTTACATGGGAAAATGCATTAAAACAATAGCAGAAAATTATCATTATCATAGCCATTATATTAGCCATGTATAGTCAACTGTAATGTGTATGGAGTAATGCATTAATGCATGAATTATCTTTTGGGGTTTTTGTTAGTTTGTTTTGCTTATGCTATATATTTCTGTTTTAATCCTTTCAGATGGCTGGACAGAAATCTTTTTCTGTGTTCTATTGTCTTCATTAAGACTGTGATTTTTTTAATGAATGTTCATTCTCAAAAACATAGTGTTGCTGCTACTTGCTTGTGTATGTTAAGCGCACTGAAATTTTGTATTTTATTTAAGTTTTTGTGTTTTTTGATGCTCTATGTTTTATTTAAGTGAACTGCAAACAGAGCAAAGAAGAGTAGACTTAGCTAAATTAATGTCTAAGTTTGTAGTTTTGGGTCTTGTTTTTAAGTATTATTATTATTGTATTTTATTAGTTATTTAATTAGTTACATGTAAAGGGGCTTTACATATAACCCATATCGGATGATCACTACTTCATAACCTTTTCCAGACTAATAGATCATAATTATTTTCTTCCTCATTTGTTCCTGAATTTCTTTAAATGTTGGCATGATGTCTAGCTTTAAAGTATCTTTTGGTCTACATCACTTTATCAGGCAGGTCCTACAGTATGTTGATGAACTACAGTTAAGCCATGTTTTAACTGGTGAGGGCAAACACTTTTTCACACAGGGCTATGTACGTTTTTTTCTCATTTAATAATTAGGGTTGGGCGATGTCTCCTTAATTGGCAGACGACGATGTTTACAGTGAAACATCGCGATAGACGATGGTATCGTTGGCGGGGGGATTATTATTATTAGAAATTAGAAATAAAAACTGACATTTACTGTAGACGAATAAAATATATAAGGAAAAATAGGACACTTTAAAAAGATCATAAAAATTGATACATAAAAAATGAAGAATATATCTTATGAAGAAAAAAATAATTTGATCAATAAAATAATAAAAATATTAAAAATGAATAAAAATATATAAAAAATAAAAACTAATTTAAAACACAATCAAAGGCTTTCTAAGAGAGAGAGAGCATGCAGCATTTTGCCTGATTTCTCTTGATTAAAATCAGTAAATATGTGAATTTAATACCATTATTGTACCAATATTGTAATAATAATGGAATAATAATAGAATAATAGCAAATAATATAATAATATGCCAATAAAGCATATTTGTAGCAGTAGGGTATTTTAATTTTCATCCCTGACTAATTCATATAAGTTATATACCTGATTTTATCATTTTCCGTACAATCCCTGCTAAAGTTTTAGGTGAAGGAGACCTAAAGAAGGTCAGTGCATGTTTCTGGAAAAACAGAAAAGTTACCATCCATCACGATGTTGGGTCATAAATGACGATGGTCGATGATATCTTCCATCGGCACAACCCTATTAATAATGAAAACCTTCACTTAAAAATGACTAACATTTTAAATTTGTTTGATCTGAAACATTTAAGTGACAAACATGCAAAAAAAAAAGAAATCAAGAAGGGAGCAAACACTTTTTCACACCACTGTAGTCATATGGATTTATTAAAAAGGTACAGTCCTAATAAGTGGTCAAAACAGGCAAGGTTGGGAACAAGAGTCAAAAATACAACAAACAGGATCATTCCAGACGAAGGCGAATTAGTCCAGGGTCATTACATGCAATAACAAGGGCAAGACAAACAATTATAAACAGTAAACAGGAAAAAGGTCATACACTGAAATAAACTATAAACAATGAAAGGAAACTTTGTATGTCAAACGAAACAAAAAAGTTACATAAAACGTTAGGTGTTGCCGAACAGGGTAGTGGAGTCAATGGGTAATAGTTTGTTCTAAGAGACTGGTGTACACAAAACAGTAATGGTAATATGGATCTGATACACAGTTCAGAAGAGCATCTTTTGTTTGAACCTCCCATTGTTTTTGTAAGCAAAAGTATTGGAACATCACTTTCTTCTTTAGGACAAACTGATGTACTGGCTATGACCAATAATTGTGCAGTGGCTCTGATTCATTTTCCATCTTCTGTCAGCATCACAATTGGTTGTTTTTCACCTGTAGACAGCTCTATGATTTTCATATTGGTTACACCGCTAAATACAAATGATCTGTCTGCACAGATAAAACCCAAATCTAAATCTGGTCATAGATATTTAGCCTTGTTTATTGTTTGAATATCAATTTATCAGGACACACATGGGCAACAAAATGCACCAGACAGTCACATGATCCAGTACTTTTGCTCACAGTAAAAATTGATGGTTTTAGTCAGAAGGTACTACCTGAACTGTGTATTAAATCCAGATGTAACTACCTGAAAATTAAAGCTGAAATTAAAAATTAAGGTACTGGCCTCACTGTTCTAATACAAATACGTATATATATATATATATACTTATTATATATATATATATAAAATAAGTAATTCTGTTTATTCTCTCTTTCAGAGATGAAGATTCTCTGGGTGATTCTACTGGCTTTCTCTGGACTACTGGAGACCATGTCAGGTTTGTGTATTTCTGCTGCAAATGTGTGTGTGAATGCTGAACAATTGCCTTAACCAAGGTTGTTTTTCACCTGAAAGTCCAGACCAGAGTCCGTGCCGAGTTTCATGTGTTTGTTACTTTGTATATAATAACTGGTTTGGTTAGGTTTGGGTTTACACTGCACGGAAAAATGGTCAATATCGAGCTCAATCAAAAACAAAGAGGTAAAGCAGGGTGAACCGAACAATTCTCAGTGATGAGTGTGTGTGGGTTAAATGGTCTAAAGTCCTCAGGTGTGTTCAATATTTGGGTTGGCTGTCTGGAAGGGGCTGCCTGGAGGTGCCAAGTCAGGTGATCCTGTGTCCTGCAGGGGCGACAGGTGCGCTTTCGGCAAATGTAACTAACACAAACCTTGGTTCAGGCACTTCTCCTTTTATATAATTATAGGTGTGAAAATGCCCTAAAACACATCAGAAGCTGGTATTAAACACCAGTAATGAATTTTGAATGTAGGCACACAGTATGAGACACTTTGGGAAGAAGGATTTCTAGGTGAAAGTTTTAATAAATATGAAGGCGTTATGCTATGTCAGACTTGTCTGGAAGGCCTCAGACTCCAGAATTTAATTCCCACGTGCATGTTACACCACATAGCTGTAGCAGATCTTTCAGTTAGTGCGGTACAATAGGGCAACAGTTTATATCACAATATATTTCTTAATTTCAGTCTTAATTTCTTAATTCCCATCTAAAAGTATTGGGACTGTAAGACCAATACATTTATGTTTTGCTGTAGACTGACATTTTGGGTTGACATTAAAAAGTAATGACACAAAAGATCAACATTTCAGCTTTCATTTTGATGTATTTGCATCTGGATCTGATACACAATTCAAGAGAGAACAACCACTCATGCAGACTAAAAGACGAAAAAAAAAAAAAAAAGATTAAGACCAAACAACTGCACAATGTATAGCCTTCATTAATAAAAAGTAAATTTTATATTATATTAAAAATCTCTTATTTACCAATTAGTGGATGAGTACTCAATTGTGTAAATTACTTTAGTGAAGATAACCATCACGGGAAGCTATTAAAGTGACATTTATTTTAAATTTAATAAACTATAAATTAGCCTAATTCAGACTCTTGCCATAGGCCACTACCCTAAAGGGGAAGAATCAAATGATCTGATCAACTGAGGGTGTAGGAGATTTAACACAGGTGGCCATGCAGCATCATGAGGTGATGATTTAGCCAAATATTTTGTATTTTTTTGCATTAAGGTGGTTATTTTAGAAAGGATATGATATATGTGGCGCAATACTTCAGGTGAGAACGAGGAGAGTTGCTGGCGGAATATTTTATTTCAGGTGAGAAGGGGGGGTGGGGGGGTTATTTACAATTAGCGCGAAACCTGCAGACTTTTCAAACGAGTGAAATACTCTGCTACACTCACTGCTGAACTACCACTGGATGAAGAAGTTAATGGCTCCGATTCAGAGTTATCTGAACCTGCAGTCTTCTTTAAAAAAAAACGTTCCATGCGAGCTTGAGCGCTTCACACTACTCTCGCAGTGCATCGCGTGGGGGAAAAACTTTACAGTGTGTCCCAATTTAGGGGCCGCATCCTTCGGAGGCTGTATTCGAAGACAGATTGCGTCACAGCTGCGTAGTAATACACCGCCTATCTCTGTGGGTCGCATCCTCCAGAGTATGCTGCCTGTGAATTGGGACACACACCGACACGCGCTGACTCTGGAAAGGAAATATGCACGTGATGCGCAATATTTTGACGGCACCCCCGATGAAGCCAGACGGCACCCCAGGGTGCCGCGGCACCCTGGTTGAGAAACACTGGGTTAGAGGGTTGTTACTACAGTAGTGTATCATTTTTGCTTTCCTGTTTGTTTTGTATTGCAGATCGTTTTAATGTAGTGGGTCCAGCTGCTCCTCTTGTTGCTGAAACTGGTGAAGATCTGGTTCTGCCCTGTTCTCTCCAACCCAGCATCAGTGCTGAGGGAATGATGGTGGAGTGGCTTAGAACAGATCTGACTGATAAACTGGTCCATCTGTACAAAGATTATAAAGACACAAATGATGGTCAGATTAAGACATACACAGGGAGAACAGCTCTGTTTAAAGAAGAACTGAAGAAAGGAAACACCTCCCTGAAACTGTCAGCACTCCAACCTTCTGATGAGGGATCTTACAAGTGTTTAATTACATCTAAATCCTGGTATGAGGTCTTTACTCTTCATGTTGAAATTAATGGTAAGTGCAGTAACAGATTTAATACTGTTGTATTAAGTGTCCAATTTAATTTCAGTAAGTCTTAAAAGACTCGTTCACTGCATAAGATTTGTCTGTATTAATACATAATACTAATAATTCAGCGTGAAAAAATAAAAGGTTTCGTAAAAATTGGCCTGATCTTCAAAAGATCAGGAATTTAAGTTATTTACTTACAATATCTGACTTTTTTTGAAGTGAATGCAGCAGCCATTTTTGTGATAGTTCAATTCAATTACACCTGCCCAAAAATCAGAATAAAACGTGTGATTTTATTGAGTATCCTAGTTTTTTTCAAATGTTGACCCTTTGATTTGGCATTGTTGTCTTTGATTATAGATATGACTTTATCTGCCTCCTTTTTGTTTGATCCCTGCCTTCAGTTTTGCAGCAGACGGCCACTGCTCTGTCATAACATTCACCGATCTGCCGTAACATTAGCACCAACTGTTTAGTTGTCTGTCTATCCAAAACTAGCCAGCCCCCCTTGGGTTGCAACTTCAAGACCTGACTGCTCAATTTATGCATAATATATCCACCTCTTGACATATGCCACTGTAGATGAAGATGATCAGTGTTTTCTTTTTCACCTGTCATTGGTACTAATGTTAAGGCTAATGTGTACATACAGTGGAGGAAATAAGTATTTGATCCCTCACTGATTTTAAAAGTTTTAATACAAAAAAATAAATGTACTAGTTCTGTACATTTTAAACACTGACGTTACCCGTGCTGAGATAAATTACTGCAGAGAACTGCTGAGGGGAGTTTAAACAGCCTTCACTCCTTCATTAACATTACTAAAATTAGTTAAACTAATGTGGATAAGTGTTAGCGAGATATTGTATTCTGTCCACTCCATTAAAATTAAGGTAACCTCTATTCTATAGAAACTACATTCTTTAATATTAATAAACATTTTTTCTTAGACAAACAATCATTACAGGGAGGTAAATGATTGAGAATTAGATAAAAATTAAAAAACACATAAAAATATCATAGAATCTCCTGAAAATAACACCCAGCCTGTGTGAATGTTATATATAATATACTTTGTAATTTTTATTTGATATAGGTTTGTCAAACTATCAAAATGTACTGCAAATTTGGTCTTGGGACCTAAATGCCTAGCTCTCCTCACCAGTGTGAAGTACAAATGGAGGGCAAGTCAAAAAATAATCGAACAAATAATCAGCAGATTAGACGACTGCTAAAATAGTCATTAGTTGCAGCCCTAATATTGTACTTCTTCCACTTCCGAATAATTGCACCAACAGTCATCACCTTCTCATCCAGGTACTTATGGCTTTTTAGCCAATTCCAGCCTTGTGTTGTCCCCGACATCTTTAGACAGCTCTTTAGTCTTGCCCATGGTGGAGATGTTGGAGTGTCAGAATCAGTGGGGGATCAAATACTTATTTCCTCCACTGTATTATACATTCTTGCTAAATGTGCATTCTAAGTCAATAAGTATTTAAGTTAATATGTTTATTTAAACAATACACTGATCTTTCAGAGCTTAGCAGCTACTTGGTTAACTGACAATTGATCACTCAATGAATGGAGTGAAGTGAGAAGAATTAACACTTTTATTTAATTTTTCATTCTTATTTCAGTACATTTGAAACTAGTTGGTGCAGCTGCTCCTCTTGTTGCTGAAGCTGGAGAAGATCTGGTTCTGCCCTGTTCTCTCCAACCCAGCATCAGTGCTGAGGGTATGATGGTGGAGTGGATCAGACAGCATGAGACAGACAGACAAGTTCATCTGTATGAAGATTATAAAGACAGAAATGAAGAACAGATAGAGTCTTACAGAGGGAGAACAGCTCTGTTTAAAGAAGAACTGAAGAAAGGAAACGCCTCACTGAAACTCTCAGCTCTCCAACCTTCTGATGATGGAGCTTACAAGTGTTTAATTAGATCATTTGGCTGGAATGATGATGTGACTCTGTATGTTGAAGTTAAAGGTGAGAAACACTACAATTTACTTATGATTTTACATTTTTGTTGTACTTATAAGCTATGCAGTTATAAGCTAAGCTATACACAAAATCTGTCTTTATTCAGTGTTAAAAGCTTTCTGCATGTTTAGACAGTGTTAGCATGTCATCACATTTAACAGTGGAATCACTCCAAGCTATATCTTATTTTTTATTATAAGAGATCTATATTTTTGAAATATGCACACAGTCAGGCCCGTAACTAATTGTTGTTTTTAATTGACAGTTTTTGTAATTTTGCCTTTATAAAACACCACTGTGGGTTTGGAATGAAGCAGCCAAGAAGCTTAAGAATTGTAGACTTTCTGCATTAAATATTAAATATTTAAAAAGTGTTTAGCAGTTTACCTATTCCATCTATATTTCATCCATATATCTATATTTCAGTGCAAATTAACTCCATATAAGACACAAATATGGCAACATTTTTTTATGAATCTAATATTTCTTTGTTTTGTCTGGTCAGTTAATTGAAAATACTTTACAATAATTAATAGTACTTACAAAAGACTGTCTAAACTAATTTTTAATTGAGTTCAGTATTATTTACAACATTCTTAAACATTAAAATATAGTAATGTTTTATTATGTTTTAATGAGTCTAATCTAATAATCAGTTGCAACATTATTTAACAATGTTTATTAGTGTCATAACTACTGTTAATTGTGACCCTTTTTGTAAAGTTTTACCATTTCATTTGCTAATATACATTCATTTCAGGCCTGCAAAACATTACAAAAAAATTATACCTTAAAAAGCATTGAGCAGTTTGTAATGTTGCCATTTATCTCACACTTCAGACATTTTGGCACTGGTACAACGTTATAAAAGGTTTTAGTTGTTATTTTGTCCCTTTCTTTCTTAAAACACATTTTTATGTGTATAACAGTATCAGGTCCTCATTGTCACATTTTTTGTTATTTAAAAATTCTCCACACATTCTTTTTTTGGGGACAGGAGCTTTAGCCTCATAGGTGCACCTTCATCGCCCATGGGTTCGGGTCTCATACATTGTTTAGGGCTATAGATCCAGAAGTCCAGGCCAGGCAGTGCCCCTGCCAGCATTCAGTACTTACTAGAGATGGGAAGATCTATCGACTATGTATCGGCCAATTATTAGCCAAAAATGTGACCGCCTTATATTCTTTTGATTTAGCCGATCCGATTCAGGAGCTGAAGCTGCTCTCTCACAGGAAGCTGCAATTCCTCATCCAACCTATAAATGCAACCCTAATGTGCCTCGTGGTGGAAAGAAAATAAATATTTAACATAAATAAAGATATAACAGTTAATATTCAGCCCAATCAGTGAGTAGCAGAGCTTACCAGCTAACACAGCATCAGCAGGAGTCAGAAATCTAAAGGAATAACAATCAGACTGGTTTTAGTGATGAATAAGCAGCGATTTTCTGTTAAAGCTCCACTGTGTAGTTTTATATGTGTAGTAACAAACCCGGAGCTGGAGCCAAGCTAAAGTGTTATATTATTGTTGTTGTTGTTGTTGTTATTATTAAAATAGTAACTTAGTTTTATATTTTTAACACTAAATACAGACTATTTTAAGCAGTAAGATGACCCTGGAAAACAGGCAGTGAGGCTTCCAATGTTCGTCTATTCAAAAACATAATTTTAAAATAATTTTTTTTTTACATAAAAAACTTTTTTTCTGAAATCCATTTACGTTGGTCAGTAAAACACTTTTGTTTATTTACAGTCAGCTTAGATTCCCAGTTTTTGTTTAGAGGTGGCCATAATTAGGGGGAGCTGTAGTTGGCCTGGCATCTATGTGGCATTTGGCCCTGGCCAAGATCGGTATCGCGGATCAGATTTATATGTTAAGATGATCCTTTATTAATCTCACCAAAAGGAATCCAAAGGAAAGAAAAGCAAATCATCTTAAAGGAGAAAACGGAATTTTGATACTCATGGCTTCCAATCATCAGACAGTCATTAACTGCACTTATTCACTTCTAATTTATAGTATATATTTAATAATGATATTAAAATCAAGTGAAAAATGTAAATAATGTCTGTAATTACTTAATTGTTAATCCACTTCAGAATTGCATCACTGTTCAAATTCTTAAAGATCTTTTTATAGATAAATAGTCATTTGTATCTGGTTTGTTTTTCAGGAAAAGGATTTCATGGTTGGAAGATTGCCATTATCTGCATTTTTGTTTTTGCTGTTATTTTAACTGCCTTTATAGCATACATCTTAAAAGGTAATTTTATTTCAATCATTTTCACTAAAATTGTTTAATTACTTTAAGGATTATATTCATGTTTGGGTTGTGTATCACAGCTATTTTTTCAGCATGACCACATGAGAAGAAAATACACTTAATGGTGAAAATAACATAATAATAATATGCAATGAGTCCAGAATCACACAGACACTAGTTATCTTAAGTTCATCAAACTTCATAGACTTTATCTGTGTTAATAATTTGTATTTTTGTTGAACAGCTGGGGTAAAATGCATATCATCTACTTTAAATATGATCTATTCCGATATAATGCATTACAGTACTGACCCTAAAAGGCCTATAATTATACAAAAGATTAACACCAGCAGCATGAGGATGTAGAGTTTAACAGTTAAAGTACTCGACAAAAGTAACTGTACTCATTGTTTGTGTTGTGATTTAGAAGCTCTCTCAGTACCTGGCTGAATATAAAGCTTCTACCAGTAAAATTAAATGTTGAGAGTCAGTAACTGGCTGAATATGTAGGAAAAGTAATCTTGAATACGATTCTGAGTTTTAATGAGAATCTTTCCTTCTTTTTTTTTTTACTGGAACACTCACTTTCACTTTTATAGCAATGAATACTGAAAAGGTTTACCACTAGCAATCTGTTTCACTACACACACACTACCAGAAAATTATTGCAATTACATTTTTATTGCAAATACAGTTTTGTTCTACACATGTTTATTTGCTTTGTGTGTAACAACACATAAAACGAGAGAGAAAAAAACATATTTCATATAATTTTATTAAAAACTCCAAAAATAGGCCATACAAAATTATAGCACCTTAACGTAATCTTAGGTTGCACACCCTTTTCCTAAAACTAACTGGAATTCTGGACAACTCTTCTTTTGCAAACTGTTCCAGGTCTCTCATAATTGAAGGGTTTCTTCTCCTAACAGCAGTTAGATTTCTCCACAGGAGTTTCCAGCAGTTTGTTTCCATCAATCTCTGGGTGCTTTTTGATGTATGTTTGGGGTCATTGTCCTGCTGGAAGACCCATGGCCTAGAATGCAAACCAACCCAGATTTCTGACATTTTGCGACACAAAATTATTTGGTAATCTTTATATTTTATGATGACTTGCACATAGTCAATTCAGCCAGTGCCAAAAGCAGCATAACAACCCCAAAACATATTTCAACCACCACCATATTCCACTGTAGGTACTGTGATCTTTTCTTTGTAGGCCTTTTTCTGTTTTCTGTAAATAGTAGAATTAAGTGTTAAGTACCAAATTAAATTAAGTACCAAAAAGCTCTGTCATGGTCTCTTCTGACATCTTCCCAGAAGGTTTTTGGCTTTCTCACGTACATTTTAGCAAAATGCAGTCTGCAGAGCTAAATAACAAATAAATCAGTCTCGCCCAGTGATCTGACAGATCTCTGCATCTAAGAGGTGTGTCTTTACTGAGCTTCATTACAGCTAACAGGAGAAGCGCTAGCATGTCTGGACATTCCTCCAGCACAGACTAAAAGCTGCTTTATACTTTATGCATCAAGAACTGTGGGGGAGCACAGTCCTTGCAACAAAGGCGTGTATATGTTCATGTGCAGCATGTTTCCATGCTACGCTAAAGTTTGCCTTCAGACGGCGAAAAAGTTTTTACACAACAAAGTGTTACTTCAGGATCATCTCTAAACTACAGAATAAAATAATTTAAATCACTTCTTTAATTTTTATTTAACTTTAAACTGATCCGGGGTGAATGCTGGGCTGAACGGTGGGTGAGTCTGGTTTAGTTTCACTCTGGTTCTGTTGATTTCCTCATTAAAATATTATGAAATTAGCTGTTGCAGCTGGAGTTGAATATTTTAATTTAACATGCTTTAAGATGCTAATTAAAAAATTATCCCAGGAGAGCATACCCCTGGACCCCGTTTGACAATATGATCATCAGGACTATACACAAGCTGTTTATATATCTGAACCCAGGGGCCAACAATTATGTATCACATACATAGCAATACTTCTCCTGCCCAGATAGTAAGTTACAGTGCCATGGGTTGTAAATTTCTTGATTATGTTGCGCACTGTGGACAAAGGAAGGTTACTTTCCAATGGGGGTATTTAAATGGAAAATGTACTCATCATCATCATAGGAATATATCTTAATAAAGAGTTAAGTACTCAAGCTGTTTTTTTTTTTTTTAGCAAGGGTTTTCATTCATTCAGGCGCATCTCTCCATAAAACACCGGCTCAATCAGCTCTCAGTTCTCACACCACGCTCTCACCTCCATCTCTACTCACCCAAGGCAGACATATGCAGCTCTCTGAACCCACAGAGTAGCTGTTATAAATCCTCAACTCTCAGCAGCCGATTCCCTTAAAAGAAAACAACCCCAGCCTTTTTGTGTTGGATAAAAGTCCTTTTTACATAAATATTTGTGACTGAAGACCTGTCACTAAGTAACAGCAGTGTCTGATCAGTGTTCTGCTGTCTGTCTCTGATTCCAGATAAATACTCAAAAAAGCAGCTCTCTCCTACACAGTGCTCAGTTATAACCTACATGCGTCTCCACACCGAGAATCCCCGCAAAGAGCTGGACCTGAGCAAATTCAACACATCAGAGGAAGGACACAGGAGACTCATTCCAGCTGTATCAAACTGCAGGAAGGCTCAGTGAGTGTTTATTATACAGATTATAACACTAACATGATTATTACTGTATTGTGGCGACCGTCGCTACAGACTGTGAGTAGCTGCAGTGTGTGAGTGGGGAGGGTGAAGACAGAAGTAAAAGGGGCACAGAGTCTCTCCCTCCCATCATGCATCATGCATATTCCAAACTAGAACCACAACTACATTTGTAATTACAGTTCAGAATTAATAAGGCTACTAATTGTTTATGCCATATAGATGATGTTATGCCAAGTTTGGTTAATTATGTAATTGGGAACAGGAAAAGGCTATTTTGCCACTCCTCCTGTGTGATGGCTCCCTTAGGTACAGCGTCTCTCCTACCTTAAAGAAGGTGGAGGACTGAATGGGAGAAGGAGGAATAGAGAGATAATGCCTTTCTAATATGATGGTGAATACTGATGAACTATGGCATTGTTTGATTTCAGCACACCAAAAAAAGAAGTTAATTCCTATTTATAATTTCTACCTTAATCCTCATTGCTCAATCCTCTCTAACTTTATTCTAATCATCTACAGCTGATACATCATTCTTTTTTTAAACATTGTACATTTTGGGTGTTCTAACATTACTCAACAAATCTGGATTTCTATCTACATTTTACACATGGTGTTTTTAAATGGTTTAACTTTTCAGTATGTATTTAGTATTATTACCTACGTCTTTCAGTATTATTCACATAAAGATCAAGCTCTGTATTTTTGCAATCTATAGTCAAGCTGTTAACCTTGCATCATGCACAAAAGGCATGTTCTAATTCTCTTAATTAATCATGAACTGCTTTTGGCATAACATGAAATAAACCAATCAGTGTGTCACATACCATCTCCTTTTTTTTTTTTTTTTTTTTTTTTTAACATGTTTATTTATTGGCAGACAGTTCAAATACAGAGGTACAATAAACAGGATTCTGTTCCACCTTAACATTATTTCACTAAACCCTTCCCCCCCTCCCACCCCAATTAGTTGCCTCTAAGAAATGTACACATTCAAACAATTTAAAAAAAAAAAAAAAAAAAAAAAAAAATTACATATATATATATATATATATATATATATATATATATATATATATATACACACACACATACATACACATACACACACATACATATATATATATATATATATATATATATATACATACATATATATAAATCATTTCTCTCTTTCCTTCCTTTTCTTTCCTTCTAAATAAATAAAATTAAATAAAAAAAAAAAAAACTTTTTTTTTTTTGTTCATTGGGTGGGGATCACCACAGTCAAAAAATACAGTAATTCCTTATAGTTGTAGAGTTAAGGTAAACCAAGATAGGAGAGGTGAGGAGATCGAGCTCTCAGGGGCAGTGACAAAGCCCATCTTACCCCGAAGGAAGTGTCTGAATATCCGAGAAATAAGTTAATAAGGGATCCCAAGTATGATAGAAATTTTTAACTGACCCCCTTATAGTATATTTTATCTTTTCGAGATGTATATATAACATAAGGTCTCGTAGCCATTGTGCTACCTTAGGAGGTTTGGGTGATTTCCAGTTCAAGAGGATCTGTTTGCGGGCTATCAATGACGCAAAAGCAATTATCTTCCTTTGCCTGAGAGTAAGATTATCAATGTGATCCGTAACTCCAAACACCGCAATCTCAGCACATGGCTCCACTAATAGGCCGCAGATTTTTGACAGTGTGTCGAACACACCAGACCAGTACGCTGATAATTTGGAGCACTGCCAAAACATGTGACTTGAATCTGCTATATCAATAGTGCATCTAAGACAACTGCTGTCAACATTCGAGTAGCACGAGGACAACCTAGCTCTGGTCCAGTGCACCCGATGTAGGACCTTAAACTGTAGGAGGCTCAATCGTGCACAGGAAGTGGTATCGTTGACCCTCTGTAATGCACTACCCCATATATCGTCAGGAAAAACTTTGTTTAACTCTTTTTCCCATTTAACTTTAATTCTGTCCATGGATGCTTCATCAATAGACAATATTATGGAATATGTGTTGGAAATGAATCGTCCAATGTTGTGCGGGCGTTCCAACAAGTAATCTATTTGAGTACTCAGTGGGAGATTGGGGAACACCATATTGTGGGTTTGGGCAAAGTGCCGGACTTGGAAATAGCGCCACAGATCCGACCGACTTAGGTTGTAGTTACTTCGTAGATCCTCAAAACTTGCAAAAACCCCGTCAATATATAGATCACCAAATTTTGTCAGCCCTTTCCTCTGCCACGTTTTAAAGGTGTGATCTAGTTTAGCTGGAGGAAAAAAAATATTGTTACAAATTGGACTTTGCACATGTAAGGTCTCTCTAAATTTAAAGTGCTGTCTAAATTGAGTCCAAATTCTAAGTGTACCCACAACCACCGGGTTAGACGTATAGTATGTTTCCTGTAGTGGGAGCTTAGCTGTGACCAGAGTGCGAAGTGAGACCTCCTTACAGGATCTCGACTCCAACTCACACCAATCCTTATCTGGGGTCTGAATCCAGAAGGAGATCTTATGGAGACTTGATGCCCAATGATAAAACATTAAGTTAGGTAGTGCCAGCCCTCCAGTAGGTCTAAGTCTTTGAAGGAGGTCCTTTTTAATCCGAGGAATCTTCCCATTCCAAATAAATCTAGAAATCAATTTGTCTATTTGCTTAAAAAAGGATTTGGCCAGAAAAATAGGGAGACATTGGGACAAATATAAAAATCTTGGTAGGACATTCATTTTTATGCAATTGACCCTGCCAGCTAATGTTAGATGTAAGACACTCCAATTATTAAGGTCTGATTTGAGCCTGGTTAAAAATAGGCCAAAGTTCTGTGTGTATAGGTCTTTAAAGGTATGCGTAACATTAATACCAAGATATTTGAAACCTGAGTTGGTAATGTGAAACGGTAGGGATGCATCTGGAAGTTTTGAAGCTAGCTCATTCACTGGTAAGCATTCACTCTTTGACAAGTTTAATTTATATCCTGAGAAACTTCCAAACAAATGTAGTTTCTGCATGATATCTGGCATCGAAGATAGAGGGTCCGAAATGTAAAGTAATAAGTCATCTGCGAACAGTGATACCTTTTGTTCAATTCCCCATCTCGATATACCCCGGAATGATTGAGTTGCCTTCAGCATCAGAGACAAGGGCTCTATCGCCAAAATGAATAGAAGAGGGCTTAGCGGACAGCCTTGCCTTGTACCTCTCGATAAGTCAAAGTACTGTGAGCGGGACTTATTCGTAGTTATTGAGGCTTTGGGGGAGGTATACAAAAGGCGAATCCACGCAATGAATCCCTCGCCTAAACCAAATTTTTCCATAGTAAAAAAAAGGTACTCCCACTCAACACGATCGAACGCCTTTTCTGCATCCAAGGAAACTATCACCTCAGGGCATTCAGAAGATGGGGGGGTGTAAAGAACATTCAGAAGCCGACGTATGTTTGAAAAAATATGCCGGCCTTTAATAAAACCTGTTTGATCTGTTGATATTATTGTGGTAAGTGGTAGCTCCAATCGCATTGCCAATATTTTAGCCAAGATTTTAACATCTGCATTTAATAATGAAATGGGCCGATACGAACCACACTGTGTTGCGTCTTTATCAGGCTTTAGTATGAGTGCAATTGAGGCTTCTGTAAGAGACGACGGCAGCCTCCCTTGCTCTAGGGAATGTTCAAACATTTTGAGTAGTAGGGGGGTCAGCTTAGTAGAAAATTTTTTGTAGAACTCGATAGGAAACCCATCGGGCCCTGGAGATTTACCACTCTGCATTAGGGATATTGCCTGTGTAATTTCAGTAACTTCAAAGGGTACAGCCAATTGTTCTTTCTGTTCAGGACTCACAGTAGGTACCTCGATAGCCCTAAAAAATTCTTTCATCAACGCCTGATCTTCTGGGAATTCCGATTTATATAACGTAGAGTAGTAATTTCTAAAAGTATTATTAATTTCAAGGGGGTCTGAAGTCAGGTTACCCATGTCGTCCTGTAATTGGGTTATAAAGCGTGATGCCATTTTGGATTTTAATTGGTGTGCCAAGAGTTTCCCAGCCTTTTCTCCATGTTCGAAGAAAAGTCCCCTTGAATGAAGAAGAAGTTGCTCAGCTTGGTATGTGGAGAGCAGGTTGTACTGAGATTGGAGAGCTACTCTTTCTTTATAAAGCTCTGCCGTGGGGAACACCGAGTGCTGCACATCCAGCGCATATATAGACTGAGCTAGCTGGTCAAGTTTCATCTTTCGTTCCTTGTGCTGGTGTGCAGCGTATGAAATTATTTCACCTCTGAGTACAGCTTTCAGAGTTTCCCACAGCAGAGATGGGGAAATTTCATCTGATTGATTATTAATTAAAAACATGTCTATTGAGGTTGATATATATTTACAAAATGTATCATCCAACAGCAAAGCGGGGTTAAGACGCCACAGGGTTTGTTCTGCATATTTAGATGGAATAGAAATATTCAGAAGTAGAGGTGCATGATCAGATATAACTATCGGTGAGTATTCTATGTTTTGTACTAGGTTTAACAGGTTTTGGTCAATAAAAAAATAATCTATTCTAGAGTAACTTTGGTGAACATGAGAAAAAAAAGAAAAAACCCTACCACCGGGGTTTAAGAAGCGCCAAGGGTCTAAACATCCTATTTGATTCATGAATGTGGACAGCTCAACGGCCGTCCTCGTAAGGACATTCGATTTAGAATTGGAGCGATCTAACAAAGGGTTCATTACACAGTTAAGGTCACCACCTAAAATCAAATATTGTGAACTCACAGACGGCAAGGTTGATATAAGTTTACGCACAAATCCAACGTCATCCCAATTAGGGAAGTAAACATTTAGCAATAGTACCGGTATGCCAAAAAGAATGCCAGACACCATAATATAACGGCCTGCAGGGTCCGCCACAACACTAAAGGTAGAAAACTGGACTCTTTTGTGCATAATTATGGCCGTACCCCTTGCCTTGGCATTGAAGTTGGAGTGGAAAATCTGACCAACCCAAGGTTTCTTTAATCTAAGATGATCAGAATTGTTCAAGTGAGTTTCCTGCAGAAAAGCTATATCCGCCCTCAACCTCTAGGTTGCTAAAAATTCTTGCTCGTTTCACTGGGCCATTCACCCCCTTCACATTCCACGATACCAGCCTGACTACTGGCTTCTCCGCACCTCTCCCACTTCTTAAGGGATCACACATAGTATTGGTGAAAAATACACAAAGTTTCCGTGGTCACATATCCCCTTAAACAGATAATATTATCATTAAACCTTAGAAAAAATAATAAAAAGACAATAAAACAACTAAAACAAGGAAAGGCAACTTTCGACGTAAATATTCTCACAACAGAACATCCTATGTTTGTCTCCAGCCTGTGTGCAAACTGCAGGATTCTACTAGAACACTCCCGGTAACGCCCCACACTCCCTTAACTCCCTACAAACGAGAGCTCCGGCAACATAAAATAAATATTTACATTCCAGTGATATTCAACACCCCCATTTCCACATCAAAATAAAAGCGCCGTAGTGCAAAAATAAATTCGGAGGGAATAATAATTAAACGTCTCTTCGCTAACGTGCTTTAGACCTGGGTGTCATTAGTTTTTGAACTTGAACATAGATGCACTTACATGTTTCCTATTTCGAGGTCCTCAAAGTTAACGTATTGACACGGGAACACCACTCGCAAACAAATCCAAAAGTTCTGAACAAACAAAGCCTCATTTAATAGCGGATTCCGTCGATCACGGGGAGACGACAGGGTTAACCCGCTGGAGAAAGACTTCCACCTCTCCGGGCGTATCAAAGGTGTAGCTCTCTCCCTCATATGAGACCCGTAGGCGAGCAGGATACAGGAGCCTGAATTGAATCCCCCTCCCGTAAAGCGCTGCTTTAACGCTCTTGAACGCGGCTCTTTTCTTGGAGAGGTTGGCACTCAAGTCTGGGTAAATCCTCAAAGGCATCCCTTTGTACAGTAGCTGATGTTGTCTAGCCCACCGCAACGCCTTCTCTTTCTCTTGGTAGCGGTGAAAACACACAATTATAGGTCTGGGTGGGCGACCTTCTGTAGGTTTGGGCGCTAGTGCCCGGTGGGCTCTCTCCAGCTCGGGCGCTTTTGGAAAGATCTGCTCCCCCATAATTTCCTTCAGCAGCTCGGATGTAAATGAAGCCATGTCAGATCCTTGTTCTGCGCCCTCAGGTACATTCACAATACGTAAATTTGCTCTCCTTGAGCGGTTTTCCAGGTCATCCATCTTGTTTATTAGCGCCGCATTTGCTGCCTTCAGGTCAGAGATGGCCGCTTCAGCCTGTGTCAGCGCCACGAAATTTTCGCTTGTTACAGTCTCCAAGTTATCAAAACGTTTCCCCAACGAATCCAGTTTCTCACGAAAAGCATCCAAGGAGACCTTGATAGGAGACAGAGACGCCTGAATGAGGGAAGACATGTCTTCCTTTAAGTGTTCGCGCTGTTTCTCCATCAGCTCAGCCAAGCTACTTGCAGGGGGTTCCTCCTCGCCTTTAGCAGCAGCCGCCGTCGCCATGTTAGCCAACTTGTTGCTCAGGGTAGACCTCTTCAGTTCCTGCTCTGCCTTAGATTTAGCAGGTGACATCGTACTTCTCCGGGGTGTAAAGTGATGAAGTAGTATGGTAAAATCCCGTTAAAGCTATTTTAAGGTGAAAGAAAATAAAGTTATGGGGATTGTAAGCTAAAAGCGCTGGGAGCCTCTCGCACACACGTCCACCCTCTACATCCTCTAGACCGGAAGTCACCATCTCCTTTAAAAGTCAGGTGCATGCTGGCTCTGCCAGATTGCTATTTTATTGGTGCAGATATCTGGACAGAGGAAACATGAACAGGAACAGCAATGTTCTCTTATTTTGTATTCTGTTGAAATAAAAGTTGTGTTTGTGCACTGCTATGTGTCCTTGTTGTTGTATAACAGGTGTTCGTGTGTTGGGCATGCACGGTGCGCTGATGTTGCCAAGATAGGTTGTATTCATTCAGTAGTTTTCCGTTGTCCGATAACGAGTCATCTTAAATCATCTACCTGCAGTCTCGACAAATTACGAACACAGTTTTTCAAGAGTGTCTTTGGATCAATATTAACAGACATATTTCAGATAGTAAACTTCTCTCTTATGTACCAAACACTTAAAAATTACTATTGTGAAGCCTCTCTTAATAATAATAATAGGTTTAACTTATATAGCTCCTCTTCCAAACCTAAGAATGCTTTACAAATACAGGGAAAAAAGGAAAAACACAGGAGAAATAAGTTACTGGGCGTAAAATGTAAAGAAAATAAACTATTTTAACAGTAATTTAAAAGAAGATAAACTTGAGCAGTTGTGAAGAGGACGAAATAAGTTCCAAAGTTTAGGGGTGACAGCACTGAAAGATCTGCAGCCAAGGCTAGAACATTTAGTTAAGGGGGCAGTAAGAAGAGCAGAGACACTGGAAAGGACAGTACAAAGTAATTCAGACAGATGTGAAGGAGACAGAACATGGAGTGCTTTGAAGGTGAGAAGGATTTTTTATTTTAACCTGAGCTTAATAGGAATCGGATGCTGGAGAACAAGTGTAATGTGAGCTGTACGCTTGGTGAAATAAAAAAAAAGCTATCTATGGAATTCTGGGTGTATTGCAGATTATAACAGTGTAACTGGAAGGGAGTTGCCGTAATCAATGAGAGAAAAAATCATAAGCATGGGACGTAATTGTGTAGTTAATTAAATACACAGATTATAAAATGCTTATTATAAGAGTCAAATGTGAGAGTTGAATCTAGGAGGGAGCCAGGGTTCCTAACAGAATGAGCTGGCTCAATATCAACAGCATCAATATTAACAGAGAAATTTGATACATGAGAGAGATTTTGTTCTAAAAAGTAAAATCTCAGTTTTATCTGCATTTAATTTGAGGAAGTTGTTCTGCAACCAGGTGTTCAACTCTATATTGCCAGGGTGGGCAATTAATTTTTCCAAGGGGCCACGTAAGAAAATGCTACAGTTTAAAATGGCCAGACTAACATACTTAGCTTGGTTCTGCCAAATACATTTGTGCTTTAGGCCTATACAGCATTTATAACAACTATTTTTATATAAAAACAATAAATTATACATTACAATAAAATAAAATGTGGTGGATTATATTATTACTTAATAAACATGTGATGGTTCCGTTTAGAAAATTGTAAATATTTTACATTGTTTTGACTAACACCACAACCTGACATGAAATAGCATGTTTATCAAAGACCAGCGCTGCTGTAACTTAATAAAAACAGTAAATGAAACATTACAGCGATGCAATGAGAATGTTGAGCACATAATTACATAAATATTTAAAAAAACATTTATTAAAAAAATATGTGCAACAATAACAGTGTTTAAAATTGAATATATATTTTCTAAGTTTGGTATTCCATTACTCCAAAATGATACAGTCATATCACTTGAAACATATATCTTGAATACATGAGAAAGATATCTTTAAGAATTTAGTGGTGTGATATAATAACCCATTGATTTTGCTGTTTTAAAGGACTCCAAACACTTATTTTTCAGTATTATTACTGAAAACATACATTATGAATACAGTTAAAAATGTTAACTGTTAAAAAGACTTTTGTGTTATCATTTGTTAAACACTGTTTAACAGATAGGTAGTTGTATTTCTGGTGTATATTTGTTGATTAGATCTGGATAAATTATGTTTATTTTGCTGTAAAACCTGTTTCTGTTCCATTTTTAAGTCTCTACATTAGAAACATGAGTCTCTGCTCCTCTAGCTCCGCTGTGTACGCAGCTACTGTAATACACTGGTTACATGCGCACACAGGTTTTTGGTGCAGACAGCGCTTACAGTAATACTTTTCCTTTCTAATTTACCAACAATCTCACGCGGTAAGACTCAGCCGGTCAGAGATAGTCAGAGGGCTGGTTGTGGCCCGCGGGCCGTTCAATGCTCAGCTCTGCTATAATGCATGTACTCAAAGTCTGGGCAGAGGCTTTGAACCATGTTTGCAGATAATCTGACCAAGAGGAGAAATTTAGATAATAAAAAGCAGAGGTCCAAGGTCCGAACCCTGAGTAACACCACAATCTACTGGGGCCAAGTGAGATATGAGAGCCAGTGGTAAACATACTGATGTCTCTCAGCAAGGTATTAATGAAACCACTGAAAGGCATGGCCAGAAATAGCAATAGATGATATTCTTGATATAAGCAGATTATGAATGAAGTCATTAAAAGCTGCTGTTAAATCCAAGAGAACCAGGATATTAAGGAATCCGGCATCTAAAGACAGCAGGAAGTAATTCAAGCTATAACCAGAGCAGACTCTGTACTGTGTAAGGTACAAAAAAGTTCATAATCATACATCCCTGAGTGGCTACAACTCTTACCATGATTTTGGAGAGAAAGGGAAGATTATAAATCAGTCGATAATTGGTTAAACACAATGGGTCTAAACCAGATTTTTCCAATATGGGGGTGACTGCAGTTATTTTACATGAGTACCTAATAAACAGAGTCATCAAATGAGTTATAAATGGAGAGATATCACAGGAGGCATATTTTAGAATAGCTTGGAGCTGGGTCTACATGTGAGGAGCAGCAGGTCGATTTACTGATGATCTCAGTATCGGTGGAAGAAGACAGAGAGACATTTGTCTGATGAGAGCAGGAAAGAGCTTCCTCAGGAAAGGAAGTTGACACAGGAAAGTGTAAATAAAATGTTTTGATTTTGTCCTGAAAATAGGTCCTAAATGCTTGACACTGGGCAGAGGAGCTCAGGGTGGATAGAGAAGGAGGTAAAAGAAGATTATTTATAGTGCAAAAAGTATATGTAGTGTATGCAAGTCTCCCAGAGAGGACAGTGTAGAAGGATCAGACAGAGCCGATGTTTGGAGAAGGATAGAAAACATTTGAGAGAAAAGAGAGGAAAGGGATTATACATGGATTTCAGAAGCTGGTGAACCTAGACCACACTCAATGAAACATTATTTAGACCATGAGTACAAAGCAAGTCAAGAGCGAAAAATGGAAAGTAACGAATTACATTTACTCATGTTATTGTAATTAAGTAGATTTTATGAGTAATTTGTAATTTTTAAAGTAGTTTTTAAAATGGGTAATTTTACTTTTACTTATGTAGATTTTGACACAAGTAATTTACTTCGCTACACTGGAAAATTCCCCGTTACTGAGTAAAAAATAAAATGCTGGAAAAAAAATGTCTGAATAAAAAAAAAAAACAATTAAACCGCGAGGACGTGATTTGTTCCGTATTTCCATAAATGCCCAATCCACACTAAACCCCTCCTCTCTCCGCCCACTCCTCTGTGTGCTGGGAGAGACGCTGTGTGAATCAGCTGTGTAGCCTGGGGTCTGTGTGCACGGCTCTGGGGAACTGGTGTTCTGTCGAGTTATGCTACGCATGCTTCTTTAAGGCACTGCGCATGCGCCGACCAACATTTGTTTTGAATTTTTTCATGTTTTTAATGATAATTAAAAGAAGTTTTAAGAGAAGTTTTTGTTGGTAAGATTAAACATAAATGTAAATAGCAGTTAAAGCATATCAATAGCAAGTTAAAATATAATAATGAACTGTAAATCTATAAAAATCATAGAAACCTATGCCACTTGTTCTTGAAAATGTTTTATGGGGTGGTCTAAACAAATACTGCCTGAAAGGTCCAAATTATTATGTGGAATAATAGTTCATTTAAAACTTTTACTTTTACTTGAGTAGAATTTTAGTAAAGGTACTTTTACTTAATTACAAATTTTCAGTACTTTTTCCACCTCTGGTCAAGAGAATGACCATGAGCATGTGTAGCAAAATGAATGAGTGGTGAATGCACAGTTTAAGTCAACATGAATATTAAAGTCATCCAGCAAAATAATAACATGACAAAGATAAAGCCATACTGAATAGATCACTTAAATCAGATAGAAAGTTGTTAACAGAGGTTTTGGGAAGATAATAAATCAACAGCATCAGCAATGCAGTAGATAAGAGAACTTTCAAAGCAAGGTATTTAGAGATAGTGACATCATGGAGGTCCAGCTGATTAACAATTAACATTCAGTGGAATACTGCAGCCAAATCACAAACTATAAGGCGTGGCTTGGTTATGTATGTAATGCTTGGGGGCACTAATAAATTAAGGTTCAGGAAATCCCTAGCTTGTTGCTCTGTTTTGGTGAGAAGGAGCATGTCCAGGCTTTTATCAATAATTAAGTAATTTATGTCTTAAGTAATGCCTTGAAACAGAGCGAGAGTTTAGAAGAGCTAAATTTGGTGGAAAAGCTCCGGTGGATAAATCAGAGCTAACCTCCGCAAGAGAACCTAGTTTAGCAATATTAATGCCACGTTAATGTTTATGATTTTTGTTAATCCGTCTTTGTGACCAAATAAAAGGAATGTGTACATCCGAAACACGATAGGAGATATGTAGACAGGGGACTGGTGAATATACCTGGGACAACATACAAACTCGATACAAACACAAACACTTCGACATAGGTTAAATGTCAGGAACAAAATGGAGGTGCCAGGTTGGTCCTTTTGTTCCAGGTCAGGAAAGAGGAGAAGCCCTAAATGTCTCTCAGGCCCTTTTATAGAATACTCCACTAGGGGTCCAGCTTGGTACTGCACACTGCAAAGCACACAAAATTCAAACACAGAAGAAGCATGCAGGCAGAAACAAGTCAAAGGACTGTTATGACTGAGGGTCGTAAAAAAAATTAAAACTAACCAATACACCAGATGTAAACTGAAACAACATAGAGAGGGGTAAAAAACGCTGCTGTAGTCGACACAATTCCGACGAGGGGATACTTATATATTGTACGAATATAGTGTATTTGTAGGAGACTAAAATCTTTTAATCCAAAAGTGAGTATGTTTACTTTATAATATTGATTTCTTCTTGTTCTTCTGCAGATTAGCTGGCTGTAATCTCACTGAGCAGTCTATTGAAACCTTAAGTACAGCTCTACAGTCAGGAAGCTCCACCCTGAAAGAGCTGGACCTCAGTAACAACGATCTGCAGGGATCAAGGATGGAGAAACTCTCTGCTGGACTAAAGAGTTCAAACTGTAAACTGGAGATACTCAGGTCAGAATTGCAGATTATCAAAATATTATAGTTCGGTTACAGCACTGTAAACATTTATGCTGGACTGAAGAAACCCATGATGCAGTTTTAAGGATGTTTAAAGCATGGCATTCATCTTTTGCAAAGGAACTTGTTAAATAATATATTATTTATTTAATATAATATATTTAACCTGCTGTAGATAACCCATTATTTTTGTTTTTATAGGTACTGCTTTACACTATACAATAAAATGTAAAATTTGAATAAAATTAGATTTTTTACCTGACCGTAAAAATACTTTTTTTTAGTAATATTTGTTTATTCATCACTGTTCATGTTTTTATAATTGGAAGTGTTTAAATATCTGTCAGTAATTGAGATATAGTTGAATGTTTTCCACCAGTCAGTGAGGTGTGCCAGCTAATGATAGGGCAGCTCAAATTTAGCTCCCACTATCTGAATTTCTAAACTGATATTCAGATTTTTCCAACTGGACCTACTCTCCTCCACTGCTCATCTATCAGCCCTACTGTCCTCCAGTGCCCATCTCTCTGCCCTAATGTCCTCCACTGCTCATCTCTCTGCCCTACTGTCCTCCACTGCTCATCTATCAGCCCTACTGTCCTCCACTGCTCATCTCTCTGCCCTACTGTCCTCCACTGCTCATCTATCAGCCCTACTGTCCTCCACTGCTCATCTCTCAGCCCTACTGTCCTCCACTGCTCATCTCTCTGCCCTACTGTCCTCCACTGCTCATCTGTCTGCCCTACTGTCCTCCAGTGCTCATCTCTCAGCATTACTGTCCTCCACTGCTCATCTCTCTGCCCTACTGTCCTCCACTGCTCATCTCTCTGCTCTGCTGTCTTCCACTGCTCATCTATCAGCCCTACTGTCCTCCACTGCTCCTCTCTTAGCTCTACTGTCCTCCACTGCTCATCTATCAGCCCTACTGTCCTCCACTGCTCATCTCTCTGCCCTACTGTCCTCCACTGCTCATCTCTCTGCCCTACTGTCCTCCACTGCTCATCTCTCTGCCCTACTGTCCTCAACTGGTCATTTCTCTGCCCTACTGTCCTCCACTGCTCATCTCTCTGCCCTACTGTCCTCCACTGCTCATCTATCAGCCCTACTGTCCTCCACTGCTCATCTCTCTGCCCTACTGTCCTCCACTGCTCATATCTCTGCCATACTGTTCTCCACTGCTCATTTATCAGCCCAACTGTCCTCCACTGCTCATCTCTCTGCCCTACTGTCCTCCACTGCTCATCTATCAGCCCTACTGTCCTCCACTGCTCATCTCTCTGCCCTACTGTCCTCCACTGCTCATCTCTCTGCCCTACTGTCCTCAACTGGTCATTTCTCTGCACTCTAAAAAACAGAGGTACGATATGAGTACTTTTTTGTACTCGAAGGTACATTCTTTATAATTGTACCCTCAAAGGTACAATATTGGTCTTTACAGGGTCAGATTTGTTCCCTCTGAAGTACAAAGTCATTTCTAACAGCAATAAGTACAGATTTGTACCATTTAACCAGCCAAAAGGTACATTCAGAATTCTGCATCACTGTACTAATGAACAGTATATATTTAAATTGCACATTTTTTATTTGAAAGCCAGACAATTTTGTATCATCAAGTTTTTGAGCCATTTTTAGTTGATGACAATGTTTATAATCTTTATAATCTATACTGGCACAAAAACCATGGGTACAAAAAAGGACTTTCACTGAAAGGTACTTTTTTGAACCTTAATGTAAGGTACAGCCCCAGCGACAAGCTTTGTACTCTTTTAAGTACAAATCTGTACTTATATTTCTTAGAGTGTGCCCTACTGTCCTCCACTGCTCATCTCTCTGCTCTACTGTCTTCCACTGCTCATCTATCTGCCCTACTGTCCTCTACTGCTCATCTCTCTGCCCTACTGTCCTCCACTGCTCATCTATCAGCCCTACTGTCCTCCACTGCTCCTCTCTTAGATCTACTGTCCTCAACTGGACATTTCTCTGCCCTACTGTCCTCCACTGCTCATCTCTCTGCCCTACTGTCCTCCACTGCTCATCTCTCTGCCCTACTGTCCTCCACTGCTCAACTATCAGCCCTACTGTCCTCCACTGCTCATCTATCAGGCCTACTGTACTCCACTGGTCATCTTTCTGCCCTACTGTCCTCCACTGCTCATCTATCAGCCCTACTGTCCTCCACTGCTCATCTCTCTGCCCTACTGTCCTCAACTGGTCATTTCTCTGCCCTACTGTCCTCCACTGCTCATTTCTCTGCCCTAATGTCCTCCACTGCTCAACTATCAACCCTACTGTCCTCCACTACTCATCTTTCAGCCCTACTGTACTCCACTGGTCATCTTTCTGCCCTACTGTCCTCCACTGCTCATCTATGAGCCCTAATGTCCTCCACTGCTCATCTATATGTTCTACTGTCCTCCACTGCTCATCTCTCTGCCCAACTGTCCTCCACTACTCATTTATCAGCCCAACTGTCCTCCACTGCTCATCTCTCTGCCCTACTGTCCTCCACTGCTCATCTATCAGGCCTACTGTCCTCCACTGCTCATCTATATGTCCTACTGTCCTCCAATGCTCATCTATCCGCCCTACTGTCCTCCACTGCTCATCTCTCTGCCCTACTGTCCTCCACTGCTCATCTATCAGGCCTACTGTCCTCCACTGCTCATCTATATGTCTTACTGTCCTCCAATGCTCATCTATCCGCCCTACTGTCCTCCACTGCTCATCTCTCTGCCCTACTGTCCTCCACTGCTCATCTATCAGGCCTACTGTCCTCCACTGCTCATCTATATGTCTTACTGTCCTCCAATGCTCATCTATCCGCCCTACTGTCCTCCACTGCTCATCTCTCTGCCCTACTGTCCTCCACTGCTCATCTATGTGCCCTAATATCCTCCACTGCTCACATATAAGTCCTACTGTCCTCCACTGCTCATCTCTCTGCCCTACTGTCCTCCACTGCTCATCTCTCTGCCCTAATGTTCTCCACTACTCATCTATCAGCCCTACTGTCCTCCACTGCTCATATCTCTGCCATACTGTTCTCCACTGCTCATTTATCAGCCCAACTGTCCTCCACTGCTCATCTCTCTGCCCTACTGTCCTCCACTGCTTATCTATCAGCCCTACTGTCCTCCACTGCTCATCTCTCTGCCCTACTGTCCTCCACTGCTCATCTCTCTGCCCTACTGTCCTCAACTGGTCATTTTTCTGCCCTACTGTCCTCCACTGCTCATCTCTCTGCCCTACTGTCCTCCACTGCTTATCTATCAGCCCTACTGTCCTCCACTGCTCATCTCTCTGCCCTACTGTCCTCCACTGCTCATCTATCAGCCCTACTGTCCTCCACTGCTCATCTCTCTGCCCTACTGTCCTCCACTGCTCATCTCTCTGCCCTACTGTCTTCCACTGCTCATCTCTCTGTCCTACTGTCCTCCACTGCTCATCTCTCTGCCCTACTGTCCTCAACTGGTCGTTTCTCTGCCCTACTGTCCTCCACTGCTCATCTCTCTGCTCTACTGTCTTCCACTGCTCATCTATCCGCCCTACTGTCCTCCACTGCTCATCTATCAGCCCTACTGTCCTCCACTGCTCATCTATCAGCCAAACTGTCCTCCACTGCTCATCTATCAGCCCTACTGTCCTCCACTGCTCATCTCTCTGCCCTACTGTCCTCCACTGCTCATCTCCCTGCCCTACTGTCCTCCACTGCTCATCTATCAGCCCTACTGTCCTCCACTGCTCCTCTCTTAGATCTACTCTCCTCAACTGGTCATTTCTCTGCCCTACTGTCCTCCACTGCTCATCTCTCTGCCCTACTGTCCTCCACTGCTCATCTCTCTGCCCTACTGTCCTCCACTGCTCATCTATCAGCCCTACTGTACTCCACTGGTCATCTTTCTGCCCTACTGTCCTCCACTGCTCATCTATGAGCCCTATTGTCCTCCACTGCTCATCTATATGTCCTACTGTCCTCCACTGCTCATCTCTCTGCCCTACTGTCCTCCACTGCTCATCTCTCTGCCCTACTGTCCTCCACTACTCATTTATCAGCCCAACTGTCCTCCACTGCTCATCTCTCTGCCCTACTGTCCTTCACTGCTCATCTATCAGGCCTACTGTCCTCCACTGCTCATCTATATGTCCTACTGTCCTCCAATGCTCATCTATCCGCCCTACTGTCCTCTACTGCTCATCTATCAGCCCTACTGTACTCCACTGGTCATTTTTCTGCCCTACTGTCCTCCACTGCTCATCTATCAGCCCTAATGTCCTCCACTGCTCATCTATGTGTCCTACTGTCCTCCACTGCTCATCTATCAGCCCTACTGTCCTCCACTGCTCCTCTCTTAGCTCTACTGTCCTGCACTGCTCATCTATCTGCCCTACTGTCCTCCACTGCTCATCTATCTTCCCTACTGTAATCCACTGTGGTCTCAGTGTAGGATAGAAAATACATACATGACCAGGAATTATAATAAAATAAAAAATACACATTACAATATTACTTCTGTCTCCCTCCTGACAATACAGGGGAGGCTTAATAGGTGGTTTGGGTAATTGGCCTTTTAAATTGGGGAGAAAAGTGGATTAAATTAGAAATATTTATAAATCAAATCCAATTCTAATAAATCAACAGATAATAAATCAACAGCATCAGCAATGCAGTAGATAAGAGAACTTTCAAAGCAAGGTATTTAGAGATAGTGACATCATGGAGGTCCAGCTGTTTAACAATTAACATTCAGTGGAATACTGCAGCCAAATCACAAACTATAAGGCGTGGCTTGGTTATGTATGTAATGCTTGGGGGCACTAATAAATTAAGGTTCAGGAAATCCCTAGCTTGTTGCTCTGTTTTGGTGAGAAGGAGCATGTCCAGGCTTTTATCAATAATTAAGTAATTTATGTCTTAAGTAATGCCTTGTGAGAAACAGAGCGAGAGTTTAGAAGAGCTAAATTTGGTGGAAAAGCTCCGGTGGATAAATCAGAGCTGACCTCCGCAAGAGAACATAGTTTAGCAATATCAATGCCACGTTAATGTTTATGATTTTTGTTAATCCGTCTTTGTGACCAAATAAAAGGAATGTGTACATCCGAAACACGATAGGAGATATGTAGACAGGGGACTGGTGAATATACCTGGGACAACATACAAACTCGATACAAACACAAACACTTCGACATAGGTTAAATGTCAAGAACAAATTGGAGGTGCCAGGTTGGTCCTTTTGTTCCAGGTCAGGAAAGAGGAGAAGCCCTAAATGTCTCTCAGGCCCTTTTATAGAATACTCCACTAGGGGTCCAGCTTGGTACTGCACACTGCAAAGCACACAAAATTCAAACACAGAAGAAGCATGCAGGCAGAAACAAGTCAAAGGACCGTTATGACTGAGGGTTATAAAAAAAATTAAAACTAACCAATACACCAGATGTAAACTGACACAACATAGAGAGGGGTAAAAACTCACTGCTGCTGTAGTCGACAAAATTCACTATTCGGACGAGCGGATACTTTTAAATTCTACCAATATTGTGTATCAGGCAGAAACTAAAATTTTTAATCCAGACGTAAATATGTTTATTTCATAATACTGATCTGTTTTTCTTCTTCTGCAGATTAGCTGGCTGTAATCTCACTGAGCAGTCTATTGAAACCTTAAGTACAGCTCTACAGTCAGAAAACTTAAGCCTGAAAGAGCTGGACCTCAGTAACAACAACCTCCAGGGATCAAAGATGGAGAAACTCTCTGCTGGACTAAAGAGTTCAAACTGTAAACTGGAGATACTCAGGTCAGAATTAAAGATTATCATTAAATATTATAGTTCAGTTACAGCACTGTAAACATTTATGCTGGACTGAAGAAACCCATGATGCAGTTTTAAGAATGTTTAAAGCATGGCATTCATCTTTTGCAAAGGAACTTGTTAAATAATATATTATTCATTTAAAATAGTATATTTAACCTGCTGTAGATAACCCAGTATATTTGTTTTTATAGGTATTGCTTTACACTATACAATAAAATTCAAAATTTGAATAAAATTAGATTTTTTTACCTGACCGTAAAACTACTTTTTTTTAGTAATATTTGTTTATTCATCACTGTTCATGTTTTTATAATTGGAAGTGTTTAAATATCTGTCAGTAATTGAGATATGCTTGAATGTTTTCCACCAGTCAGTGAGGTGTGCCAGCTAATGATAGGGCAGCTCAAATTCAGATCCCACTCTCTGAATTTCTAAACAGATATTCAGACTTTTCAAACTGGACCTAATATTCTCCACTGCTCATCTATCAGCCCTACTGTCCTCCACTGCTCATCTATCAGCCCTACTGTCCTCCACTGCTCATCTATCAGTCCTACTGTCCTCCACTGCTCATCTATCAGCCCTATTGTCCTCCACTGCTCATCTATCAGCCCTACTGTCCTCCAGTGCTCATCTATCAGCCCTACTGTCCTCCACTGCACATCTATCAGCCCTACTGTTCTCCACTGCTCAACTATCAGCCCTACTGTCCTCCACTGCTCATCTATCAGCCCTACTGTCCTCCACTGCTCAACTATTAGCCCTACTGTCCTCCACTGCTCATCTATCAGCCCTACTGTCCTCCACTGCTCATCTATCAGCCCTACTGTCCTCCACTGCTCATCTATCAGCCCTACTGTCCTCCACTGCTCATCTATCAACCCTACTGTCCTCCACTGCTCATCTATCAGCCCTACTGTTCTCCACTGCTCAACTATCAGCCCTACTGTCCTCCACTGCTCATCTATCTGCCCTACTGTAATCCACTGTGCCCTCAGTGTAGATTAGAAAATACATACATGACAAGAAATAAAATAAAAAAATACACATTACAATATTACTTCTGTCTCCCTCCTGACAATTGGCCTTTTAAATTGGGGAGAAAAGCGGATTATATTAGAAATATTTATAAATCAAACCCAATTCTGTTTGAGTTCAGTGGTTTCTAATTTGTCCATATTAGTAAATGTGACATTTGGAAAGAAAACAGTGAGAACCCTGAAAACACATGTCTGTTGAAACTAGATTATATTTAAAATGTATTTTTTCACTCTCGTTTTGTGAAATCCTGACTGCAAGTTGAGGGAAAAATTAACAGTTAATGATTGTGAATTATGAGTAGATTGAATATTGAGTAAATACTGATTCTGACTGAGGGCATAGGTAATAGGTTCCAAAACGTCAATGCAGCATTAAGCAATTATTTGAACAATTATAAAGCTGTTTTTATTTAGATCATTCTAAATGTATAAAATAATTTGTGGCATTTATTATACAATTACTGCACAATACTATACTAATATTACACTCTATTTTCTTTGTATTCTGTAGATTATCTGTGTGTAAACTCAATAAACACTCATGTGAGAATCTGAAGTCAGTTTTACAATCAGAAAACTTCTCACTGAAAGAGCTGGACCTCACTAACAACAACCTAAAGGATTCAGGAATGAAGAAACTCTCTGCTGGACTGAAGAGTTCACATTGTAAACTGGAGAAACTCAGGTCAAAATTCTCTAAAGTTTTATTCAGTGCCTTTTCTAATTCCCTACCTGTAAACATTTAGAGTATATTTTATTAAATATATTTTTTCACTGATTGTTGTTAAAGGTGTTTTTATTCATTTACAGACTTGCTATGTGTACACTCAGTGAACAGTCCTGTAAGACTCTTCAGTCAGTTTTACAATCAGAAAACTCTCTGAAAGAGCTGGACCTCAGTGACAACAGCCTGGAGGACTCAGGACTGGAGTTGCTCTCTGCTGAACTGAATAATTCACATTGTAAACTAGAGCGACTCAGGTCAGAATTCTGTTATTTCTTTTTTATATGGTGAACTTGGTATTCAATGCCTTTACGTAAAAAAGTTTTGCAACTTTCTGCATTTGCTTTTTTTAAGTAAATTTCATTTCAGATAAATTTAAGTAACTTCAACTCGGTTTCAAGACTTAAATGTTACATAGAGTAAAAAAGTGAACTGAACTCAATATTTCTTTTAGTAAACTTTACTTCATTTATTTTTGCTGAATCAATCCTTTCTTTTTTGTGTACCTACATATTAATTGTTATTTTCTTTATTAAAACATGTTCTACTGAGTATAAATGTGTTGCATTTACTTCTCTTTATACAGTCTTGCTATGTGTGAACTCAGTGAAAAGTCCTGGGAGACCCTGCAGTCAATTTTACAATCAGAAAACAACTCTCTGAAAGAGCTGGACCTCAGTAGAAATGATCTGCAGGATTCAGGACTGGAGAAACTCTGTGCTGGACTAAAGAGTCCTCACTGTAAACTGGAGATACTCAGGTTAGTATTTCTGTAACTCTTTCATTAAAACTTTAAAAAATCCCTCACATTTTAAATGCCTTTATTTTGCAGAATTGCTTATTGTAAACTTCAAGGATTTTGCTGTGAAACTTTGGGATCAGTTTTAAACCTGGAAAACAACTCTCTGAAAGAACTGGACTTCAGTAACAATGACCTGCAGGATTCCATAGAGAAACTCTCTGATGGACTCAAGAGTTCACACTGTAAACTGGAAACTCTCAGGTTAGAATGACCTTTTTACATGAAATACTGAGTTTGAGTTGCCTCAACAAAACATTAAGTGGTTTTAAATTGTAACAGAAGAAATAAAACATTATGTTTCTGATAGGGGGCTTAATCTGGGGGTCATAAGAGTGAGTTTCAGAATCAGATCCAGGCATTGTTCAGAGTTTTACTTTCACTAAATAAGACATATCATTTGGCGTTCTATTCGACTCTTCGACAAATTTGCTTTGTGGGTCTACATATTTATGTTTGTTTAAAAATAAAACTCTTTTTAGAAGGAAGAACTGGAAGCAACACTGGACTCCAGAAACTTCAGAAAGTCTAAACAGAAAATATGATGAATATGAAGTATTTGGGTCTTTTAAGCTATAATAAATAATATGTGCTGTGTCATTTGTGCTGTAATGCAGGCTCAACTGTTGTTATTTACCAAAAAATGCAATACAGCCATGTTTTTGTGGGAGAGAGTAAAATTATTTCAGAGACAGTGTTGAGTTGCCTTAACACTGACAAACATCCACTGTCAAAAAAATTTAAAGACGCACCATTGTTCAGTATTTTATTCTTGGCGATATGTTTTGCTATTAAAAGAAAATATGTCTTGCCTTATGCAACTCTAATTGTGTGTGAATAGACAGGAAAATACTTTAGGAAATAACTCTGTAACATGTCAGGATCCACGGGGAAACCTGCCTTGAGCAGACCTCTACACATAAAACCCTGAAATAAAAGTATAAAACATCCACAGGGGTGATAGCGTTCCGGCGCCGGAAATCCGGTGAGCATGGCAATATAAAAAATAATAATAATAATAAAAGCATAAAGTATAAATGGCGTTGGGCATGGGTCGAAGATTTGGGGCTGATGGTAAGCTCTTTTCGAGCTGGTGTCAAAAGCTTCGGCAACGTGGTGGTTGTTACTGTACGTTGTGCTCTAAGAAGTTGATGTACGGTACAAGCGGTAAAAAATTCTCTCTCGGCACGAACAAGACCCTGTACATAAAGCAGCAGCCAGAGCAGTGCAATATACCACCCTTTTGCCAAGGGCATTAGCTACGGCGGACATTCAGCCTTCGATGGCAGATCGAGTATTTAATTAAAAAATTTGGCTATGCACCTTCTTTGCAGGACAGTATGAGCTCCGCACGACAGTAGATGAGCTCCGCGGTACAGTTAAAAAGCTGCGCGCAACAGTAGATGAGCTCTGCGGTACAGTTAAAAAGCTGTGCGCGACAGTAGGTGATTATATCTAACGTTACACTCTTGACCTTGTGGCATCTACAATGATGAGTGTTTTCCAGTTTTAACAATGTTTTCCTTTTAGAAATAAATTCAGGATTAGTTCACCATGCTAGAAATTAGCCATTCATTATTGTGGCACCATCACTATGATGCAAAAAGATTAAATACAGTAAGAAACCTAAATTTATTGTTTTGAATAAATGTTCTATTTGTTTAAATTGTCCTTTCATCTTTTTATCTTCTCACATGATTTAAACAAAATTTATAGGCCATGTGAATTGAAAAATCGCTCCAGAATCGAAAATCGTTTCTGAATCGAATTGTGACCCCAAATCAAATCACCAGATACTGAGAGATTCGCTACCCTATCAGGCGGACACTGTGCAATTTTAGCCCGATTTTAAGCCCGATCTGGTCGGATGCGACTGAATTTTACAATCGGCTAAGTATTAGTTTCATCATGCGTCATTTGTCGTGCAGTGTGAGAGGTCCGATTGACTGCCCAAACGAGCAGCCGATTTTTTTTATATAAAAGGGAACTTCAGTTAAATAATAGCGAAATGAAATAAAATAGATTTATCTTCAGTCAAAGAGCTTTCACGATGTGAGAGAGAATGAGTGAGAATAAGCATCAGGTGTATCTGTCTAATTCTCAAACGGCAAAACATCTGCTATGTTAATCTAGGAGTAAGTCAGTGTAGTAATCATAAATATAAATCCTTATAAATGTCAGAAAAAATATAGCTAATAACTAATAGTTACTGTGCACATTTAATGTATATTTTATTTTATAGTTACGGCTGGTAAACAGAGGCGTCTCCACTTTCCGATGCCGATCAGCAGGCAGTAGGCTTTCTATTTGCGATGTCTTCAGGATTTGCAAAAAATATAAATAAATGATTTTCAGCGCATCATTCGAGCTTCCACAGCAGTAGAGTTTAGATTATCAGCCCGAGCCTGACCCGATTCCCCACCCGAACTCACACATGTGCTCCTCCACTCCGCATTACGCACTTATCTTGCAGAGCTGTGTGTAGCTAAATAGCCAACAAAATGGAGCCCTCTGAAGTGAGGAGAAACATTACATAAGATGAGCTAAATTTGGTCCAATGCGAAGGACAGTCAGACATATATACACATAAGGCAAAAATGAAAACATTGTCTAAAATGTGTCACTTGACAATAAGGTCATACACAGATTATTAAATGTTTGAATAATGTGTCAACATTTATGCCTACGTTACATCACATATGCTGGGTTATGTTAAGGTCTGAGGTCTGAGGAACACATTTTGTTAAATATGATTCAGAAGAAATTAAATAAAGTTTAAAGTTTAATATGTGCTTACAGAACTTTCTCATTCAAACTGCATGATCTTGAGGTAGTGGATATCTGTCAGTGTGGTTCATCACAGTAAAATTAATTTTAGAATAAAATCTACATGTCCCAAATATATATATAAAAGAAGCATTTATTTAAAACTAAATGGGGACATTTTAAACACAGATATGTAGTATATACTGTATGTAGAAAATATGTCATTTTTCAAAGGTTTTTCATATGGACAAAAATTGGTTATAGTGATAATATTTAATAAATACAATGTTAAAATCAATAATTTAAGAAGTACATTAAGAGCTACACATTCAGCTCTTGACAATTCAGATGTCCTTATAGCAAGATTAATGTAGAAATTCAGCTTTCTAAAAGTATTAATACTCTTGTCATGTTCTGTCAATAATCATGCTGTCACCTGGGGCTACACAACTTAAATGCAGTTGTTGTAATTTATCCTGTGAAAAATAGTTTGGAGAACATCTGTGTAGCTTAAGAATAGTGTGCCCGATGTAATTTACCAACTTGGTTACCTTTATAGTTCCTTATCTGATTTTTGAAACCACTTACACTTACTTGCATCACAACTACATCAATCAGATAATATTAACATAATGTACTTAGTAATCATAAATCATGAACACACTTAGAATCATACTAAAGAGTTGTTCTTATGTTTTTTTAAAACATCAATACATTTTCTTGCTTTATTCAATACATGCTTCTTTATGTACACTCTGTTTTGTCAGACTAGCTTTGTGTAATCTTGGGGAACAGTCCTGTGACAGTCTGGGATCAGTTTTAAAACTGGAAACCTCCTCTCTGAAAGTGCTGGATCTCAGTAATAATGACCTGCAGGATTCAGGAGTGGAGAAACTCTGTTCTGAACTGAAGAGTTCACACTGTAAACTGGAGATACTCAGGTCAGAGCCTCTGTCAGTTTATTACTAAAAATTACTTCTTTTGTTATTTTAAAGAATACCAACAGTCTGTATTATCTTTGTCACTCATCTTATCCGTGTCACTCATCCTATCTAATCCTGGTGTTTTTCTCTCCTCTCTGCAGGTTATCTGGTTGTATGATCACAGAGAAAGGATGTTCATCTCTGGCTTCATCTTTAAGTTCAAACCTGAAAGAACTGGATCTGACCTACAATAACCCAGGAGAGTCTGGAGTGAAAGGGCTCTCTAATAAACTGAAGGATCCACACTACAAACTCAGCACACTCAGGTATGTGTGTCTGTGAGTGTTTATGTGAGTGTGTGTGTACTGCTTGTGTTTAAGACACTTTTAGTGAATTAGAGAGCTTGATTAGTGTCACCGAGTGGAACATGCTCATTTAGCTTTCCAACATGAAAGCTCATCCTCCATTACATCAAATATACTACCAATGGCATGTACTATCAACACATACTGCCGTGTTTAACATTACACATGAATGAGTGGTTAGAAAAAATAACCTTGAAGAGAGCAACAGAGAGAGCATTATTACACAGTGTGCTGAATAGCTAAATTTGGGTTTGCCTAGTACTAGTTGTGAGGAAGGAACCTGGGCAGAACCCCTTCCCTCTTCAAGAAATGGTAAAATGACCTCCACATCATGTGAGGATCACAAAAACTGCATATCTCCTAAAATATCCATCATGTGAGACTTAACATTAAACAGCTGGGCTAGTGAGGTCTGTAAGATTAATGAGTTTTAAACATATTTTTCTTGTGAAATCCAGATAACATTTATACTGTAAATTTATATTTTACAGCAAATTATATAAAATTCTTTTGCATCTCTGTTCTAACATACCGATAAATACTAAAATACAGTATTTCATATACATAAAGCTCAAATACAGCAGTAGCTTTAGAATGTAATGATTGCCCACATATTATTGCACACGTGAAATCTAGTCAGTTAATGTTATTGTTTACTAAAAATAAAAAAACATAAAAATATCTGTAAATAATTATCAAGAAAAATGTTAGAAAGATTAATTCTTGTTATTTGTTGTTAAAAAACCTTCACTGTATAGTCATCAAGAGTTCAGGAAAAGGTGTGCTAGTGTTTTTTTGGCAGTATTACGTAAGCCGGTAATTCTCAGTTTTGAGTGTGCAGCACAGCACAGAGCCATTGTCCTCCATTGTCCTCCTTTTTGTACTCCCAAGCTTTTGGAGTAAAGTTAATGTATTTGGAGTGAAAGAAACCACAGAGCATATGATTTTCCTCCTAAAAAAGCCTTTAAAGCTACAGTGTCAATATACCTGAAGACCTTGTTCTTGAGCTCTGTAACATGTACATGCTGAGCTGATTCTGAGCTCACTGTAGCTAAAGCTTCGGTAGCTATGTGCATATCCTGAGTTATCCACACAGTAATAGTGAAATGTAAGGGTGTCATTATTCCAATAAAAAACTCTACTTCCCCAGATGGAGTGCGCTCCCTTGCATGTATCTATAGTAGGGCTGTCCCTAACGATTATTTTTTAAACGATTATTCTAACGATTATTTTTTTCGATTAGTCGACTAATCTATTCATTGAGAAACATATTTAAATAATTATTTTACGTTTTAAAGCAAACGATAAATTACTATATTTATATATAATAACAACAACAACAACAACACAAGCCTACTAAACCAAACCCCACACTTATAATCACTTACATGTACAGCACGTTGTTTAGATCTATAACGCTAAAAATGGATAAGCTCCCATACACCACAACCGTGTGTTGCACTGTTTTCTGTGACCGCTAGATTTTGTGACCACTGGCAAGTAGTTCTCAGCAGACCGGTGTACTGGCCGATTCGAAACGTGTTCGTTTCTAATGTTTACCCCGACTGGCCAAAACGGTTCAGTTTAGGGCTGAGGGTAAGGTGTAGGTATAGAAAGCTTCCGTTTTGCCAATGAACGCTCATAACCGTGAGCACTGGTCACAAAATTCCGACGGTGACAGAAAACGGTGTGACACCGCAGCGCCGACGGCGCTAGCTAAAATAACTTAAGGCAGCTAGCTTAGCTAAACACCTGAACTTATGAATAATGCTACTGTTTCTGGAAACTGCGAAATGCCATGCACAAATATAAACCAAAACTGTATAATTTCTGCCTGTGGCAGGTTTAAAACCTTTGGTAGACAGCCTTAAGTCTTTTTAAGGACACCCGCGGAGACCCTGATGTAAACGGTAACTTACTGTGTGACCCTGTTGACATAGTGCTCCTAGATGTTTGCGCTTCAAGTGCTCCTTTTGCACGTATGGCAGAGGACCACATTGTTGCCCTTTTGCGTGAAATGCTCCCAAACTTTAGATGCCCGCTGGCGTTTTTTTGTAGCTGGAGATTGCTCTCCAGAGCTTAGATTCTCTGCCCGAACCCGACATGACCCGAGGCCCGCCCGTAAATCCGACCCGGGCTCCAGAAAATAGTCCGAGATGTAGGCGTCTGTTTTTTAATTATATTTTTATTTAAAAAAAAAAATAACGAAAACTGAAAGTGAAACTAAACTAATTTATTTATAAGCGCTGTTTTCACTACCGCAGTTCTACAGCGGGGGTGTTGTGCCGATTCTGTCCGCGAAGCGGGAGTCAGATTCAGCAGAGAGTCGGATTCGGCACAAACGCGGCGGCACCCCGCGGTCCGCGGTGTCAGTTGTAAGCGCTCGCGCTAGCCGCAAAATACGGCAGAAAACACTGAGGGAGCTGCAGAATTATGAATGGAGCTCTCACCAGAAAAAGCAAATCTCTCTCTCTCTCTCTCTCTCTCTCTCTCTCTGTCTCTCTCTGTGTCTCTCGCACGTGAACTCCTCCGCGTTTGACTTGCAGAACTGTGTTTAGCTGTTCTTAAAAATCATTTTAATTAAATAATAGTTCTATGCTTCTATGTTACCGTGTTAATTAACATAATTCTGATCATATTTCGCTCATTAAAACAGCCCGAAAACAGCCAGTTGGAATTTTTGGGCCCGATCTAACCTCTAATGCGCTCCACAGGCGCCGCCATGTTTACGACGCGCCGACGCACGTTATGCAAATCGATGTATTTTTGTAATCGATGACGTCGATTATGTCGACGCGTCGCCCCAGCCCTAATCTATAGCCAAGAATAATCCCCATTGCTCTCTCAGCTCCTCCAACATGGAGTTTCACCAATAGGCTTCTTCAAACAGTATTTTTTACTCAGCTAAACTTATTAACATATGATCGTCGTGTTTAATATTCCAACTGTGTTGAAATCATTAATCCTGGTTGCTACTGATAACTATATGTAAAAGAATTCACATTTATTAAAAACTTAAGATCTCATACAGTTGTCTCCATTTAGAAATGATATCTTATGTGATATCAATGATTTGAACATTTGTATTTAATTTATTAATGAGACTAAATTAATTATATGATGATTCTAAGATTGGGTAAAATAGGTCCCTTTCCTATATTTTATTGTGACCTGCACACCTACATTCCCTACACAAACAATTGTAACAACAGCCCAAACTGAACTAAAGAACACAGTGGTAGACAATGGAAACTATACAATGAAGCCAAACGCTTAAAACATTCATAATTAGTCTCCTCAGTGTCCAAATAAGCATCACATATTCAGGCCTTTACAAAAGAACCACTGATTAACAGGACTTTTATATTATTAACAGTGTTGAACTGTACTAAACTTGCTATTTTACTTTATAAATACTAAGTTAATAGTAAAAAAAAAATCATAAATTCTTTAATAAAAAAAACAATTCAGCTTTTATATATCATGTTTTATTTTACATTGCAGTACATCATCAGAAACAGTTTATACTCCAAAACATGTTATTAACCAAAACCCCCAAAACATGATCAGCTAAGAAAAACAATTTGTTTAGTTTATTCTGTGTGTAACAAGACTTGTTTTTACACTGTATTAACATTTTGACATGGAGTAGCAGCAGAGATAGCATTTGAAAATAGCTTCAGTAATTGTCTGAGTAATAAATCCGTTTAAACTGCACCTGAACAGCTGTGTATCTCAAACAAGTGGAGTAAATTTGATGGTTAATTCGGATTAAGGACAGATCACAGTCACCAAAACGAGCCTCTTCAGAGTTGGTTTAGAATGGGAATGACACCACCAGTGATGGTAAAGTTACTTTGAAAAAGTAATCTGATTACTGATTACTGATTACTCCTTTAAAAAGTAACTTAGTTACTTTATGGATTACTTGATTTTAAAAGTAACTAAGTTACTTTACAAGTTACTTTATTAGTTACTTTCAGCAGCTGCAGACACCACCTCCCGCCGCCTTAACATAAACATTATAACCAGTTTTGCCAATACTCCCTTTATTGGAAAATGCATTTTTAACAGCAACAATGTATGTCTATTAAGTTGAACTATTTCCTAAAAAATATATATTTTTTAATAAAAATAAAAAAATTAACATATTTAAAAATAAATAAATAAAATATGGTCTTTCTTGATTTTACTAAACATAAATACTTGTTTTTATAAAAAATATATAAAATAAAGAAAGTCTTTCTTGACCTGACATATTTAACACTGTAAAACTGAACATTGAACTTGTTGTTCTCTGCAGGGCTAAGTAACGCGTTACTGACATCACTGGACACCACCTCCTCTTGCAGGTGTTAATGCAGTTATTTGGTGCACCACCAAGTTCAAGTACTGTTTACACAACCGCTAAAGCAAACCACACTAAGGAAAACGGAACAAACCAGAGTCTGTATAAAGAGTGCTGGTGTGAAAGTAACGAGTTCCAGCCAGTCATGATCATTACCACCCACTGCACTAGCTGCAGACAGCTAATCAGTCTCAGAAATCTGATTCAAATTTGCTATAAATGTACAAAAATTTCACATGATTCACTTAATGCGACAGCGGCACAGACATACAGACTCAAGGCGCAAGAATGTCAGCAAGCTCTCAATCTGCCATATCTACAGGGTCAGAGTAAGCTGCGGAGGAACAACTCCTCCAATATTCAGAGCAACACATTAATAAGACACTTGCTGAGTATGCCCAGTCTGAAGAAATTAGCAGTCGAGGTTAAATATTTTAAAAACCCTTCTCTTTACTAAACCGCAAGCAATACAACACACAATGTAATACTTCTCAAACGTGTGTTCCAGGATTTCCACCTCTTGTCACGGCACACACAGCTACTACAAACCGGTAGCAGACCCATACAAATACTGTACTTCATTTCATCAGTTAGTCTGTAAAAAGTCCAGTACTGCACTTTGTTTCAATATTTTACTATAAAGAAAAGTTTCTTATAATTAATGTAAGAATTGGAAATTGGAATTTGTGCATCTTTGCTGTTGACTGTGGGTTGGAATTCTTTCCATTACATATTGCTGGTAGACACTATGGTCCTATGAGCATGTTAGATAGAGTTTTGTAGATTGACACTAGTCCACAAACAGCAGCTTGTAATCACTGATGAAGGACTATGAACCAACACTGTAAATCTGTGCAGTAACAGATTCAGAGCTTCTGTCTCTGACTTTACTTTATCTACAAGATGTTTCAGCTGTAGGTAGAAGTGTGTAGAGTAGAGGACAGTGAGAGATTAAACACAGTGTTTAAAAACTCCAGCAGCACTGACTGAAAATTAGACACTATATAATAAAACACTGCTGCTACTATCACTGATCTGTGTGTGATGGGTTTAAACACTGCCTCAATAAAAGTTTTGATCAGGAGCAAACAAATAAAATTAAAACAATAGTAATAATAGTAATAATGTCACACTTATACAGAGTGCCCTTTACAACCCAAGAAAACTTTACAATAAAATGTTTGAAGTGTAAAAAAAAAACAACAAAAAGAAAGACCTGATAGAGAATAAAAATATTCAGAGAAGAGAGATTTTAAGCTGTGCTGTGAAGAGAGAAAGAGAGGAGGATGAGCAGATAACAGGAGGTAGCAACACTGAAGACCTGCCACCCATAGAGAAAAGCCTGAGCAGAGGAACAGCCAGCAGACCAGAGTCAGGGGACCTGAGACTGTGATGCACCATTAAGCAATAAGAGAGAAGACTGAGAGTGAACATCACACCTGCTTTGTTTGGTCCCTTTCTTTAAAGTAAAAGGCGTTGTGCCGAAATCCAACTCCACGTGGCATGTAGCGTGTCACGCAGCAGTATGAACACAGACGCTTAGTATGGGAATTAATTTATTTGCTGTAACAATAGATTATCCCTTATGTATGAACAAAAATAAGTTGGAGTTGGAGTTGATGTATGCGAAGGGAACTCAGATTCTGACAGAGAGCTAGAAATCGTCACAACACCTGGCAAAGTAACTCCCCTAATAACTAACTCTCTATAAATTAATATGAAGCGTAAAGAGACACCACTCACGTAGCTGATGGTGACAGAATGTAGTAAAGTTCTTTACTCACTAAACTACTAAGCGGAACCAAAACTAACCGGATCAAATACCGTATTTACATTGTAGCAATGATATGAGCCTTGGTGCAAACTCTGTTCTGGACTTTCAGGTGTGAAAATGCCCAAAGATTCTGGCTGTAGAGTTTTTAATATACAGCAGAGGACACAGAGTTTTAGAGGGTAGACCACAAAGCAGTGAACTGGAGTAAACTTATTATTATTATTGAACAGATTATCTTGCATTTGTAAAGCAACATCCATCTCCAGAGCTTTAGAGAGAAATGGTCAGTTTGAAATTGGTCTACGATTTACTCAGACGGAGCTGTCTAGACCTGGCCTTTTAAGAATGGGTGTAACAGCAGCCAATTTCAGAACCCTGGGGACATAAGCAGTAGTAAAAGAGGATAACGAGACGGGATACAGGTGTAGAGATATCAGAAAAACTAACGCCGTTACTTTTTTCAGTAAGGAGTAATCTAACTAATTACTCTGACTGTAACTATAACGCCGTTACCATTTCCCACACCCCATTACTGCACGTTACTTTAGCAGCTGAATTAACTTTTTTTTTTTTTTACTTTGCGCATACAGACAACGGCGCAAGTGTGTGTGTGTGAATCACAAGGGAGGGGAGGATGAGACCAGGGTTTCTCTAGGGGTCCGCAGGCTCATCATCAGAGGAAGACAGTAGTCTGAAGTGAGCACTTTAAATCAGGGATCTCTAACTCGCGGCTCGCAGAACGATATTTTGTGGCCCGCGACTTGAAATTTAATTTTAGTGTTAGTGCGGCGCGCACGCATTCTCTCCACCAGCACAGCGCATCCTATTCATTTCAATTGAGAGAGCCGCTGCATGAGCGCGGCCCCGCCCTCCGGCAAAACAGTTCAGCTGTGTGTGATACGAGCCTCACACACACAGAACAGCTGCCTTTCAACCACGGAGGAAAAGTTGAAAACGGATTTATAGAACTATAGATCACAGTGAGGTTGATAAAAAATCTTAAACTTACGATTGACTACACCTGTTGCTTGATTTAAATGAATAAAAACGTCCTGGGGTAAAATAGCAATAGTTGCTTTTACTGGTAACTAGTTACTTTTATAGTGGAGTAACTCAGTTTTTATAGTTACTAACTCAGTTACTTTTTTGGAGAAGTAACTAGTAACTATTTTAGGATGTTTAGGATCTTGACCAGAAGCTTTAATTAATAGAGGATAATAAACAGAGCCCTGCATTTACTGCAGCTTTATATTTCAGCATGTTTTCAGAAGAGAAGTGAATGAACATGTGAACCAGTTTTCTTATAAAGACGCTCAAAACGTCTGGAAACACAGAGTTCAGGGTAAATCAGGGAGAGGAGTTGGTGGACGGCACAGTTCTGGTCTTAAGGGGAGCTGGAGTGTCCAGGGTGTCAGAAACAGACACAGCACAGCAAGAGACAGAAGAGGAGAGTTTACAGATCACAGACAGAGAAGAAGATCTGATTAGAGCAGAAAAGAACACAGAATCTACAGCAGCAGAATTACAGAACAGAATACAGGTTATAGGATATGATTTAAGATTAGAAAGAGATTAGCTGTAATCAGTTTATGATCTGAAATTCTGATATACAGTCCAGAAACCCCAGCTGGATTATTATGATTTAAAAAGATATTAAAGTAAATTCTTGTGGAATCTTAATAATGAGATGTTCCTTGTTTATGATCACTTATTCCTTTTACATTTTTTATCAAAAATACTAATAGTTTCACTGACACGCAGCTGACAGGAACCTTATACAGTGTTCCCCTTCACATTTTATCCATTATTATGCAACAATATAATTAGTTTATTATACTTTTAAATTTTGAATCTTTTATTTACTTATCATTTTTTTCATATTTTGTCCAAAGTTCTGCATTAACATGATTTTTTTAGGGTATAGATTCTGTATCATATGTGGGAACACTGCAGTGCCCTGCACCTCTGGGTCTTCCCAATGTAACGGGGTTGAATTATTTTAGCTAATAGTAGCAATAATTCCATATTTAGCTTTGTTTACATGCAGAGATGTTGTCCAATTTGACTGAATGAATTATGATTCTAAAACAATCTGATGAAAATGTTCACCATGACGACCAGCATCATATGAGTTTAGTCAGTAAGAGCAGTAGCATATTAGCTGAAATTTATTTAAAGGAAATAGAAGAAAATGTTTATTACATTCACTGATTAAAGAAGAGATTACTAATGATTACACCAAACCTCTGGATGATACCAGTACCAGTCGTCCCAGTGAAGGAATTTACTGATTTTAACAGGACTGTTTTCAGTGCATATAGAGCACAGCAGCTTCCACCTTTCTCCAGTTCATGGTATATCTAATTTATACTTTAATCTTCATAACGGATACTTGATAAGATAATTGTATAATTTAATGTAAAATTCAGGATTGACACGTTACTTTGCATCCTGAGTTGTATACAGACAGATCCCTCAAACAGTGATACGCTCACCAGACCAGTAATCTGCACTGTTTACAGCAGCCATGCACTGAGAAATCCTCTATTAATAATAATTAATCCCACAGTGAGGAAAATTACAATCTCCACTTTTAACCTAGTGCTAGTGAACACACACACACTGATCACTTAAAGGATTATCCTCCTCGCTCAATGAGATAAAACTGCATTCAGAATGGCCTCAATAGCACTGCTTTATGAATGTGTTCTATTCTGATTGAGCTATTAATCGAAATATTGTCAGATTATCAGGCTGCATGTAAAAGAGGTTAATATCATCACATGATATTTAGCACGTTATACAATTGTAATTTTAGGTCTGAGTGAATCATATCAGAAGAAATAAAATCCTTTACATTCAATTCAGGCATACAGACTATTATATACAGGAGACAGGTGTGTTTCTGTCACAATAAGAAGATAAAACTGTTGGGAGCACATTTTTTTATCAAACATTCCTCCTACAGCTGCATTCTCCATTATCTGGTCCAGGGTGTGAATTATCAGAGTCTTATTTGCTTACTGTAATTTTTACAGTACATAAATGATAAATACATTACACCAGCTAATGTAGCACATACCACACTGTACCTTCATAGTCAGAGTCATAAACAATATACAGTATTATACAGCAAAATCACCAGCTAGTCAATTCCACAAACACACACCCAATAGAATAGAATAAAACTGTTCCACCAAGGTGGGAATTTTTCTCTGGTTTCACCATACAAAGAACAATTAAGTAACAAACACGTCCATAAAAACAAAACAAACAACACATCAGTAAATAACAATAACACTGCTATAAATAATAAACATGTACAAACCAGGAACAACTTAGTGCAATGTTTTAATGCGTTTGATGGCACACTTTATTTAGGGGTGCTGGGATACATTTTAGGTGCTGGAGTTCCACTAAAAAGAGCTAGTGATGTCCATGCACGTTACATTAACATCTGAAATCTGCACTATTTTACTCTTAATTCCTTTAAATGAACAAAATTACTGTACCAAAATTCACACTGTAATACAATCAGCACCATTTCAGTCTCACATACATAATAATAAAATAAACAACTTTTAAATATAAAGCTCACATAAAGCTCATTATCTTACATAGCATAAACACTTATTACACATTTCAGTAGTTAAAGCACAGAGAAACTGATGGTTTTTTAGAGGCTGAATTATAGAAAAGGCTGCAGCAGAGCAGCTTAACTATACAGCTGAGTTCTGTATTAAAACAGCAGGAGAACAGAAACAAAAACCCACTTTAAAACCTTTAACCTGATGCTGAAATAAATCCTTTATTAAAACACTGAATTACAGATCATATAAAAGTACAGAGAGTGAGATTCTCCTTCTGAACCCATTAGAACAGACCCTATGCTAAGCTAAGCGGCTAATGTATTCTCCATCTTTTCATTCTCTGATAAAACTGATCCAGAACAGGCTTATCTTGGACTGTGGTGTTACACATTGCTTCATGAAGCTTTCAGTGTAAAGTCTGGATGTTTCACTGGATACAGAGATTAAAGCAGTGTCCTCACTAAAATCACTAGAGTCACGTTATAACAGTAACCGAAGCTTCGTTACGTCACTGAATCCACTGTGAAGATTCAGATCCCCGCTTTATTCCACTGACTGGAACTGGAGAACATGTTCTGATGTTATAATCCGTCATATTTTTCATATTTTATACCTTATTTACTCACAGTTTTCACACCAATCCTTTAAATAAAATCTAAATCTATAACTGATCTATTTTATATCTAAACCCATCGATGCCCATCAGTCCATCTGATCACATATTCTGAGATGATCAATAAAAAGAAGATAAATCCTAATCCCAACACAGCACAACACATTCAGTTTTAGAATAAAAGCCTGTAATTAAATTGTGCAGATTGTAATTGTGAATGTAAGAGAATATAATTTGTATTATTTATTATTTTTGTCTGTGGTTAATATTAAATGGAGAATTGAGTCAGTGAAACGTTTATTTAATGGTTTAAAGATGAAACTGGTTTATTTTAGTTGTAATAAAGGTTTATTAGTGTGAATGAGCTTCAGTGAAACAGAATGAATCTTGTAGGAAATGAAACTGGACAGTAGAAGCAGCGTAGAGACGAGTATCAGAAGCTTCACTGAATCATTTTCTGATTAAACTGCTTCAGCTGTGTTAATGATCCAGAAGCTTGGTAATGGTCATCACTAGTGTAAAGCTGTAGCAGTGAGGATGTAGAAAAGGACATTTCATAGCTCTATAATGAGGGAAAGCAGCACAGAGCTCAGTGTATCTCCAGCCTGCAGTAAAAGCTTTATTCTGAAGTGTTTAGCAGCAGCCAGAGGCTGGAGTTTCCTGCTGATTCAGAATAAGAGCGTCCTCTGCAGGGGGAGAGGAGTATCACCTATTAGCCTCAGCTGGATCAAACTCAACTATTAACCAAACTAATAAAACTATAATAATAACTAAACTAACATTTATAACCAGATAAATCATCTAATCTAACTCAATAAAGAAATTCAATATTAAAAGTCCCTGTTTATTTTTACTGAACATAATTTAACCCTTTTTTAGTCATAATAGTTACATTTATCACAGGTAATAATAACCAGTGTTACTGTGGTCAGTAATGTTACTATAGTACAGTCCTCTGATTTAAATCACTGTTATACAGGTAATGATGTTTAGATTTATATACTTTAACCAAATCAATATTTAACCCTTTCAATTATTTAAACCATCAAATCATGATCAGAACAAACTGTATTTATTATTTATTTAATTTGTATTTAATATAGTAAATATTGTTTACTATGTGTATATTTTGATTAGTTATATATTATTTAATAATTAATTAACCACAAGGATGTTGCTGAGAACACAAAATATGCATTAACGCGTTTGTGTGTGTGTGTGTGTGTGTGTGTGTGTGTGTGTGTGTGTGTAGAGTGGAGCATGGAGGGAACATCAGATTGAAAACAGGACTAAATAAATGTAAGTACCCACACACACACACACACACACTCATACACACAAAAATACACACACACACACTCATACACACAAATACACACACACTCATACACACAAAAATACACACACATACACACACACTCATACACGCAAACACTCATACACACAAAAATACACACACTCATACACACAAAAATATATACACACACTCATACACATGCAAACACACACACACACACACACTCATACACACAAAAATACACACACACACATACACACAATCATACACACAAAATACACACACTCTCATACACACACACACTCATACACTCAACAATATACACACACACACTCATACACACAAAAATACACACACACACATACACACAATCATACACACAAAATACACACACTCTCATACACACACACACTCATACACGCAAAAATATACACACAAAAATATACACACACAAAAATACACTCACACATACACAAACACTCATACACACCAACACACACACACACTCACACTAATACACACACACACCCTCATACAGACTCACGCACACACTCAAATACACTCATACAAATATACACAAAAAACAGCACTCAAAAATATGGGAGGTAAATTCTACCAAACATTAAACAAAAAATGAAAATGTAAATACTGTTTTGCTTTCTTTTACCAAACATGTGAAAATGTTATGACAAAATAAAAAAAAAATTAAATCTTTGCATTGCAAAATTTGCAATTAAAAGTGTCAGAATAAAATGGTAAAGGAAGATTAGCGCTGTCTGCTGGAGATTTACTTTTCATTCCTTATTTTTCTTTTTTTGTTTTTATCTTCAGCAGCAAATACATGTAAATTAACAGTAGGTGGAGCTACAACTACTGAACCTCCGGAAAAAACACAAATTCATTTAATACCTGAGAAATGAAAAGTAAATCACCAGCAGACAGCGCTAATCTTCCTTTACCTTTTTATTCTATAAATAAAAACGCTACCATTGCATTTAGATTTTAGTTTTGATATTTATTATTCTTTTATTTTTATTTTTACAAATAGCTTTTCATTTTAGATTTGAGTGTAAAATACCCGTATGGTGATGAAGATGAAATGACAACATTTTGTATTTAAATGTTATTTAATTATATTTAAACACACACAATCACACACACACACACATTTAAACACACACATTTAAACACACACAATCACACACACACACACACACATTTAAACACACACAATCACACACACACACATTTAAACACACACACACACACATTTAAACACACACACACACACATTTAAACACACACACACACATTTAAACACACACATTTAAACACACACAATCACACAGACACACACACACACACTCTCTCTAATGTGTGTTCTTGTGTTCAGACGGCTGTGATCTCACACTGGATCCAAACACAGCGAACAGATATCTCTGTCTGAGTGAAGAGAACAGGAGGGTGGAGTGTGGAGAGGAGCTGCAGTCGTATCCTGATCATCCAGAGAGATTTGATTGGTGGGTTCAGGTTCTGAGTAGAGAGAGAGTTACTGGACGCTGTTACTGGGAGGCTGAGTGGAGCGGAGAGAGAGGAGCTGCTGTAGCTCTGAGTTATAAAACCATCAGCAGGAAAGGACAAGGTTTAGACTCTCGGTTTGGATGGAATGAAAAGTCCTGGAGGCTGAAGATCTATAATAACAGTTACTCTGTTCATCACAATGATAACAGCACTGATCTCCCTCCTCCTCCCTCTCCCTCTAACAGAGTAGGAGTCTATGTGGACTGTCCCGCCGGCACTCTGTCCTTCTACACCATCTCCTCTCATACACACACACCCTCCTCACACACACCCTCCTCACCCTCACACACCCAAACACTCACACACCTACACACATTCTACACCACATTCACTGAACCGCTCTATGCTGGGTTCAGACTTTTATTTTATAACTCCTCAGTGCATCTGTGTGATATAGAATAGTGTGTGTGTGTGTGTGTGTGTTTGTTTATGACTGTGTGTGTATGTGTGTGGGCGAGAGATAGATTGTGAGTGATGGTGTTTGTGTGAGAGTGTGTATGTGCTTTTGTGTGTGTGTCTGAGAGAGAGAGAGAGAGAGAGAGAGAGAGTGTGTGTGTGTGTGTGTGAAAGAGAGTGTAAGTATGCATTAGTATATGTCTGAGACTGTGTGTGTGTTTGTGTGAGAATGGGTGTTTGTGACTGTGTGTGTGTGTGTGCATTTTGTGAAAGAGAGTTTGTGTGCACTTATCGAATCTTCATCATAATAATATACAATTAAATTGTTTATGTAAATATATTGTTTATGATTATGAGTTTATTATTATTGGTAATTAAATTATTATGATTGTAAATATATTGTGTATGATTGTGAGTTTATTGTTTATTATTGGTAATTAAATCATTATAATTGTAAATATATTGTTTATGATTATGAGTTTATTATTATTGGTAATTAAATCATTATGATTGTAAATATATTGTTTATGATTGTGAGTTTATTGTTTAAGAACAGTAAATATTATAAATATAAATAGGACAGATATCAGTGAACAGAAGCTCTGAAGATCTCAGTGATTTTTAAGATTCATCACAGAAATCTGTTATATGAAATGATTATGAGCGTCCTGTATCTGATATCTGAGAATATTCTGTACAGAAACTGATAATCTGATATTAAATTCTTCTTCAGATGTGAGATTATCATGTGCTGTGTTCAGTTTACCTCAGAAATCTGATGATGGAGCTGGAAATTACGTTACACCTGCATTCCAATTAAACATCACGATAATTTTACACAATTTCAAAATAAAAGGTTTTTATTGTTAATGAAAATGAACAAAATAATGAAACTGCAATTGAAAAAATTGTAATTTAAGTAAAAAAAAAAACTTTGCCAGAGAGAACAGAGATGTTAAAAGAAATGTAGGACACTGACATCAGACTCACTGAATATGAAAAAGAAATAAAATAAACTAAGAAAAGAACGTTTATAAGAGATAAAAATGACTATAAAGCTGGATACATACAGTGGCATGAAAAAGTATTTGCCCCTACAGATTTATTTTGTTTTTGCTTTTTTGTCATACTGATATTTTTCAGATTATTAAACAAACTTTAATATCAGACAAAGATAACCTGAGTAAATATAAAAAGCATTTTTTAAATGATAATTGTATTTATTAAAGTAAAAAAAAACATTCAAACTAATCTGGTCCTGTGTGAAAAAGTATTTCCCCCTAAATCTAATAACTTAGTTGTGCATCCCAATCAAGCTTTAATGATAACTGATAACGAGTCTTTCTCATCTCTGTGGAGGAATTTTGTTCCACTCTTCTTTACAGAATTGTTTTATTTCAGACACATTGGAAAATAAACATCCTGTTTAAGATCATCCACAGCATCTCAATCAGACTTTAACTAGACCCTCCAAAACCTTAATTTAGTTTTTTAAAGCCATTCAGAGGTGATGTGTTAAATGATGATGTGTTAATTTTACACCAGATGTAACGGGACACACACCTTCCAAAAAGTTCCACTTTTGTCTCTTCAGTCAAAAGAATATTTATCAAGATCAAGATGTTAGTTGGTAAATGTGAGACGGGCCGTTGTGTTCTTTTTGGTCAGCAGTGTTTTTTTTATCTTGGAAGACTTACCTCAGTCTCTTTCTTATTATTGAATCATTAAAACTAACCTTAACTGAGGCGAGTGAGATCCTGCAGTTCTTTAAAGCTCACCTTCCGCGAAAATCCGATTTTTCTTGTTTTTTGTGGAATACAGTAGGTCTCTCCGAGTTGAATGTGTACACCTGCACATTAAACTGTTTTGCAGCCCCCATTGTCTGCAGGAGCTAAGCAAAGAAATCCCCCCTCCCCCCCTCCGAAAAACGGGTGAATTTTGAATTATCTTTCTGCCTACGTAGGCAGAAACTCACAGACCAGCCCACCTTGGCTCGAGAAACTCCCAGAGGCGGAGCTGAAGCGACGCAACATCACCGCTCAGTTAGGAGGTGGGAGGCAGTGAGTGGCAGAGCGGTGGAGGGGTGTCGCAGTGCTCCTAGCCAATCAGAGGAGAGATATTTGCATGCTGTTTGCATGTATGAATATTCATGAGCAAAGCTGGAATCCGGTCATTTTGGACACACCCCTAAAACAGTCCATTAAAAAAGAGCTATACAGAGACACCTGAGCACTTTTTTTTACAAAAACGGCTCACATGTCATTCATTCATACTAGAGACCACAACTAGACATTTTAAAATGAAAGAAAAAACGACGGAAGGTGAGCTTTAAATGTTGTTCTGGGTTCTTTTGGGATCTCCTGGATGAGTTGCTCATGCCCTTTTGGAGTAATTTTGGTCGGCCGGTCACTCCTGGGAAGATTCACCAGTGTTCAGTGTTTTCTCCATTAGTGAATAATAGCTCTCACTGTGGTTCTCTGGAGTCCCAAAGCTTTAGAAATTACTTTATAACCTTTTCCAGACTGATAAATTAGCAATGACTTTGTTTTCTCATCTGTATTTGAATTTCTATAATAATGTGCTGCTTTTTGGGATATTGTGTCTGCTTCATGTTGTCAAACAGGTTCTATTTAAGAGATTTCCTGATTCTACAGATCAGGAAATATTAAGAGGTTAAATAACTTTAAGTAACGCATTACTGACATCACTGATTTTGTACCACCTTGGGATGCCTTAAGTACCACCACTGGTACAGGTACCACTGTACAAAATAATTACTAGTAGATTTTCTACAAAAAAATTCCCCATTTCTTCCAAAATTTTCCCTTGGGGATCAATAAAGTATCTATTTATCATCTATCAATTCTACAGTGTTACGGTTCTGTACGGATGCATGCAGTGCTGCATTTGTCCTGCAGATGTCACCATTACCCAGAGTTAGAAGTGAATACCAGTACAGTACAGGGCATGGAAATATTTATGCTTTTACTATATGACACTTAATGGCACACTAGGTAGGATTTCCTTGATTTTTGAACTTTTTAAAGCAGTGAAATTACAGCTTGAATCTCACTGCAGCGCTGCATTGAGGTGTAATAGGAGGAATAGCGGTGCTCTCGTGTCTGTGCCAGAGCTCCTCCTGTAAAGGCCCTGTCCCACTGCGATTGCGTCTAAATATCCACTAAAGTACGTCCAAATTCATCAGAAAACACTGCGTCCACTGAGTGAACGCGCTGCGTCCAAAATATAGACGCACTGCATCCAAATTACGTCCATATTCCGTCTAAATTGAAGTTGGACGCCGACTTCCAAATTTGTGCGTCGACTTCCACTCTTTGGACGTCGACTTCCACTTTTTGGAAGTCGACGTCCACTTTTTGTACGTCGACTTCCAACTATATATGGTTGTTTTTTCTAGTGAATCATCATTTCTTCTTGAGCTACAAGGGAGAGCACATCTATTCTCTTCTACACAACCATGGACCACAGATTCCTTGCAGTGATGGTGCAGCAGCAGAACATACTCCTCCATGTGCTGGACCAGACCGGGAGGAGGAGGAGGCGGCAGCAGGAGAGGACTGTATGGGCGGCGGCCGTCTTAGCGGAACCCTTCCTCTTGGCTGGCATCTTGGAAAGTGTGGAAAAGCGATGGACGCCAGAAAAATATTTTTATGGACGTCGACGTCCACCTGTACGTGCCGTCCAAATATCCACTAAAATACGTCCGTACTGCGTCAAAACATCCACAAAATTACGTCCATATTAGTCGCCGTCTATTCCGAAAATTTTGGGAGGTACCAAAACCACTTTTGCGTCTAAAGTGGACGGCAACGTCTAAACTACGTCCACTTGGACGGTGCCGTCCAAATATCCACTAAACTACGTCCAGATTGCGTCTAAATATCCACTAAATATCCACTAAACTGCGTCCACTGAAATTTAGACGTACTTTAGTGGATATTTAGACGCAATCGCAGTGGGACAGGGCCTTAAGATTTTCTAGACGGCCGCGACCAACGCTCGTGAGAACTGCGCCTCTTTACAGCACTGCGACCTGCTTTCAGACCTGTATGTAGTTCTAACAGTTCTACAAGGACTACAAAAACCCGCCATTTGGAGTTGGTTAATTCTTTACAGAAGCTAACTAGTAGTGATGGACACAGTAGCTCTTTTAGATTAACTAAATCATTAGAATCCGTTCACTAAAAATATTCGTTCAAAAGATTCGTTCATTCGTGTGATTTGCATTAGCGATCACAAAGTGTAAAATATGGCTGTTTGTAAGCTTAGCTTGCAGTAAATTGCCCCAAACTGAAATATACATTTTAGTCTACATATATATATATATAACTTTACCTAGCCTATTCAATTTACTCTCTGCTGTTCCCTTCAAACCCTCCTACATACCTTTCAAATCATCATTAATACTCCTCCATGCCATCTTGTCTCCTGTGCCTGGACATTTAATTTTGGATCTTTGACCGATTCCTTTCTCCCTACCCATCCGCTTTCCATTAGCCTTTAACCTATCAACACCTCCTTCATCCTCCACTCCTTCTGTGCTTGACTTAGCCTCCATAGTATCAAAGGTATTGATTTCCTGTGGACTGTGGCACGTAACCTGCCGCTGGACTTCAGCCAACTGACTCAAACAGTTCTATTCAAAGTATTGTTAAATGTGGGGCCCCTGCACTCCTTCGCTCAAGCACCTCATCTTTCCTTGGTGTATCCTCAGTCCTCTCACTGATGTGACCTTGCTCCTTTCCACCTACCAACCCACCTGCCTCTATACTTAACCCACTTCTCGTAGTCATGTCCGTTCCAGAGTCCGTAACCATGTTATCTGCCTGTGAGTCATCTTCCACCCCTGCTCTTGCTGACTCCTGCGATATTGCTTTTCATATAAATGTATACATGTATACATTTATTACACTCTGCAACTGTAGGAGGAGCCCACAAGCACAAAATCTCAATCATACCTAGTAGAGCTTTAATCATAACATACATCATATCTTTTTTTAGATTATTCAGCACTGAGTACTGAATGTTTATTAGTCATGCATATGATCATAAATACTACTTGGATTGATATAAAAAATATTTAAAATAATAAACTGAAAAACTGATGTATAATAATAATAATAATAAATAATTCAGATTTATTAAAATTTAGTCTTGAGTGTGTGATGTGTGTATGGTAGCTGTGTTTGTAACTGTGTGTGGTATTTGACGAGGTAGTTCCAGGTGATGACCTGGTTGGGAGCATGACTAGCTTGTGAAAAGAAGCTGTTCCTCATCCTCTCTGTGTTCATCTTCAGAGAGTAAAAGTGTCTCCCAGAGAGATGAGTCCATTGTTGGGATTTCTAACCCTCTGAAACACTGATTTTGTTAAGTTTGGAAAAAACAAGACATTGGGTTTTAGTGAACTCAAAAACTGTAAAAGAAACATAATCTACATTTTGATTGTTTTGATATACATTTTTATCTGCAGTAGAGTTAATTCTGACCTGTAGTGCAGCAAATACAACCTGCCATGCCTGCAGTGATTAGAAGACAGTGAGTAGAAGGATGATGGAGCCCATTTCAATGATGTACATTAGTTATCGGTGAGCAACCTTTGGGAAAGAACCTGTGCAGGAGGCGTCTGCAGGACTGATCTAGTGTAGCAAAGGGCTTAGACGGGTAATCATCTACTTATCTATCAAACCTCCTCAATGCACCTTAGAATGAGAGAGAGGGAGAAAGTGAGAGAGAGGGACAAACAGAGAGAGAGAACTACATGAAGATCATGAGTTTGTAATTAAGCTTGAATTTGCTAAAAGGCAGACATTCATTTTTTAGTGTATAAACTAAAGACTACACTGCTGGAGTCTCTATTTTATCGTCCACTGAAACTCTGTATGTGCTGATGCTGAATTTTACTTGCAGATCTGAAACCCTGAATCAGAAAAGGTTGGACATTATGGGGAAAAAAAGACCAGACAGTATAAACCTCAGGTATTTTAAGTAAGTAAAGTAACCAGGTGATTTAGTCCAAAAACACCCACAAATAAAGAGGATATACAGTTTGCAGCAAATGTATAATAAAATGATCAAAATGATTAAGAACAATGTTCATCAAAGACTGGAAATTATCTGCATATTTCTCCCTCTACAGCCCATAATAACATTAAACCATTTAAAGAATTGGGAGGAATTCCAGTGTCTAAACATCAAACCCAACGCTTACATAATTTAGCGGCTCACATTTAGCAATAAAGACAACAGTGCTGAGCCAACACTGATTTTCCTACAACCTGAAACTTCTGATGCCAAAAACAACTATTTAAATATTGCTAAAATCAAGCACCACTGGCAGAGAGGAGAGCACTCAGCAAGCTGCTGAACATCATGGACAATGTTCACCACCCTCTGCACAGCACCATCACCAGGCAGAGGAGCTCATTCAGCGGCAGACTGCTGTCCCAGTCCTGCTCCACAGACAGACTCCGAAAGTCTTTTGTCCCTCAGGCCATAAGACTGTTCAACTCCTCTCAGCACAGCAAACTGAAGACTCTGTGACACTTTTTCATTCCGGCAACTCTGGTCACTCCATGGACTCACCCTCATCTCTGCAGACACACTCTCAGAGAAGCCCCATTACATTATTTGTATGGTTTTCTGTTCTGCACTACTAGTTTATTTACTGTCCGCAGTTTTGATCTTTGCAAGTTTGCACTGCTAAATTATTATACAACTGCATTCTTGCACTTTCTGTATGTCTGACATATCTTCTAAATCTCTAAATCTAAATCTTAGTTCACAGAATTAATAGAAAACACAAATACACTAATTTAACTTACATTTAAAGTATGTGTAACTAGATAACTAATGAATCAATATTCATAGTAGACACAATAATAACAGTTTTAGAGTGGAGTAAAATAATAGAAACACAAGGAGACACTCGTAAGATTCTACCATTTATTACACATGATGACATTCTTAAATAAAATCGCTTCACTCAACAGTTCTTGCATAGATATATTACAATACCAATTTAAAAAAGAATTATGAAACAAACCAGTAACAAAAATAAACTCTTCTTTTTCTTTTTTCCTTAATAAAGAACATTGTCATACTAATATCATATAATACAAATCATATTTGGAAATGCTTTTTACAGCAAAGAAAACAACTTAAAGGAACGGAGCGAGAGATCGGAGTGGAATAACTGGGAAAGAGAGCAGGAGGAGAGTGATGGATTTACAGGAGGAAACTTGGGAGAAGTTCGTAAATAGGAAAATCGACACAGAGACACTCTTTCAGAATGTCAAACATTGACGGACTGATGGATGAAAAACTTCCCGAGCTGTTTGTGTTGAGGTTCAGCCTGAGTTCGGGTTTTCTCTGAAGTTCTGAATCAGTGTTGTGAATTAGGTTCATTCAGAGTTCTGAAAAAAAGATGTTGGTGGAGTGGGTTCATCTGTACACAGGAAATCCAAAGCAAAGTTAGGACACAGTTTTGTTCTTGAGGAGTTTATGAGGGAATGTAACATGTAACACAATACAAAACTGACGTAACGAACATTAAACACAAGACACTCGAGAACATGAAGACACTCCTGTTTTAAATTTGGTTCTACAGGACTGGAGGAAAGTTGGAAAGTTCTAGGCATTAATAGAGTAAAGGTGTGGTAGAAGCTCCAAAGTACTGAGTAATTATGATAAAATATAAGATATGTTCCAATACACACAGCAAATTTCTGGAGTTCTAAAATCTGGAGTTAAACAAAAATGTGTGAAAGTGTTAAATTGTGTGAGTTTATTCTCCAACTTAAACCACAAGTTGAGTTGAGGGGAACTCTTTGGCGGTGTAGTATTTCTGTAGTATAAATAACAAAGATAAACCAAAAACCAATAACCAAAATAAACCAGTGAAACAAAAGAACATAAACCTAAACAAACAAGAGATAATAATAACAGATAATAAACAAACTAAACAGGGCAAGGATATTTATACAAGGAATAAACTAAGAAATAAACAAGGAAATAGACTAAATATATATACAAGGCAAAAACAAAGAAAAACACAGAGCAAGGAACTAGGGGACGAGGAGAATAAACGAGAGAAAACGAGGAGCGACAAAACAACAGAGGAAGGTGCAAAGACCGACGAAGACAAAGTGCCACAGGAAGACTATTTATAAGAACAGGAAACAATGAACACCTGGGGAGACAGGTAACGAGGGGCGGAGTTACAAATAAGACATGTGGTGGAAAACTACTGAGACAGGAGACACAGAGGAGCACAGGTCACGTGGGGATAACACACAGAGACATGAGACAGGGCCAGGACGTGACACACACACACTCTAGATATCTGCATATCTACATAGCATCATATATTTACTTATTCAGTCTTACTTAACATATTTCCGTGAAATATTTGTATATCGTGTAAGTTATGTGTATTGTTATTGAGTGTACTGTGTATATTGTTTATACTGTAGATGTATCTGTATATCATATTTTATATATTTTTTATTTTATTATTCTTCTTGTAAATATTGTTCTCTGCACATTGGTGGGAATCTGCACCCAAATTTTTTACTCACATGTACACCTGTACTCTGTGACGTGAAACTAAAAATCTTGAATCTTGAAACCTTAGCTGAGCTTAATTAACGCAATGATCACTGTATTTTCTGTACTGTTGCAACATTTTTTCAGATTTAGGGTTGTCCTTACAAAACGATTCATTGGTTACATAAAATATAACATTTAAACTAATTTATACGCCTGATTTCCAGTCATAAAGTTAATGATGACATATTTCTTTAATATTTTAAGCATCCATCCACCCCCATGCTTAACAGACAGGAGTTGTTTTCATGAAATTCTGCATCCGTTCCCGAAAACACAGTTCATTTCATTCAATTCTAGTACTTGTTTCCACTTGTTTAGAGAGCTAGGCAGCTGCTTATAGGAGTCCATAGCTGCTGGTTGTTGGGGTGAGGTTGAGAAAAATTCAAAGTTTTCATAAAGCTTTACATTTTTATCAGCGTCTTTATTTAGTAATAACTGTGAATAAGCCACAGTCCTACAAACTAATTAAGTATGAAATCTTAATAAAAGTTATTAATTCCAGGTTCAAACTACACAATTTTTAAATTGTCGTCAGATCAGTGTATCTTTCAACTACACAACTTATTTTTCTTGTACTGGGGAATATTTCGGTGGGTGTGGTTTGCACACTGATCAATGATAGAGTATAAGGAATCATGTAGTAACTTAAAAGTGTCAAACAAACTAAAATACGGGGGTGCTTTTAACTTGCGGTTTCTGAGGTTGGTAACTATGATGAACTTATCCTGTACAACAGAGGAAACTCTTGCGCTTCCTTTCATGGGAAGGTCCTTATGAGAGCCAGTTTCATCATAACGTTTTTGCGGTGACTGCACTTGAGGATATTTTCAAAGTTCTTGATTTTTTCTTTTTGGATTGACTGAGCTTAATTTCTTAAAGTGATTTTTTCTTTATTTAGTTGAGTAGTTCTTGCCATAATATGGTTTAGAACATTACTCAAATAGAGCTATATAGAGCAAACACATTCAGAGGCAAGGAATTCAAGTAATTTACTCTTGATGAGTTCAGCACAGCTGTTAACTGAAAGCCTGTCTTCCAGGTGACTCTTCCTCATAAAACTGACTGAGAAAATCCAGCCAAAATTTGCAAAACTGTCATCTAAGCCAGAGGTGCTACTTTGAAGAATGTAAAATATGAAACATACTCTGGTTTGTTCAACACATTTTTTTGTTTATTAAATAATTATTAAATATTTTTTTCTTAACTGATCCCGGGACCCACATTTTTAAATGGTCATTAAGTCGCAACCCACTTTTATAGAATACAAACCAAACAAATACATTTTAAAAAATAGTCTTCAAAATACCATTTAAACATACATATGAAAGCAAAGTGAATTTGAAAATGAGGAGGAACATGACAACTACATGCTTAAAAGTTAAATTAAATAAAATTAAATATCAAATCCTCACAAAATTAATAAGGCCACAAAATTAGATATATTTTAGTTCTCTGCATAGTTATGCATTCAGAGTACATTATTAAGAAACTCCTTCAGATGAGCATTAGTTAAAAAAAAAAAAGAATAAACAACGTGTCTGCTACTCACGTTTTGGTCCGACCCACGAGTTGAGAATCACTGGTTAAGATGAGATTAGTATTAATTTACAATACAGAACATTTTAAAATAATGACACTGAATTTAAGGTGTGTCCAAACTTTTGACTGGTACTGTGGATCTGAAGGTGAATATTTGTGTACTTTTACTCCAGTGGAGGTCTAAAGGGAGGAGTTTAACTGGAGTAATATGTGATGTTGGGTATCTGTACTGTAACTGCAGTACAGGGTGTGTGTAGTTCCTCCAGCACTGTGAGCTGCTGAGTGTAGATCTCTGGATCTAGGCAGCACTACAGTACTGACTATAGTACTGTACAGTATCTACAGACTGAACTCGCTCTGTAATCCTGATACATCACTTCTGTACACTAAGAACACGCGTTATTTACACTCTATTTTATATAAAGCTAAGAAGGAGAGGAACTCCAGGCTGTAAAAGCTGTTTAATCTGTAGTTTATAAACTCTAAACTCACCTTCTGACTCCTGCTGCAGAGCCGAGGCAGATTCTACAGGGAACGCCCCCTTCCTGTGAGGCTGTGCGGCTCCTCAGGAAAGTTTACCGTAATTAATAGATTATAAGCGCCCTATAGATTATATAGTATAAATTTCTGTGGTTTATGATGATCTGGTGCTGGTTTAGATAGTAACACAGTCTGACCAAGAAGACCAGAATAACAGCATCCAAAATATAACTTATGCTGGTCTGTTCTGGTTTGGTTTGTTCAGAGAAACAATATGGAGACGAAATATATGGAAATATATTTATATAATACATTTTAAAAAATCCATAATATACTACAATTGTTTAAATACATTTTAAATGTAAGAATATTACATATGCACAAATATTTCTATTCTACACGAAATAAATGTAAATACTATTCTGATTTTAGATTATTGTACAATATATAGGCATGAGCTCAGTAATTGTTGCTGACCTCAGAACTGCTCACTGTGTTTACATAGTGAGAATGTCTCATTAATATGAACGAGGCGGAAAGTTAACTCTGTTTTAAAACAGATTTGAATTGAACCTTCTTAGTAATAATAATAAAAAAGTAATGCTGTTGTATTCATCAGTGGGATGAAATGGTGTTTAAATGGCAATAACAGTTTCTGGCATAATGCGTTATTGTGACAGATCTAGAAACATATAACGTTAAAATACATTTAGAAATATATTTGAATGTATTTAACCTATAAATACACGCTCATATATTTATTATTTCTAGTGAATTAAGCAGGAACAATTCGTATTAATCATAGATACACTGCATCAATTATACAGTTATTTGATTTATATGATTCTGTTTTAAACATATCTTTTTTATTAGTTTTCTGCAGTTTTTGCTTTCCTATAGTCACGTGACCTGATCCAGCACACGGTGAACATCGCCCTCTAGTGGCATCTAGAGAATTACTCCGGATCTCATCTTATTTAATATATAAAGAAAGTAAAAATTGGATTTACAAACAAATAAATAAACAAGTGTAAATACGGTGATTCATTTATTTAACATATGGTAAGCAGTGTCATATATATATTATAGTAGTATAATGTATTAATAATAACAACAACAACAATAATAATAATAATAATAATAATAATAATAACAATAATAATTATTATTATTATTATTATAAATATTACTTGCTGTTAGTCAAGTAATATCATTGTTTGATCATTTGTTTTTAAATATTTATTTGTTTGTATTAATGAAATATGAGCCAGTAAAATCATAATTATGATGAAAATGTTTATTTTCAGGTTGTAAGTCAGTGAGAGTGAAGTAGATGAGTGAAGTAAACACACTCTGGAGTGGGTGTTCTCCTCTCTAGTGGTTTCCTGGTTCTTCAGTTCTGCTGGAGTCTGAAGGGTTAATGAAAGAGGGTGAAACTGAAAGCTAACTGTTAACGGACTGCATTTCAGAAAGAGAGCAGAGCGGATTTCAGAGCTCAGCGCTTTACTTTTCACCCGGTAAGTTAAAGATCTGTCTCTAATATGATTTCTATACAGTTTATATGGAGCTTACAGAAAAAAGTAGAACCTCTGTGTGTGTTCAGAAATCAAACAGTTTATTAAACAGAGGCGATTAAACAGAGCTTCAGTTCCTGTTCCGGATCAGAGTTATGCAAAAAGAAAGAAAGAAAACAACAGTACTGTAAAATACTTCTGATCCGCTGGGAACACAGACAGCGCTTTTCCACCAAAATAACTCTGGCTGTGACCGAAATGGCTCCCTATTTACTAGTTAGGGCACTATTGAGTATTTCAGCCATTTTTCTTTGAGTGTCCGAATCTTAAGGGTGATTTTGAGGGCACTAAAAACTCCCATAATGCATCATGATTTATAGTAAACTTCGCTGCTTACTAAGCGAGGTGAATGTGTCCCAAAATGCATTGTGGGTCTCGCTACTAAGCAACAGACAGCCGAAGAAACGGAGCGGACAGCGAGCCACCAGGGTTGACAGATTGTTACAGTGGGATTCAGATAAAACCAATTCACAGGGTAAAACGTGTTTCAAATCCACAAAATTACTGAGAAAACCACCTGATGTTCGTCATATTAACAATATTACAGGGTTTATTCCAACATGATCTTAACTAAAATACCATAAATATCTTAAATATCACTGATTACAAAATATATATTTAAGTGAGTTTATCTGCATATTTGTATTATGTATTTTGTGCCTTGTATCATTGGACACACGAAACAAAAACGTAAAAACAGTACATAAAAACAACCTTGCAAGCAATGAAATAAAGAAATAACTTACTCACATATAATAACAAACATAAACACAGCTTCAAATTTCCATCAGCAGGACTAAAAGCTCTGTTTCTGCCAAGTTCAATTTCCAAACTCTTTACACTTGGTAGTTTTGTTCACCTGTCAAATCACAGCGTTTCCTCCAAACAATTTCAGACACAACTCGACATTTGTCATGATACCACCCAATCTGGCAACAGAGCGAGCCGGTGTACGCTGCTATTTTTAAGGTTTTCTTCATGTAGTTCAGTAATGTGAGGATCATCTTATAAACAGCGTAAAGCAGATAAATAACTTCATGATCAGCTCAGAGCTTCACTAACTTTAATTCAGAGCTCAGTTCAGTGTGTTTATGGAGTTTTAAACACGGCTCATCCCCTCTCTCACCTGTGTGTGTTTATGCGACCGGTGCTGGCGCATGATAATGATGAGTAACGTTAAGTGTCCGAATTCACTCCCGTTTTACCACTAATTAGTGAACTTATTAGTATCTCCCTACATAGCGCAACACTAATGAGGGAGTAGGGAGCCATTTCGAACTAGTTACATTTGGGCTTGCGCATGCGCAGTAGGACAACGCGATTCCGCTGCCATTACAATGCATTTCTCAGTGCAAAAAGGGACTGCCCACCGGAATCCGGAATTATATAAAATTCAAAATCAAATGTTGAATTTTACATAAAGCATCGTGCTAGCATGCTAGATGATTTATTAAGCTTTTGTATCATCAGATTTTATCTTGAGTAAATGTGTACCTTAGTATATATTTTTCTGTAATGTCATGTAACATTAATTCAGAATTCTCTTGCTGAATTAAAAAATAATTTCGCAGAAATTAAGCCCCACTTTTGAGCTTGGGTCTGAGTGTGGTGATACAGTGACACAGTTCTGAGATGAATCAACAGGAATGTACTTGGAAGGAGTTTAAAATTAGGATTCACCATATAAAATAAATTACGCTGTTGGATATCATAATGACAATATGAGAACAGATAAGTTATGAATAAAACAACTTGTCTATAATTGGATGTGCAGCAGTCAGAGGATGTAAAGGATGCAGGGAGTTCAGAGTTCAAGTTTTAGTTAAGATGCTGCTGCTTTAGTTATGGTAGAAAGAAAAGTTTTGTTTTTTTTAAACATACTCTTCTAGCACTGCTGTGAGTCCTGCTGCCACAGTGAACTGAAGAAGCATCTTTAATCAGGTAAACATATTTAAATTAAAGTTTACTTTTAAAGAACTTTTATTCTTGTTCTTCGATTTAAGAAGCTGTAGTTAATTAACTGGTGTTCAAGCAGCAGAGTCACTGCTGTTCCATTTAAAGTGGAACCAGGTTTCTTTAGAATAGAGTGTTGTAAATCCTTTTCTCATAATTATATTATTTGTATTAAATATAATTGTGCAAATGCAAAGGGAAATATCAATATTACTTGTTTTAGTAACTAATACAAATTAAGACATGTTGTGACAGTAACATACCAGATAAAGAGCAATCCTGAACTACATGTAACTGACAGGGTCAGGCAGAGTTGTGACAAGCAGAAATATGATAAAAGGCCTTAAATGAAAAAAGAGAAATCCAAACTCATGGTCAACCACAGGCAGGATCAGAGAGACAGTCCAGGTCAATAGAAGAGCAGGTCACTATAAGAGATCATACACAGAAAAGCCAATAATACAGGCAATATAAATGCTTTGTTGACAGACAGAACCAATCAAATACTCTGCAGGGAGTGAGTAAAGTGCAGGGGTACATATACTGAGTGAAACAGGTAAAGTCGATATTCAGGTGATTGTGTTCTAATTATTCATGTAAGAGGGTAAATGAGTGTGGAGTCCGGAGCTGGGAGATCGCTGATAGACACAGGAGGAATATAAGTGCCTTCAGTATCAGGTGTGACAGTAACCAGTAGAGTTTCATCAGACCTGCAGTGTTGTCTGTGATTTAACAGCTATAAATAAGCAGCTCAATCAGCTCATTTATGAAGCTAAACAAAAGATTACACTTCTCTGGACTGAACATCCAGTAGAGCATGATCTGTTCAGTCAAGACCACCCAGCAGCTGTTCTTTATAGTTGTTAAAGTCTTAATACTACAGCATATTACCATATCCAGTTATTAATGGTGAGATAAAAAATAGATCTTCAGAAATGTAGTTGAAGAGTGAGGGTGTGAAGCACCAGCACCAGCCTGTTCTTTCATTTCTGTGGAACTCTCTCTCCGGGTTCAGAGGAGGTGAAGGAGTGAGAGCATCAGATTCTTATTTTAGTTTTCATTATGTGTAAAGGATTATGTTCATATTACAGGCTTGAAGACAATATTTTTCAGAGCACAAAATCATATTTTTTGAAATCAGGATTGAGCCACATAAATGTATTCCAACCAGTGACTGTATAAAGCATGGACACCATGCTTCCATTCCCTTCTGTTCTATAAAGTTGAAGCCAGGATTTCGGCCATGTTGTTAAAAAAAGCGTATGCCTCCTTCTCAAACTACTGACCGCACAATAGTAATGTTGTGCCTGAGTTGTTGTCTTTGTTTATTTTCGTTTTCAGTAAAACCCAGAACCGGTTCTTGTTATTTTGCATATATACAGTCTCTCTCTCTCTCTCTCTCTCTCTCTCTCTCTCTCTCTCTCTCTCTCTCTCTCTCTCAGTGTCCTGAGTTACTCCTGTGTGTGGTATGTGGTTTGACAGAATCTGAAAGCAGTTTCTGTAATGAAATGCAGATGAAGTTCAGATAAACTCTTTCAGTTCTGATCATGATCTAACCTGATCTCACAGTTTATCTGTTAACACACACAGGTTTCTACTATTAAAATACTTCCAGTCTAATTTCTGTGTGGATATATGGATATTAGAATCTATATAATCTAGTTTTACACAGTAACAGTAGATATTGAAGGAGCTCATTTTCAGTTTTTCTGTAGAAAAATACAGCTTTTGTAACTGGAGAGAGACTGACTTCAGAAATAGACCGCTTGTGTAAACATAAATTACTCAACTCTGAGCTGATGTATTGAGTTTCCATACACTGATCTGCATTTCTGTTTGTTTAACCTGTAAACATTGGTTCTTTCTTTAATTAAATAACATGACATAGAATCTTTACTTTGAACAGAATCAGTTTTAAAATAAGCTAAATTGGCAGGTATCTGGCTGTCGGGAAACGTTGGCTGGGATTTCTAAAAAATATATATTTTTGTACAGGTTTTAAATGCATGTGTTTAAATCCTGCCTTCTTGCTGCCATTACTGTTTCATGTATTTGCATGCACATATACATACTCTGCTACCCAAAGAGAGAGAGCAAGAAATGGTCATTTCAGCTTAAAAACACCTAAACAGTAAATACGTAAATTAGTAAGTAGAGACAAAATGTTAACACAGTTAACCTTAGTCAGACACACCAGGAAAACTGAACAACATCCAGTATAATAGTGAAAATTTTAACAGCAACCAATTTTTTTTTTCATGTAGGCACAAAAATACAAAACAGTCATTTTTTGGACATAAATGATTTAAATTTCTTCTGATAAATGAATAAATATAAAATAATAACATTGTTGCAGCTACTATATACCCAATTTTCAGAGGTGGAAATTAACAAATTACATTTACTTACGTTACTGTAATTAAGTAGATTTTATGAGTAATTTGTAATTTTTAAAGTAGTTTTTAAAATAGGTAATTTTACTTTAACTAGTACATTTTGACACAAGTAATTTACTTCGCTACATTGGAAAACTCGTTACTGAGTAAAAATAAAAAAAAATTAATATAAGGGTTAACAATTTTATTAATTTATTATTTTAGTAGAAAATCTTTTCTACGCGTCCAAAAACTTGAGTTCAGTGTCGTATGTTCATAAACAGGTTATTGAGTCATCCCTGTCTAGCATCTCGTATGTGTTACGTGTTCTGTGTGAGCTGTTTTTTTTTTTTTTTTTATCCTTTAGAGTTTCAGGTTAATACAAGAAACAACGATAGAAGACAGCATAAAAAAAAAAATACAAACTAGACAAGGGAAAATAGGAAGAAAGACAAAAAAAATATATGTTAACCAGAGGCAAGTGAGAGTTCATCACAATTTCTTACAGTTCTTTTACATTTCTCGTTTTTAGCTATTCTAACTGATTTCAAAAATAAGGTAAAGTCCAGCAAAAAAAACCATCAAATTTTGGTATTGAGGACAAGCATTTGCATCGGTGAATGTAGTGTTTACTTAACAAAATGAACATATTAATGATATACTCTATATCTAGCTCGACGTGTGAAAAAAAACAAATTATATCTCCAAGGTTAAGTTTCATAGATATGTTGGCTTTCTTCAAAAAGAAAGAAGCAAAGTCTCGCCAGAACTTAGAAACGATGGAACAATAGAAGAAAAGATGTGATACTGATTCACAATCCGAATGACAGAATGAACATTCAACATCTATAGCTTTACATTTTGCAATTCTCTCATTCGTGGGATATATATTGTGAAGTATTTTCAAATGTACTTCTCTAGCTTTATTGGGGATACAAAATTTGTAAGGTAAAAGCCATGCTTTTTTCCAATTTATATCTGGGATCATAGTATTCCAAAAAAATTTCCCTCTAGGTGTAATATATTTCCTTGAATGAAATATACTCCTTATTGATTTATTAGTGTAATTTAGGTAAAAAATACAGACATTGCCTACTAAAAACCGATGTTCCTCTTTCCTGACCTTTTCATATGAGATGTGACTTTTCATAAGATGAACAAGACCGTTTGGGATCGCTTTTATAACCGAATTGAATTTTTTATAAACTACAGGGAAACAGTATTTATCCATAAAATTACAGTAAGTATAAAGGTTCCCCTTTTCATCAAATAAATCGAGCAGATACTCAATTCCTTTTCTGTGCCAGTTCTCAAGATATAGTGATTTACATCTTGTCAGGATTGATTCATTATTCCATAACTTTGCTTTGTGAGGGGAGAAATTGTGTACAAAGCAAAGCTTCCATGCTAAAAGAGCCTGCTCATGAAACTTTGAGAGTTTTACAGGAATTTTGGTGGGAGAGAAATTGCAAGAAAGAAGAAATTCTAAACCCCCTACATTTTTAAATATATTGTGAGGGATAAAAAAAACATATTGAATCAGGTGACTCAATACATCTTTTAACCCAGTTGACTTTAAAGGTATTATTCACATCAAGAAAATCTAGCATGTCCAATCCTCCACTAGCTTTCCCTGCGCATACTACAGCCTTTTTTAAGTGATGATGCCCATTTTTCCAAAAAAAATTCAAAATTAATTTGTTTATCTGTTTACAGGTGGAATCCTGTATAAACAATGACAATGCTGGGTAAACAAAACGAGACAAGCCTTCTACTTTTGCTAAAAGGACTCTTCCTAGAAATGAGAGGTCTCTCTGAAGCCAGTTATTAAGCATTAAATTTGTGTTCTTTAGTCTGTTTGCCAAATTCTTTTCCTGTCTGACCTGAATCGCTTTGGATATGTAGATTCCTAAATATTTAACTTCATCTTTGACAGGAACATTCTCAAATGATTTTTCAGCGTTATCATACAAGCAGAGAATTTCACACTTGGGTATTGAATTGAATTGAATTGAATTGAATTGAATATAATCTTTACTATGCAAAAAAATTGTTGTATCATCTGCAAGTTGTGAGATACGTAACTCCTTTCCAAATATTGATAATCTTTTAAGTTCCAGAGCTATTAAAGTTTTTAATAGCTAGGGAAAGTAGTTCAACTACTGTCAGGAAAAGAAAGGGCGATATTCCACAACCTTGTCGAACCCCTCGATTAATATTAAATCTAGGGGAAGTATTGGGTACTAAAATAACCAAACTGTTAATATCCGTATAAAACATTTTAACAATATTAATAAATTTTTCCCCGAGACCAAATTGTTTTAAGGTTGAAAATAAAAAATCATGTTCGATAGTGTCAAACGCTTTGTAGAAATCTAAAAATAGAATGATAGCCTCTGAATCAATCAAGTGTGCATAGTCTATAAGATCCAAAACAAGTCATATTAGAACTTATGTGTCTTTTTGAAATAAAGCCAGTCTGAGATTCATCAATTATTTCAGATAGACCTGTTTTTAATCTTTTAGCATAAACTAGGGATAATATTTTGTAATCTACATTCAATAAAGTGATTGGTCTCCAGCTGTCTAGGGAAAGAGGATCTTTACCCGGTTTAGGGATCAATGCAATAATACCTTGTTTCATAGTGGTAGACATCTCCTTGTTATTAACACATTCCTTATACATTTTAAAAAGGGGTATTTGAATTAGGTCCCAAAAGTGAATGTAGAATTCTAGAGACAACCCATCAGGGCCTGGAGATTTGCCCCTTTTCATCAGATGTACTGCTTCACATATTTCAGACAACAACAAATCGTTTTCACAGATATTTTTAAAGTGATCTGAGACAGTCGGTGAAAACTGTTTGACATGTTCCAAAAATGCGTTAGCACTACTGTTATCATAATTAGAGCTGTATAACTGACAATAAAAGGAATGAACATATTGTGATAACTCTGATGGAGATTTACAAATTTTACCATCTATAGTTAATGCTGAAATAGAGTTTCTTTTTACATTCCTTTTTTCTAATGCAAAAAAATAGCTGGTGTTCCTCTCCCCCTCCTCTAACCATTTAGCCCTGGATCTTATAAAGGCGCCTCTAGCTAGATCCATATAGAGATCATCAATTTCCTTACGAAGCATATGCAGTTTATTTTCGTCCTCTGGACTGAGTAGATCCTTACACAGAACTGAATTAAGTTCACTCATGACTTTGTGACATTTCTTAGATTTTTCTATTTTAATCTCTTTACCACGTTGCATAGCTAAAAGCCTAATTTTAAATTTAAAATATTCCCATTTCTGAGTATAGTTCATACTTTCAATGTCAAAGATATCTGCACATTGTTTAACTCTGTCTATAAAAATAAATTAATAAATTTACAATAGCCTCGTAAATTTTTATGTTTATTTGCTTCGGATTTTAAAGAGATTAAAATTGCTTTGTGATCTGATAAGATGGAATGCTTAATTGAAATGTCAGAAACATATTGGACCATACTAAGAGGTAAAAGCCAGTAATCTATACGAGATTTGAGGGTGAGAGCAGCATTAGACCAGGTATAGTCTTTGTTGTTCGGATATAAGAAGCGCCAAGCATCAATAACCTGTAAATCATTATTTAGGGAGTCTAAAACCTTGGATGTCGAGTTTTTGGGTGGAAATCTATCAATATCATCATTTGGGGCCTCTTTAAAGTCACCTCCTAACAACAAGAAAGCGTCCACATACTTTATCTTTAAATTTAAAATAATTGTAATGATTTCCTGAAACATATTCAAATTAGTAGGACTGTGATTATGCCCATAAACATTACAAATCACAAATTTTGTTTCATTCGTGTCTAGGGAAAGAGGATCTTAACACCATTATAATCCATCTTCCCTCCCCAGACAGGGAGACCTCCAAGACCTTGCCTTTAAATTTATTTAAGAGAATTGCAACTCCAGCAGAATGATTTGTACCATGAGAAAAATAAGCATCATCACCCCATTGTGCTTTCCAAAACTTCTCATCCGTATCACAAGAGTGTGTTTCCTGAAAGAAAACTAAGTGAGCCTCACTATGTTTGCTGAAAAGAAAAAGGGCCTTTCTTTTAGTTATGCCTCTCAAACCTCGAACATTAAGAGAAAAAAAAAAAAATTCCCAAAATTATGAGCTGTCATATAAAAGAAAAAACAAGTAGAACAAGAAAAACCTCTCAATGACTAGTAAAATTGAGTATTCACAAAGAGAAAGGGACTTGCTGAGACCACCATGTGGCAACATGAACTGTTCTATGACACCAGCAAGACTAACTCAGTAACAAGTCATTTAGTGGACATTGTCCAATGTCTTACAGCTGGAACCTGATCATCACCTCTTCAAGGATCTTCAGTGATCACTTTTTTGCCATCAATGTAAGCAAATGCACCTCTGTAAAATGTTTTCTTTCCTGCTTCTCTTGCTTGGAGTACCAGAGGCCACACTTTTGCACGAGCCACCCTTTCTTCTGGTGACAAATCCTCTTTGATGCGAAGATGGGCATTTTCTAGGTATTTCGATCCTTTTGCATCCCTCCATATCATGTCACGATAAAGCCGCATACTGAATTGGATAATTATAGCTCTCGGTGAATTGTCACTTTTTCTTGATCCAATTCTGTGTACAGAGTCCACCACGTCCAACAACTTATCAGCAATCTTTGGCGAAACATTGGAAAGGATCTTAATTGCCAGTGTGCGAGTGTCCTCTTGTTGGTTACTCTCCTTAACACCGTGCAGCCTAAGCCCCCACCTGCGTTTGTAACTGTTAGCCTCCATAAGCTGAACTTTCAGGTCTTTATTTTCTTTAGCCAGCATGAGGGTGTTCTTTTCGAGTGCTGCAATCTTCTCTGTGTGTCTGGAACTGTCCTGAAGTAGTTTTTCTACCGTATCGTTCAGAAACGTGAGAGCATGGTCAGTATTTTTGACGGTCTGTTCCATTGACGCAACTTTTTCGAATATAACTTCACATTTCGCAGAGAGAGACTGAATGGCGACCATAACCATACTGAGATCAGTTTCCGGGGGAGCTGTCTTACCTCTCTTTGAGATAGGACTCTGAGTCGGAGTGCAGGGGAGACTTGGAAAAGCTTCAATGTAGGAAAGCCCCGCCCCCCTCGCTGTGAGAGCTAGTCGGAGCAGCTGACGGTAAAGCATATCTGGATATATAGCGAGGTAACGGAGCTAAACATGTAAACTATGATGACGTTGTTTCTGAAACAGTCGGATCAAACCGACTGTGTGCTTAAGAAAATACAGCTTGTGACTCAGTTGGCTTAACTTTACAATTAGATGTTCTACCTGCCCTGATCAGCCAATAACTATTTCATTTTCAAACTGTGTTTATTAATTTAGAATTGCAGGCCTACTGTAAGCTATAATGAACGAAACTGTATTGATTTTATTAGTTCAGGGCTAGTTTAAAAGTATTGTGGTGTAATTTATTATTTAGAAGGGGCAGAAGTGATGGTTGATCTGGAGAGAGAGAAAATGTGAAGAGGGCTGAAATTAACTGACTGACAGGACTGGACTGATCAATAGAAAGAAGTATTAATGAAATTATTAATTGTTTAGGCCCCTTTGGAGTAATATTTACTTATGCAATATATCTGGTCCATGTCCTTTTTGTAAAAGCTGATGATTTCATGTAAATGTCTAGAAAAGGGTTTTACTTAGGCTGTATTATAAGAATTACATATGTAGGAATGTCCACAACATTTCAGTGTCAACAAAGATAGACCTGTCAGATTCTGATAATCTAATTGTAGTTTGTAAAATGTTCCCAGGTGGTTATTTTAGATTTATTGTAAACCTGTCTTAAAATATAAGGGATTCTGAACCTCGGTTGGGTTGGTGGGCGACTCGAAGCAGGTGACGGAAAATTTCCCTTATTTTAAGTCCAAAACTTGACAGGTATGCTAAACTATGCCTGTACCACCACTCATATCTGGGCGGGGTAAACACTATGGATATAAAATGGCGGGTTTTGCGTCATGTGAAATAAGGGGTACATTAGGCCTGGACAATATTTCGATATTGGTATTTATCGCGATAAGAAATGTTTCAATAACGGTGATATCATTTTTGTGATTTATCGATATGTATTATTTACAGACAGGCGTTTTTTAGCGGCGTCAGTTCACTGCAGCCCTGAACATAGCCGGGCTATGTCAGTGCGTGATGACGCAATCATACAGGCACGTAGCCAGCTAGGCTAGGCTAGGCTAGACTTGGGTCGCCTCCTCTCCGCTCCGCACCTAAAATCTCCCGCGATGAAGCGAAACCGACCCTAACCGAGCGGATCTCCGCTCCGCACCTAAAACCCGCCCGCCTTGAAGCGAAACCGACCCTAACCGAGCGGATCTCCGCTCCGCACCTAAAATCTGCCCGCGATGAAACGAAACCGACCCTAACCGAACGGATCTCGGCTGCGCTCCGCTCCTCTCCGCTCCGCACCTAAAACCTCCCGCGATGAAACGAAACCGACCCTAACCCGCTCGTTTTCATCGCAGGACATTTTAAATGAAGAATGAGCGGATAGTTGAGGGAGGCAGGTCTAATTCAGTGGTTCGGCGTTCAAAGGTTTGATAAACTTCAGACTTCAGCTTGCTCCAAATTGTTCTGGAGAGTGGAGCCGATCAGCAACAGTAATACATCCGTTCCTCCACCTCAAGCAGATTCACTACACACAATATCTTCCTTATTCTGGCTAAAACACTTTTGTAGTTTGTTGTATCTAAGTTATTTAAAGTTTATATAGGTTTGTTTATTTGACAGGGATATCATGTTCCCTTTATATACATGAAGGCTTTTTGCATTCCCTATTCTGGTTGAAGCACTTTTGTTTTGATCTGTTAAATATGTTTACAAAAGAATAAGAAGCTCTGCCTCTGTTGTAATGTAAAGTTATTTATATTGGTAATTTGTATATAGGTTATAGGTTTGTGTTTGACAGGGATGTCATGTTTTTATTTTGCTACATGCAAATAAAAGTGAGCATTGATTTATTCTGATAATCTTTTATTTATAATGTATTATACAGTTTTTTGTGAGAGGAGGCTTTAAAGACTTCAATTTAAGATTTCAGACAGTAGTGTACAGATTTCCATTGCAGGGATTCTTAGCAGTTTTTCTGAGGCCTTCAAAGTATTTCATATAGTTTATATCGATATCGAAATTATATCGTATCGATCGAAATTAAGGAATATATCGTGATATAATTTTTTGCCATATCGTCCAGCACTAGGGTACATCATAGTCACATGATTACAACGTTTCAGTTACGTGGGCCTTACGTGCAGAGTGTGTATGAGTATGTATGGGGCTATGTCACGGTGCGTTGACACTGTGTTGTAACCTTAAGCGTCTTATGAATATGGAATACAAAACGTTGCATGACATCATGTGTTGTCAGGCTTCCTTATTACAATGATAGATAGATAGTTAGATAGATAGTTAGATAGATAGATAGATAGATAGATAGATAGATAGATAGATAGATAGATAGATAGATAGATAGATGGATAGATAGATGGATAGATAGATAGATAGATAGATAGATAGATAGATAGATAGATAGATAGATAGATAGATAGATAGATAGATACTTTATTGATCCCCGGGGGGAAATTCTTGGCATCCAGCAGCAGGTTACACAATACACAAGGTTAAAAAAGATAAAATATAAAGATACATATAAATACAATCAAATAAGAAATAGAATATACAGTGTAAATGTACAGTCTTCGTGTGTGTGTGTGTGTAATGGAGATGGACAATGGAGGTAGTGCAGTTGAACACAATAGACAGTGAACACCAGTTGATGTGCATAATGTGAGGATAACTGATGTCAGCCAAACAGAAAGTGCAAATACAGTTATATAATAATTTAAATTAAATTAAGCAGTGCAAAAGATACGTAAACAGTGCAAAAGATACGTAAACAGTAGATGAATTAACTAGTGAATGAACTACTAGTGCAAAATATGGTAGAACTATAAAAAGTGTTCTAGGCATCAGCAAGTCTGAGAGTGTGTCCATAGCTGGGGGTGTGTCCATGGTGTGGCCAGAGTGGCCGGAATGAAAAAGTTTCACAGAGTCTTTAGTTTGCTGTGCTGAGAGGAGTTGAACAGTCTTATGGCCTGAGGAACAAAAGACTTTCGGAGTCTGTCTGTGGAGCAGGACTGGGACAGCAGTCTGCCGCTGAATGAGCTCCTCTGCCTGGTGATGGTGCTGTGCAGAGGGTGGTGAACATTGTCCATGATGTTCAGCAGCTTACTGAGGGCTCTCCTCTCTGCCAGTGGTGTTAAGGACTCCAGCTCTAATCCCAGCACAGAACCAGCTTTCCTCACCAGCCTGTCCAGTCGTCCAGCATCCCTCTTGCTGATGCTGCCTCCCCAACACACAACAGTGTAAAAGAGGACGCTGGCTACCACAGACTGGTAGAACATCAGGAGGAGTTTCTGGCAGATGTTGAAAGCCCTGAGCCTTCTGAGGAAGTACAGTCTGCTCTGAGCCTTCCTGTAGAGGGAGTCAGTGTTCACTGACCAGTCCAGCCTGTCGTCCAGGTGCACACCAAGGTATTTGTAGGATTTGACCACCTCCACGTCGACCCCCTCGATGGAGATTGGCTGCTGAGCAGAGGGCCTGGACCTCCTGAAGTCTATGCACATCTCCTTGGTTTTGGAGATGTTCAGCTGCAGATGGTTCATCTTGCACCACATCACAAATTCCTCAACCAGGCTTCTGTACTCCCTCTCATCATCATTACGCACACACCCCACAATTGCAGTGTCGTCAGAGAACTTCTGCATGTGGCATGACTCCGAGTGGTATTTGAAGTCTGATGTGTACAGTGTGAACAGTACTCCATCTCCATCAGCTTGTCTCTCAGTAGTAGGGGCTGGATGGTGTTGAAGGCACTGGAGAAGTCGAAGAACATGACCCTCACAGCACCTCCCCCCTTGTCCAGATGAGAGTGAGCTCTGTGCAGGAGATAGAGGATGGCATCTTCCACTCCCACCTTTTCCCGGTACGCAAACTGCAGTGGGTCCTCAGCATGGTGGACCTGAGGTCTGAGTTGGTCCAGCAGCAGTCGCTCCATGGTCTTCATCACATGAGATGTCAAAGCAACAGGCCTGTAGTCATTCAGCTCCTTCGGGTGTGCCTTCTTGGGAACAGGAATGAGACAGGTTGTCTTCCACGTGGCAGGAACTCTCCCTATACGCAGACTGAGGTTAAAAACATGTTGGAGGGGCTCACCCAGTTGAACAGCACATGCCTTGAGCATTCTGGGGCACACTCATACATGCAAATGTATGTATAGGCGCGTTTACTGATTGGATGTTAGATGCCAAGACGTGTATACACGAACAGTTTCACCGCCTGTACACGTGATATTTTTACGCGTGGAGGTGTTTCTTTCCCACACGTTTTGGCCTAGTTGGCTTGCCATATAAGTACTCCGCAAATTCGGCGCAAAAATACAGGCGTGAGTGTGAAGAGGGGCGTGAGTGGAGATGATTATAAGTTAAACTGTAAAACGTGTCGGCGAGTGTTTTCGGTGGCGCGCGGTGGCTCTCTGATATCAGACGGCCTGAGAGCAACACTGCCCACACTCAGTGTCTCACTGCCCGAGCATCAGTCTCACAGTCCTTCATCCCCCACTCATCTCCTGAGACTGATATTTTACAGGTAATTATGTTATTATCTGGTTGTGATTTTGCCAGAAGATGTCAGTGCATGGGGCAGAGCTTATTTTAGTAGACTATTGTGGTTTAATTGATTAGTATGTTGAGTTTTGTCGAAAGAATGATTATATATATATGGCAATTTAAAGAACTAATCTAAATAAAGTATATATTAAATTCTTATATATTTTCTAATATATAAGGATTTCATTCATACTTATTTATTTTGCTTTGTTGATCCACAATGTCTCTGGGAGATCACTGGACACGGTATTACTCACAAAAATATAAACATTTTAACACAAAATACACAGAAATCTGTAAAACATGTAAATAGTAGTTAAAGCATAGCAATGGCATGTTAAAAAATAATAATGAACTGTAAAACTATAAAAATACAGTCACATATATGGCAAATTTACACTCAGCCATAGTACAAGTTTAATCTCCGGTCATCCAAATCGATGTGACAAATTTTCCCGAACATTAATGATTTCCTATCCAACATAGCTTTTCTTCACTGACAAACAGTAACAAACAAACAGATAATTATATATTTGTAAAGCATATATAAAAGCATGACTTTTCTAAAGATTAAATCTAGGCCTGGAAAGTGCTATTTTCAAATTTCATTACTTTTCCAAGTTTATCATGACTGTATAAGCTCTGAATATATGAGTTTGAGTCAGAAGCGTCAAACTGGATTCCTACACAAGTATGGAAAGTATGAAATTTGATTTTTAGAAATTTCCAGGTCTGGAAAAAGTACGGAAACTGTTAAGACTAAATGTAAAATTAAGAATATCTAAAATGGACTAATCTGTTTTTTATTTTACAATTGTAATGCCCATGCCCCTGCTCTTATCCTCCTATAACCTACTTTATAGACCGCAAGTGTCTCATCAGGTTTCACTGCTGCTTCTACAGACAGGTGATGACCTTACTGTTTGTGAGCGGACTGTAAAAAATGCCTTGTATGATTGTTGACAGAACTCATAACACATAATGGGTAAATGTAAATCTCTTATGATTGGTTCATAAATTTGTTTAGTGAACCCACACATACAGTACACACTAGTGAGCACACTTAGAAGTGATATTGTGGAACACATGTCCGGAGTGGTGAGCACCTGGGGAGCAGGGAGGGTTACCTATAGCATCTGTGCTACAAGCCGCCTCTGTAAATAATGTAAAATTTCCTTGATTTTTGTGTTCTTTAGGCCCTCATAACTGCATGGCCTCAGGAATGCTTGCAGAAATGATTGTTAGAACAGTCTGCTATGCAATCTGCCAATTAAATTTAAAGTTACCATTCAGAAAATAAGCAGTATGACAACACTATCCAGAAAAGCCAACTGGGCCATTGCCAATTCACAATAGAGAGGTACTGTACAGCTTGTTATCGGCACACAGTTCAAAAGCCTGCATCTCTGATGCCATGGGGTTGCATTAGTGCTACAGCATGCTTACACATCTGGTAAAGTACAGTCAAGGCTGAACAACATAGAGGTTTCAGCACAACATATTCTCCCATCTAGACAGTTTCACTTTCCTTTTCAAAGGCCTTGTATATTCAAGCAAGACAATGCTAAACCACATACTGCATCCCTCACTACAGCATGCCTTTGCAGAGTCTGAAGAGTCTAGGTGAAAAGCTAGTCTCACTGCATTCCAGGCATTTCACTAATAAAAACATTTATTGCTTCATAAAATGAAAAACGGGGCAGGACTTCTGAGCAGCTCCATCAAACAAGAATGGGACCACTTTCCTTAGCAACCAGTAGCATTGTGTGTTTTTTTGTGGGATTGACTGTTGATTGCTGTTGACATTAAAGGTTATAGTGTGATATGTGCTACATTAGCTGGTATACTAGATTTATCATTTACGTACTTCATTACTTACAGTAAGTAAATAAGTTACTGTATGTATTGTAAGACTTCAGTTCATTGAAGTACGGGTTACACTGTACTGGTTTCTCTTTACACCCTGAAGAAAAACTTCATGCCCCCAATTGACATTGTAAAATTCACACGTTGGATAACACTACTGCAGCCACCAACAAAAAAAGTTACTCTAAAAGTGTTTTTTCCACGTTTTCACTGTGTGGGTTACAGCTGGTTGTCTGTGCACAAGAGGTCTGTACACAGGCAGGAGATGCACCAGGTTGATCTGTCTAATCTGTCTTTCAGAGATGAACGTCCTCTGGATGATGCTACTGATTTTCTCTTGCCCAATAGAGACCATGTCAGGTATGTGTTTTTCTGCTGTGTGTGTGTTTGGTGGGTGTGTGTGTGTGTTTGGGTGTGAGGGTGGGAACTGTTCGTACCTGGAACTACAGTCATTTTCATCTAGTCCAACTCAGAATCTAAAGGATAACATTTTGATAATTGGTGAGAAAAAGCAGAATTCTGTAACTTTTGTAATCAAAGTTAATTTGATTGTATCAGCTGTAGTTAAATCAGAATGGGCGTAGGGCATATATTAGTGCATTTAATATTGTGGATATATTAGGATATATTTTTATTTATTGTTAAGTATTTAATGTTGTTATATTACTGATAATCATTGAAAAAATGAATATTACTCTGCTTCTGTTCTCTCTGTTAAAGATGAATCAATTTGTAAACACTGGACAATGACTTTATTTAGCTAAACATAAGTGAGATATGTAATCATGAACTAATTTTATTTTGTGTAAATATTTATTATCAAGACAAATTACCACATTACACTCAACACAGATGTAAGGCCTTTGTGATTCATACTGTACCGGGGTTGGACAATGAAACTGAAACACCTGGTTTTAGAGCACAATAATTTATTGTCCCGACAGACAGTTCTGGTGGAAGCAGAAGAGTTGAGGGGCACATTGAATTCTGCCGTGATTTGAGCAACCGTGGTTTTATGTTTTTTGGATACAATCTGGGTTAGCACCCGAACATCCCTTTCAGACAGCTTCCTCTTACAGCGTCCACAGTTAATCCTGTTGGAGGTGGTTGGTCCTTCTTGGTGGTATGCTGACATTACCCTGGATACCGTGGCTTTTGATACATCACAAAGACTTGCTGTCTTGGTCACAGATGCGCCAGCAAGACGTGCACCAACAATTTGTCCTCTTTTGAACTCTGGTATGTCACCCATAATGTTGTGTGCGTTGCAATATTTAGAGCAGAACTGTGCTCTTACCCTGCCAATTGAACCTTCACACTCTGCTCTTACTGGTGCAATGTGCAGTTAATGAAGATTGGCCACCAGGCTGCTCCAATGAAACCTCACACACTAAAATGACAGGTGTTTCCGTTTCATTGTCCAACCCCTGTATATAAGCTGTAAACTGGTTGTAACACTCGGACAAGGACTTAAAGATGAAAATGCAGAGAGGAGTTTATTAAGAAAAATCCACAAGGCAATACTAGAATCAGGATAGGCAAAAAGTAAAAAAAAAATCATAGCATCCACAATGCAAAAATCAAAGTCAAGACAGACAAGGGCCAAATATTAGGATAGGTGGTGTGAGCAGAAAAAGCATCCTGTTTAAAAAAAAAAAAAACATTACCTCAGATAGACACAGTGGACTCGGCTGGTCTCAACAACAATTTCGAGCCTCCCTCACCCTGAGACAGAGACATAACTGATTCCCAGTGAGGTTAAATCTGAGGTCGTTCACTTATGGTATTGAGACTCAAATACCAACTACAACACTTCTAAGTAGTTTGCACTTATCACAAGCACGGCCACTGTCCCTATCACTATCAGTGGAAAAGAACTATAAACTAAACATGTCATACTCGGAGCAAGTGAAAAACCCAGCAGTACCCATGGTAATAAACATATTCACCAGTTGACTTAAGAATTTACACAGACCAAACTTTGCTGCATGTAGAAGAAGCTTGTGGAAATAACCTATAAAAACAGTCTTTCAGCAGACTATAAACATGAAGAGCAAAGTGAACAAAAAACAAAGATAAATGTTGACTAGCCTAAAAGGTATAGAGTTAAGGAGAGCACAGAAACAGCAGTACTGCCCAGAGAAGCCATTGTCACTCCTGGAGCATGATAACATACCATAATTTCTGAAGCTGGAAAAAACAATCAAACATAATCTATTGTATCAGTGGGAGATAATTTTCAGCACATTTTATCTAAACTGTCGTGCTGTACTTTTTATACGGAAAGAGTGGATCAGTGTCAGCTGATAACCAGCATAAGGAGGCTCTGATTGGATTGTGGGGCTGGATAATTTAATTGGAACATCTCTAACTACTTTGTTAGTACCCTTATTATTTTATCATTTCATTTAATTGCAGTACAATTTAAAGTAGTGGGACCAGCTGCTCCTCTTGTTGCTGAAGCTGGAGAAGATCTGGTTCTACCCTGTTCTCTCCAACCCAACATCAGTGCTGAGGGAATGATGGTGGAGTGGTCTAGATCGGATCATACTGGATCTGACACACTAGTTCACCTGTATGAAGATTATGAAGACAGAAATGAAGAACAGATGGAGTCTTACAGACAGAGAACAGCTCTGTTTAAAGAAGAACTGAAGAAAGGAAACGCCTCACTGAAACTCTCAGCTCTCCAACCTTCTGATGATGGAGCTTACAAGTGTTTTATACGATATGGATCCCAGTATGATGATGTAACTGTTTATGTTGAAGTTGAAGGTAAGAAAAATCACAATTTCAGTTAACCATCATTCATTAAGCAGTAATCTATCCAGCTACTTCACACAGTATCACAGTTCCTATCATTATAAAGTATATATAAAAAAAACATTATTTCAGTGTTATTTTAATTTATTTAGTATTTAAAAAGTTAATAGTGCAAGTTGTCTGTTTCAAACATTTATATTTTTATTCTCGTAATTGTATTTAAAACAATTGAATTTCATGTTTTAAGATTAGAAACCAAGAAAACATTATGGATCATTATAATACAAATAACAAATACATATATATACACTGCTAAAAAAAATAAAGGGAACACTCAAATAACACAATATAACTCCAAGTAAATCAAACTTCTGTGAAATTAAACTGTCCACTTAGGAAGCAACACTGATTGACAATCAATTTCACCTGCTGTTGTGCAAATGGAATAGACAACAGGTGGAAATTATTGGCAATTAGCAAGACACACTCAATAAAGGAGTGGTTCTGCAGGTGGGGACCACAGACCACGTCTCAGAACCTATGCTGTCTGGCTGATGTTTTGGTCAGTTTTGAATGTTGGTGGTTCTTTCACACTCGTGGTAGCATGAGACGGACTCTACAACCCACACAAGTGGCTCAGGTAGTGCAGCTCATCCAGGATGGCACATCAATGCGAGCTGTGGCAAGAAGGTTTGCTGTGTCTGTCAGCGTAGTGTCCAGAGGCTGGAGGCGCTACCAGGAGACAGGCCAGTACACCAGGAGACGTGGAGGAGGCCGTAGGAGGGCAACAACCCAGCAGCAGGACCGCTACCTCCGCCTTTGTGCAAGAAGGAACAGGAGGAGCACTGCCAGAGCCCTGCAAAATGACCTCCAGCAGGCCACAATGTGCATGTGTCTGCACAAACGGTTAGAAACCGACTCCATGAGGATGGTATGAGGGCCCGACGTCCACAGATGGGGGTTGTGCTCACAGCCCAACACCGTGCAGGACGCTTGGCATTTGCCAGAGAACACCAGGATTGGCAAATTCGCCACTGGCGCCTTGTGCTCTTCACAGATGAAAGCAGGTTCACACTGAGCACATGACAGACGTGACAGAGTCTGGAGACGCCGTGGAGAGCGGTCTGCTGCCTGCAACATCCTTCAGCATGACCGGTTTGGCAGTGGGTCAGTAATGGTGTGGGGTGGCATTTCTTTGGAGGGCCGCACAGCCCTCCATGTGCTCACCAGAGGTAGCCTGACTGCCATTAGGTACCGAGATGAGATCCTCAGACCCCTTGTGAGACCATATGCTGGTGCGGTTGGCCCTGGGTTCCTCCTAATGCAGGACAATGCTAGACCTCATGTGGCTGGAGTGTGTCAGCAGTTCCTGCAAGATGAAGGCATTGAAGCTATGGACTGGCCCGCCCGTTCCCCAGACCTGAATCCAATTGAGCACATCTGGGACATCATGTCTCGCTCCATCCACCAACGTCACGTTGCACCACAGACTGTCCAGGAGTTGGTGGATGCTTTAGTCCAGGTCTGGGAGGAGATCCCTCAGGAGACCATCCGCCACCTCATCAGGAGCATGCCCAGGCATTGTAGGGAGGTCATACAGGCACGTGTAGGCCACACACAATACTGAGCCTCATTTTGACTTGTTTTAAGGACATTACATTAAAGTTGGATCAGCCTGTAGTGTGTTTTTTCACTTTAATTTTGTGTGTGGCTCCAAATCCATGCCTCCATTGGTTAATAAATTTGATTTCCATTGATGATTTTTGTGTGATTTTGTTGTCAGCACATTCAACTTTGTACAGAACAAAATATTCAATGAGAATATTTCATTCATTCAGATCTAGGATGTGTTATTTGAGTGTTCTCTTTATTTTTTTGAGCAGTGTATATATTATGCATGCATTCAGTTCAGTAAGTCTGCAATAATAGTTTAGAGTGAAAATCCTTAACTCTGCTCCTGGAAAAGCTAAAAGCTTCCTTCTAGCACTCTATGGTTCCTAATCCAACCAATAACTGGAAAAAAAATGGAACAGGAAGAGGTCTGGCTGACCCACATGACAAAGCCTTTAGCTCAGCTAAAGGCTAAATCTCATACAGCACTGCCACTTTACTACTAAACAATACTGGTGTTCTAAAACATTTGACCGGTAACTTTTATGTACATGTTTCATAGGTGAACAGATACACCGTTTAGGTGCTTAAATGGTGGGTAAAAATAGACACTGTTCATGTATACAATTAAATTTATTTTAGGAAGATTGTCTGTACTTTGTAGTATTTATTACATAAAAATGGTAGGTCTAAAATAATAAAAGTGACAAATCTAATTACACAGGTGATTTATTGCATCAATAATAAATCAACATGCCCATCTCTGCTGTTCATGTTAAACCAGGGATTTAAATATTACATATATTTATGCGGATAGCTGAACTTTACAGTGTCACATAACCACTTAAGTCATGCTAGCATATGGTATTTTTATTGGTGGATGTAGTGCACTTGGTGCAAAATTTGTATTTTTCATGTTTGCATGTTTTTGTATGTAAATAAGGTGTGCAGAACCAGAGTGTGATTTTTTTAAAGGGACTATCCTGTGTGTGAAAGCTTGTTAGTTATGGAGTTCTCATACAAGTACAACATGCTCATTGCTGATCTTAAGAAATGTTTTTAAGTACAAGATTACAAAGTACTTAGCCTTAAGAATATTTTGGGAAATGCATCCCTGGTCACTTTGATTTACTTTTTTCTTTTTTTCAGTATATTTTGAAGTAGTGGTTCCAGCTGCTCCTCTTGTTGCTGTAGCTGGTGAAGATCTGGTTCTGCCCTGTTCTCTCCAACCCAACATCAGTGCTAAGGATATGATTGTGGAGTGGTTCAGACTGCATGAGACAGACACGCTAGTTCACCTGTATGAAGATTATAAAGACAGAAATGAAGATCAGATGGAGTCTTACAGAGGGAGAACAGCTCTGTTTAAAGAAGAACTGAAGAAAGGAAACGCCTCACTGAAACTCTCAGCTCTCCAACCTTCTGATGATGGAGCGTACAAGTGTTTTATTCTATATGGATCCCAGTATGATGATGCAACTCTTTATGTTGAAGTTAAAGGTGAGAAATAAGGCTATGAAATATGAGCAAAAAATTTACTCTCACAATTTAGGACATTTCATATGATGATAACAATATACACTCTAGATTTGAGGTACAGGTAGCATAAGGTAGCATAAGGTGGTACAGTCATATGAAAAAGTTTGGGCACCCCTATTAATCTTAATCATTTTTAGTTCTAAATATTTGAGTGTTTGCAACAGCCATTTCAGTTTGATATATCTAATAACTGATGAACACAGTAATATTTCAGGATTGAAATGAGGTTTATGGTACTAACAGAAAATGTGCAATATGCATTAAACCAAAATTTGACCGGTGCAAAAGTATGGGCACCCTTATCATTTTATTGATTTGAATACTCCTAACTACTTTTTACTGATTTACTGAAGCACAAAATTGGTTTGTTAACCTCATTGAGAAGCTGTATGGGGAGAGTGATGCGAAAGAAGCCATTTCTGAAAGCACGCCACAACAGAGTCCCCTGAGGTATGCAAAAGCACAAGCACCGTCAGGCGACTCTGTTTGTGGCGTGCTTGCAGAAATGGCTTATTTTGCATCATTCTCCCATACAGCTTCTCCTTGTACAAAGTGCGCTGTATTGTTGACCGATGCACAGTGACACCATCTGCAGCAAGATGATGCTGCAGCTCTTTGGAGGTGGTCTGTGGATTGTCCTTGACTGTTCTCACCATTCTTCTTCTCTGCCTTTCTGATATTTTTCTTGGCCTGCCACTTCTGGACTTAACAAGAACTGTCCCTGTGGTCTTCCATTTCCTTACTATGTTCCTCACAGTGGAAACTGACAGGTTAAATCTCTGAGACAACTTTTTGTATCCTTCCCCTGAACAACTATGTTGAACAATCTTTGTTTTTAGATCTTTTGAGAGTTGTTTTGATGAGCCCATGATGCCACTCTTCAGAGGAGATTCAAATAGGAGAACAACTTGCAATTGGCCACCTTAAATACCTTTTCTCATGATTGGATACACCTGGCTATGAAGTTCAAAGCTCAATGAGGTTACCAAACCAATTTTGTGCTTCAGTAAGTCAGTAAAAAGTAGTTAGGAGTATTCAAATCAATAAAATGATAAGGGTGCCCATACTTTTGCACCGGTCAAATTTTGGTTTAATGCATATTGCACATTTTCTGTTAGTACAATAAACCAAATTTCAATCCTGAAATATTACTGTGTTCATCAGTTATTAGATATATCAAACTGAAACGGCTGTTGCAAACACCCAAATATTTAGAACTAAAAATGATTAAGATTAATAGGGGTGCCCAAACTTTTTCATATGACTGTATCTGCATTGCATCAGGTTGCACAGGTATTTCTGCTCCTCCAGGAGAGCATATCCATATATCTGATCCTTAGTGTGGAACAGAAGGAGCTTTGCCATAGCTCTACAGTGTGACCTCCAGCGGGCTACTGGTGTGCATGTTTCTGAATAAACTGTCATGTAACATGACTTTACGAAGGTGGCATTACAACCAGTCCCCTGTTACTCACAGCACAGCTTCATACAGCTTGATTGGAATTTGCCAGAGAACACCTGAGTTCGCAGTTCCACCATTAAACATGTGATAGCCATCAGTATCCTGAATTCTGTTAGGTACAAAGATAAAATCCTCATGGTGCAGTGAGCCCTGGGATCACCTTGGTGTAGGAAAATGCTCAGTATTATGTGGCCTGAGTGTGTAGGCATAATTCATATCAGAAAAGAATTTAAATTAAATTTCGTTCATCAAGATCCACAAGTGATTTAATCACAATATAACTAATTTCCTGTAAATCTGTATATTTCCTGTTTCATATTACACATTGAATTACACTCATTCAATTAATTTACATTCATATTAAAAGTAAATACATTCATACATTTTATTATATTTCTTCTTTTACTGACTTTTGTAGTTAAAATAAGTAAGTAGGGGAGACCAGGGAGGTTGCAACACAGTTACAGAAACAGCTCATTCAAATATACAGAAACTCAATTGCAAACATAATTGCCATATACCGTGGCATGCACCCCTGGTCAAAATAACTGTTACTGTGAACAGTTAAGCATGTTGAGGAATTAAACGATCTCTAATGCATGGGTCAGACTACACAAATTACGCATTGCAAACGACAAAGGTTTGTGTAGTGTGACATAAAGAGGGGTCTTACTTAAGTAGAAATTTTGGATATCTATACTTAACTGGAGTAATTATTTTTACTTCTACTTCTTATATTTTCACACAATTATCTGAACTTTCTACTCCTTACATTTAGAAATAGCCTCACTACTCCTATTTCATTTCAGCTTGTTTTCATTCCGGCTTCTCATCGTTCAGTAAAACCCCTATCCAGATAAATCTCTCCATACAGACACCCTATTGGTTTATACAATCCATTACACCTGCACTTGTCATGTCACAGTCCACACAACTATGCAAGGTGCCTAAACCTTTGCATAAAAAGTATTTTCCAGACTTCAATATATTATAACTTTTGCAGTCCTAGTCATGGTGCCCCCTGGCCTGCACATTTCCAAGAGTTTTCCTGTTTAAAACACCACTGAAAAAAACACTAAAACACAGATTTCTTTTTAAATGTTATGTACACAGTTTCTGCATTACGATAAATTAATCTTTAATACATTACAATGTACAATGAAGTACAAACACATGTTGGGTTTGCTGTACATGTTTATGTGGTTTGTTTTACAGGAAAAGGATTTCATGGTTGGAAGATTGCCATCATCTGTTTTTCAGTTTTTGGTGTTATTTTAACGGCCTTTATAGCTTACATCCTGAAAGGTAATTTTTATTTATAATTTTTAGCAATATTCAGAAAATTTGAATTATTTAGATTGTGTGCATGTATAGGAAATGTAAAGTCATGACTTCTGGGATATTGTATTCTTAATCAAGATGATGTGCTAAACACAGACCCTCAGAAAGCTAAACTCTACTGTCAGGACCACTACTACTACACAGCATTATATGAATGGTCAATAAATATTTATATGTATATATGATAGATCAGTGCAATATTATGTATTTTAATAACAGCAGTTGCTGCTGATTGCTGTCTGCCATAAAAGCATATTGCACAAGCTCACTGTATGGGTCAAATAAACACACTTGAGACAAACAATTTACTCTAGTGTACTTTAGTAAATAAAAAAACAATACAGAACAAATATGGACAAAATATGTTTGATAAAAACAAAAGCTGGAACAGTGTAATTTTAGATGACTGTAAAAATCACACTTTTTTTTGCAACTAACTGGTTTAGGCTCGTTGGCCTTCTGCAGGGTTGTTTAAATACACCAAGCCAGAAAATGTATTATCAATGACAACCAATAAAGTGACTAAAACACCCATATCTTAATACTACCTACCCTCTCTACCAATTAGAACAAAGTGAACCAGTTTGCAGACCTCACACACAGCTGTGAGATTTGTACAGACCAATGTTATTTTACTAAAAGTCCCATTTTACCCACAAAAGCCCTGACTATCTATTTAAACTAACTGAATTGGTTTATTTAATTGTGCAGCTCATTAGGGGTTTGGTCCGGTATTACAGCATTGTAATTGTTAAAAGGCCTGGAACCTTAGAAGCAAAAAAAATCTTATAATGACCTCCAGCATTTTGTAAGTGACATCACATGATCACACTGTGAAACTGCCCTGTGATCCAGGATGTTCAGCATATTTCATAAGATAAACTTAAGTACTGCAATCTTTTTAGTAGTAATAAACCATCTGCTGGTCATTTTATGTTCTAACAGTGTTGGAACAGTTTCAGTCGCTGGATGACGCTGATTTTAGAATGCTTTTGTTCTTTTTCCATTTCTTTAACTCCAGATAAATACTCAGAAAAGCAGCTCTCTCCTACACAGTGCTCACTTATAACCTACATGCGTCTCCACACCGAGAATCCCCGCAAAGAGCTGGACCTGAGCAAATTCAACACATCAGAGGAAGGATACAGGAGACTCATCCCTGCTGTTTCAAACTGCAGGAAGGCTCAGTGAGTGTTTCTTTAATTTGGAGTTTCTGCTATCTGTTGGGGGACTGATATTGAATAGAAATACTAAGGATTAAATAGCTGCTGCTTATTTAGCGGTTACGCAGATTTATAAAACACAGTGAGCTCTCGGAGAAGAATATCATTCCAAGATATTGTGATTCAGGTACCAAAAATTCATAATGACAACCAATAAAGTTGTATAGATACTACCAAGAAGTTTCAGTGAACACTAAACCATGACTCAGCACGTCATCTTACAATTTTATCACCTGTCTAATATTGTGTAGGTCTACCTCCTGCCAGCAAAGTAGATATGACCTATCCAGACATGGGCTCCACAGCTTTCCTTTTATTATCTGGCGCCAAGACATTAGCAGGAGATCCTTTAAGGACTAACAGTTGAGAGATAGGGCCTAAATGCATTGCATTAATTTTGACTTAGGGGCATGTGATCCTGCAACTGCTCATCAAATGTCCTTTCTTGGCCCACTTTTGGTAGGTAATGACCACTGCATACAGGGTAATCCCGCGCGCAATGCCGCGTGCTCTGCGCCAAGCTCGGTTACTCGTGCCTGCATCATTTTAGAGAGCTGGATGAGATTTTAGTTAATTAATTAATATATTTAATATTTTAATAAATTTGCCCTGGTGATAAGAAACAAACACTAACATATAGCTTTATATTTCTGTGTATGTCAAATGTTTTAAGTTTTATATAATTGACGGACAGCACCAGACGCCAGGGTGACAACGTGCTTTATTTTTCAAATATATATATATATATATATATAAAAAAGGTGATTTTTTTTTCATTTATAAAACTCCAGCATTTGAGTGAGAATAAGTATCTGTTAAAAGTCTATATGTCTATATCTGCTATATTAAGCTACAGTTATTAAGTCTGTGTACTGAACATACATATAAATCCTTATAACTGTCAGAAATAAATATAACTAATTATAACCTATAATTACTGTGCAGATTTTTAAGTATATTTATTTTTGTAGTTGGGAGGTGTTTTTTGTTAAATGTAAAGGTGGTAAAGCAGTGATGGTGTGTGGTATAGTAAATGGGGAGTGCAATACGGACAGGGAACATCTGGGGAAGCTGACAAAAGGGCTGATTAACAAACAAGACACAGGTGAGGACTAGGGAGGAAAGAAGATCAACAGAACACATGGCACATGGAGAAGGAGAAGGAAAAGCAGATGGAAAAGAGAGGGCCTGTGTAGCTGCAGGTTACCATTCTGAGTAGCCAGCTTAACCTGATTCCCCCTCAAAATAGCTTCCCGCAATCTCACTATCACAACTATTCACAACTGGCTACTTAGAAGAGCATTGTTAGGTTTCTGACAAACATAATATTGTCCATGTCAGCAAAAAAAAAAACTTATTTAAATTTAACATGCAGTACATTTAAATATGTTAATTATTGTTTTATGAAAAGGTTTTAAATAGGCTGCTGTGTGACACAAATAAACAGGGAACTCACCATTGCTTTGTCTGTTTACATAAATAACAGTTAATAATTTAAGATAGTTAATATAGTTGCTAAAGTTAGTATGTGCACCATATTCTAAAATTCCATGCACAATTCAGTATAGTTTAAAACATTTTTCTAGTTTGAAAAATACATAAAACTATGTAAGATGTATCTGTTTGCATTCTTTATTTTCTAACGTGTATGTTTTTCAAAGCTGAGAACACTCAGATACGTTATTTGTAGATTATTAAGCCAAATAATGTGTTTTTGTTCCTATTTGAGATTCTAGCAATAAAAAGAGAGAATGAAACTACATGCACTGTGTGTCTGAATATTAATGTCCAGAATTCCAAAGAATATCAATTATAAATGTAATTGTTTAGACAATTTCAGATTCAGTCGTTGCTAAATAATTTCACATTTGCTTCATGTGTAACTCCTTTCTTCCCCATCTGTAGATTTGCTGGCTGTAATCTCACTGCTGGATGCATTGAAGAGTTAAATGCAGCTCTAAAAACAGAAAACTCTTCCCTAAAAGAGCTGGACCTCAGTAACAACAACCTGCAGGATTCAGGAGTGGAGAAGCTCTCTGATGGACTAAAGAGTTCACACTGTAAAGTGGAAACACTAAGGTCAGAATCATACAATTTCATTAGATCATATAATTCTACACTAACATTACAAATGCAAACCAGTACTCCTCTGGCACCACATTTAAATGGGTTAAAAGAACCATCACCAAATTGTCTCTAATTATCTCAGGCTGAATGTTTGGTTTAGTGGGGTTTATAATTATACTTTGTTTTGACTCACTTTTACACTGATACACAAATGCCAAACCCATGTCACTGTTACTACTGTGCTGAGAATTATACACCTTCCACAAAAACCTGCTTAGTGTAATTATTCACTATTGATCAGATATTTGATATCTGATATTGAGTGTAAGTAAGTAACTGAAAAGTTAAGTCAAGACATCAATATTTTATCACAAATCAGTTAAAGTATCTGATTAAATGGATCCACGAACAGAAACACAGGTACCATTCGGCTTGAGGTGGGGGGTGCAATACGGACAGGGAACATCTGGGGAAGCTGACAAAAGGGCTGATTAACAAACAAGACACAGGTGAGGACTAGGGAGGAAAGAAGATCAACAGAACACATGGCACATGGAGAAGGAGAAGGAAAAGCACATGGAGAGGAAAACTAACACAGATGGAAAAGAGAGGGCCTGTGTAGCTGCAGGTAACCATTCTGAGTAGCCAGCTTAACCTGATCCCCCCCCCCCCCCCCCACATTCCCTGTGCTCTCCTACCCCCTACTCAAAATAGCTTACCGCAATCTCACTATCACAACTATTCACAACTGGCTACTTAGAAGAGCATTGTTAGGTTTCTGACAAACATAATATTGTCCATGTCAGCAAAAAAAAACCTTATTTAAATTTAACATGCAGTACATTTAAATATGTTAATTATTGTTTTATGAAAAGGTTTTAAATAGGCTGCTGTGTGACACAAATAAACAGGGAACTCACCATTGCTTTGTCTGTTTACATAAGTAACAGTTAATAATTTAAGATAGTTAATATAGTTGCTAAAGTTAGTATGTGCACCATATTCTAAAATTCCATGCACAATTCAGTACAGTTTAAAACATTTTTCTAGTTTGAAAAATACATAAAACTATGTAAGATGTATCTGTTTGCATTCTTTATTTTCTAACGTGTATGTTTTTCAAAGCTGAGAACACTCAGATACGTTATTTGTAGATTATTAAGCCAAATAATGTGTTTTTGTTCCTATTTGAGATTCTAGCAATAAAAAGAGAGAATGAAACTACATGCACTGTGCGTCTGAATATTAATGTCCAGAATTCCCAAGAATATCAATTATAAATGTAATTGTTTAGACAATTTCAGATTCAGTCGTTGCTAAATAATTTCACATTTGCTTCATGTGTAACTCCTTTCTTCCCCATCTGTAGATTTGCTGGCTGTAATCTCACTGCTGGCTGCATTGAAGAGTTAAATGCAGCTCTAAAAAGAGAAAACTCTTCCCTAAAAGAGCTGGACCTCAGTAACAACAACCTGCAGGATTCAGGAGTGGAGAAGCTCTCTGATGGACTAAAGAGTTCACACTGTAAAGTGGAAACACTAAGGTCAGAATCATACAATTTCATTAGATCATATAATTCTACACTAACATTACAAATGCACACACCAGTACTCCTCTGGCACCACATTTAAATGGGTTAAAAAAAACATCACCAAATTGTCTCTAATTATCTCAGGCTGAATGTTTGGTTTAGTGGGGTTTATAATTATACTTTGTTTTTGATTCACTTTTAAACTGATACACAAATGCCAAACCCATGTCACTGTTACTACTGTGCTGAGAATTATACACCTTCCACAAAAACCTGCTTAGTGTAATTATTCACTATTGATCAGACCGAAACTCTCATTATGCACGCTGTGTTAGGCCATTTAATGAATGAATTAAACCCCCTTGTGATAAGTTGAGTTAGTGTCTGATATTAAGCATAAGTAAGTGAAAAGTTAAGTCAAGACATCAATATTTTCTCGCAAATCAGTTAAAATATCTGATTAAATGGATCCACAAACAGAAACACAGGTACCATTTGGCTTGAAGTGAACATCAATGCAGAAATATCTGTGTTGCAGACTGCCCTTCCTAAATTCAATAAAAAAAAACTCCACTCCACACTGGCACAATCCAAGTTTCACACTACAAATTAAAGCCCTTCAATTTTCCACATGGAAGCAAAAGGGAATCACACACCTCATCTATTTCAGAACAACATATTAATGTAATTTAATGCAATGTTACAGGTACTGTACTCTCCAATATCAACAACTAAAATTAAGAACGAAAGAAAAAAAAAATTAGTAAAATATTTTTAATAATATACTACAGCTATTCATCCAATTCAATAATTATAAAAAAAAGATCTCTAAATCATATTCACTCATATCCACCTTGAATAATGTAATACCACTTCTGACAGCTAAGTGGGAAAATTGTCTGGACCTCTCTCCCAATCCTGGTTTATGGAAACAAATATGTAAACACATTTGTACCATGACCACTAACACAAATTTGCAGCTAACAATATAAAGTTATTCACAGAATTCAATGCAAAATGTTAAAAGTGACTTTGGCTGACATATTGGATTATTTTTTTTTGTTGATAATGCACTTTAGGGAGCACAAACAATCTTCACATAATTTGACTATACCAGTCCTTTTACTCCCTTTGGACCCTTTGGAGTCACAGAGACACTTCCCATCAGTATTCCAACATCAGCACCACTCTTCTTGGTGATATATTTAATATACACCCCCATCTAAATTCAGTATCCCCTTACTGATGTCTCTAGCTGTTACTAATAAAGTAGTAGTAGTCCTAAAGAACAGGAAATCACATCATTGGATTAACTTAATTTTTAAATACAACTATATCTTATAGCCAAGTGTGCCCCTTCCCCCAATTCAGTTGACCCCCTTATTAGAATCTCACTTAGGTTCCCAAGATATTCCGGACCACCTCTTTATTGATGAATAGAATGTATATTTTATGTGTCTGTTGTGCCTGGTCTCTCTTTGCAGACTTGCTTTGTGTAATCTCGAGAAAAAGACGTGTGAAACTCTGGGAGCAGCTTTACTATCAGAGACCTGGACCCTTAAAGAGCTGGACCTCAGTAAGAATAACCTGAGGGACTCAGGAATGAAGCAGCTTTCTGATGGACTGAAGAGTTCAAACTGTACACTAGGAATACTGAGGTCAGAATTGTACAATTTCTATTTATGTTTTATATGTTTTATGCAGTATGTTGTGGAGGGTGGAAGGCAGAGCCAACAACTCTGCCGCAGTTTAGTTTGATATCATTCCCTCTTGATTATAAGGTGCTGCTTATCAGGGGAAATGGACCTAAAACATTTAAAGCACAGGGAATCCTGAGTGGAAGGACGGGAGTGAAGCACAAAGACTTTAGTCATTATTTTAGAGTGTTAATTAGTTTTATTTTGAGATTTATTTTTTTATGTGAGAATAAACACAGATTGGTGAAATCATCACAGTTTGTGTGTGTTTGATATCACAATATATTACATTTGTGAATTAGGGGTGTGTCATTTCATATAGTATGCAAGAATATCGCCAACATTTTTAAATATTGTAAAAGGTATTATGCCCTGAAATATTGTGCATTATCACCCACCCCTAATTATCACATCAGTACTTGTTTGCTGTTTTTATCAAAAGAAAAAATTCACACTGTTCTCATTTTCCATTATACATCTACTAGAGACAGATTATATCAGTCCAGTATAATTTATTTTACTTTAATCCTGGATATATGGAGATAATTGGAGTGCATTATTAGTATCATGACATTGTGGATCATCGACTTCTTACAAATCTGATACAATTGTTGTATTTTTTAAGATCCTAGTTAGGGGTGTGCCATATCATATTCTATGCAAAAATAAAAATTATTTTTTCTTTTGTTGCACTCCTTTTGTTGTTTGATTTATACAGATTTATACAGATTACAAAACAATCATTATGTCGATTGTCATCAAGACATTGGGCTCTATCTTAGACCCTGGAAGTGAGGTGTGTTCATGTAAATTTCTGGCATATGTCCATTCCTATCTTAGCTACGCATGCATGCTCCATTCACCCCCCCCCCTTGTTATGTTCACATGGACATGCAACAGTGTGCATACCCAACTTTTACATCAACAATAAACAGAATAAAAAATAAAATAACATTGCTGTTCCAATAAATAAGCAGGTCAGTTTCCACTGCTGAGAAGCAACGAAGCACAATGCGCCATTAAAATAGCAATCCACCAAAGTCAGAGTGCACCTGGCTCTTAAAAGTAACAGCAAGTGACGCTGATTTTTTTACTGTATGTTACACCAAAACACATCCATAAATAATTGAGAGAATTAGTAAATGCCTTTTGTGTGTTTCAAGCTGTGCAAAGTCAAGTCAAGTCAAGTCAAGTAGTTTTATTGCCAATACTGCAAATGTACAGGACATACAGAGAATTGAAATTATGTTACTCTCCTTCCCAAAAATTACAGCAAGTACAGATATAAGATCATAAATATAAAAATAATGGGAGACACTATATATGTACATTACAACAAGGACACAAATAGACATACACAAGACAATAGTGCAATAGTGGTGGGGGGGATAAGATGGAATGACAGTGCAAGTATAAACAGAACCCGTATGAACAGTAGTGCAAATAAGATATAATAGCTTAAGGCTAGTAAAGTGAATGAGTGCGTAGAGTTTTTAAAGTTCACAGTTTTTGGGGAATTAAAGTGTGTATGACAGTATAAGCAGTAGTAAATAATACATACTACATAGTACTTTTAATGCTTTGTCTACCCTCTTGTTGCAGATTAGCCACCTGTAATTTCACTGGGAAATCTTGCAAATTTCTCATATCGGCTCTAAAATCAAAAATCTCCTCCCTGAAAGAGCTGGATCTCAGCGGCAATGATCTGCAGGGTTCAGGAGTAGAGGAGCTCTTCATGGATCCACAAAGTTCACCCTGTAAACTGGAGATACTCAGGTCAGAATTCTAATTCTTCAGTAAAGAGCGTCCGCAATAAACTTGCTTTGTATGCTTAATCAAAATTTTTACCTTTCGCTAGCACATATCAAAACATTATATTATTGAAAATTAAGTTGCCTTTTAGACAATGCAGACATACATTACTTGTCTGGGAACTTAAAAGTAGAAATGTAGGCAATTGTAACCAATTACAATTAATCAAAGTAAGCAAGTTACTCACCAGGAGATGGTGGACGGCAGTAATCCTGCTCCATAGCGTTAGCGTTTGGCTCGGTTAGCAGGTTAGTCAGGTTTGGTTGTTTATGTTTGCTGTTTGAGCAAAAAGGCACACTGCAGTAGCTCTTGCTATGCTGTTGCATTTTGTCTGTACGTTCTACCTGCGCTGTTTACCCTGCTATTTTAATCTCCACATTCCAAACCCTGAAACGGTATTGGCCGATATCGATACTGTATGTAAGTGCCATTATCGGCGCCTGGCTATGATAAAAACTGGCTATAAAAAAAACACTTTTTTTAAAAAAACACAACTTTTTTAATTTGTACTACTTTTTTAGGGAGGTGGAGTAAATTTACCACAGAAAACGTAAGACTAATTTACAGTAGATAAATGTTGTAACCACTTTAAAGTAAAGCTAAATTATAAAGTGTTTATAGACAGTTTCTAAATGAATTTGTTTGTGTTTTTATTTAGGTTGTAAATACTTTTAAAAGCATTAATAAACAGTGACAACACATACGTAAATAGGGGAGCAGTGACCTGTTGTTTGCCTGTGTTTGTACTGTAAAACCTTAAAGTCTTTTCCATCACTCAGCATTAACAAATCTAATAAAATAATACAGAAAGCCAATTTAGTCATTAAATATATTAGTATACAGTATATTATGATTAATGAGTAAATCATTAATCTGGGTAGTTGTTTTCCTTTCTGTTTACGTGTTATTAATGCGTTTTAAGTACAGTATTTACAATGTGACTGTAGGAAACTTAGATTTCCAGTATCACTTGTTTGCAGTAATAATCACACTGTTTCTACAGTGTGTTTTATGTCAGGTCAAAGACAGTCTTATATTCAGTACAGTCAGAGCTCTCACGTGAATAAATGAACAACAATACCGTCAAAATTCAGTGTTTTCATCATATTCAGATGTGTACATGGCGCAGATTATATAAGGCAAGGTAATCTTTATAGTACATCAGTTTTGTGCAAGAAGTATTGGCCAGTTAAAGTTGCAGTTGCATTTTTTTGTATGCCAGTGATTAAATGATAGGATAATAGCATAATAAGGTGATTTCACCATTTTAAAAGGCAATGAAATGCTAATTATAAGGCATAAAAGCGTAAAATATCAATGCCTTGATTGGACTATAAATATTTAAAAATATTCTTATGAAATAAATGTCACGCTTTGGTCCTTTTCATGGTTCTTTCTGGTCAGTCTCTGTTTTTCCAGTCTGCTTGTTTTCTTTGCCATGGGCTTTTTTAGTGCATGGCTCTGTTTTGTTCTTCCCTTGTCTCCGCCCTAGTCATTAGTGTTTCCACCTGGCTCATTTGTCACCCTACCCTCTTATTACCTTCTCCAGGTGTTTCCAGCCCTCAGTGTGTGTAAATATATAGCCCCTTTGTTTCAGTGTCCCCTTGTTTGTGTATTATGGTTGCTCCTTCATTGTTTCCTGTCCTAGTTAATTTCTTTGTTCTGGTTTGTTTAAGCCCTGTCAGTTTGTTTATCTTGTTTTTGTGTTACGTTTTTGGTTTATTGTTGGTTTGTTTTCATTGTTAAATTTACTTGCATTTACATGCATCCTCTCATCCTTGCTGCAACTATATATGAAACAACCTCACAGGTTAGATGTTTCATATATATATATTTTGCCTTTCCTTTTTGTATTATCTTTGGTTTACTTGTGTATGACCTCCTGCCTAAACACTCTGGTATGTTTGTTTACGCTGCCATTTCGGTTCTTGCTCTGTATGCTCTTGACTATTCTTTTCAGCCTAATCCCTTACTTAATAAATTATCTTTATGGTATCTGCACTTGTCTGTCCCATGTTTGGCTCCCTTGACAAAATGTTGAGTTTGTTTTGTTTGCTGTAACTGTTTGTAAAACAAAAACAAAAAAAAAATGAAAAAAGCACTAACATGGATTGATGGTAGTAATAGGACTGGTCACTGATTGGTCACGTGGAAGATACTTTCAGAAAAGGAAGATTATGGGGATATAGTGAAACAGGTCAGAGGTGGAGGGAGTTCACAGAAGTGTGACAGTCAATATTATTTTACCTTTTTCTCTAATATATTATTTTATATATCTCTAGCTGTTGACAGTGTCCTTATTAGCAATGTTTCTCTCCCCCTCTCCAGATCAAACTTTTGTTTATACAAGTATTTAAATATGTTATACTTTTTCCACTGAAATATTTATCTTTGAGTACCTTAAAACCTGGTGTGTTTTTTTTTTCCTGTGCAGGCTAGCTTTGTGTTATATTGAAGAAAAGGTTTGTGAATATCTGGGATCAGTTTTAAATCAGGAAAATTCCCTGAAAGAGCTGGACCTCAGTAACAATGACCTGCAGGATTCAGGAGTGAAGCTTCTCTCTGCTGGACTGAAGAGTTCACACTGTAAACTGGAGATTCTCAGGTCAGTTCATCCTAGATTTATAAAGAAATAAATGTAAACTGAAGGCCTCATGTGCAGATTTAGCACTACAAAAAATATGTTGTGTTTTTACTCAATATACACTATAAAAATGTTTATTTTAAGAAAACAGGAACATACACAGTGTCACGTAGCTTAAGCACCGGAAACTATTTAAATTCCAACTGTAGCTTTTTTCGAAAATGTATTAGCCTGCTAAAAAAATTGAGTACAAGGAGTACAAGTTAGTTACAAGCCATGTATACAAGCTGCTTTGAAACATAAGGTGTGCCTAAAGATGAAGGAGGAAAGAGATAAAAAGGAAATGTTACCCGTCACCTCTATATACAAACAGGAGAGGCAAGACAGAATTACGTTCTGCAAATGGACATGGACTAAATTCCAAAATTGCAAAACACACAATAAACAATTATTCAGCATCACACACAACTGGTCACCGGTGCAGGAAGAGTATAAGGTCATGCATCACATTTAAGTTTTCATGTTCAAATGTCACACTGACATGTTCATCTCATTAAAATTAATGTTTTTACACCAGTTAATGGAATTAAATGCAAAGCTCTATAAATCTATCATCCAAATGTTGTTATACAGATATATTTTCAGACCAACAGACGCATCTAGATAATCAAATTTCAGTGTATCAGATTTCAGTGTATCAAAGAAGAGCACCAAAAGTTAGTTACCGATTCCAACCTCAGTGCCACAACAGTCAATGCACATACATCTGTAATGTTTATCCATGCAAATACAACTTGATCACAAAAAACAGTGCAGACAATTATCTCAACAACTGTAATTTTACAAACAAGCCTGAAGACTGAACTCTCCCTCTCTCTGTCTCTCTTTCTCTCTCTGCAGATTATCTGGTTGTATGATCACAGAGAAAGGATGTTCATCTCTGGCATCATGTTTGAGTTCAAGCTCCTCCCACCTGACAGAACTGGATCTGACCTACAATAACCCAGGAGAGTCAGGAGTGAATTTGCTCACCCCACACTGCATACCCGGCACACTCAGGTATGAACGACTCCGCCAGTGTGTGTTTTATTGCTGTGTTCTAACTGTGTTTAAGGCATTTTAGTGAAGGAAACAGTTTGTTGATTGTAGTGCTGTACCCGAGAGATTTGAATGTTAAGTATTAATATTAAACTTTTTAGTTCAGAAAACATGTTTTTGATTTCTATTGCTGATTTTCACCACATTAAGAAAGTCTGCAGAGTAACAGGGATGTATTTTGAGGTTTAAAAAATAGTAAAGAGATGCAGTGTATGATTAAGGATCATAATTGCATCCTAGTTTAATTACTGACATATAATGTCAGGCTATCTTACAGATTTGTGGAATAATATGACATATAGTGTTGCCAACACTAGCTATTGGCTGTCCTAAAAGTCGCTAGAATCCGCTAAAGGACGCCATCTTCTAATTCTCACAATACATATTTTTGAAGCTGTAAAAGAATAACGTTGTGGGAGAGAAAAAGGTGAGTAAAAAAACACCCTAAATATGTTCAAACGACAAATTAAGTCTGAACAAATGAACAACTACTGTTGCCTTTGAAATAGGGAGTCACTTCTAAAAATAACTTCACGACTTCATTTTACATTTTAATGAAAATTACATAAATGTTAGCATAAGAGTAGCAGTTAGCAGGAACTGCTATTCTATGTTCAACCCTCCTCCTTTATCTGGGCTTGAGACCGGCAAACTGACTTTAAAAGAGACATTTATCAGAGTCTTAGTTTTTTGTTTTCTTTCTTCTTTTTTGTTTTTGTTTTGTTTGTTTTATTTAATTTTTCTTAAGTTTTATTTAGTTTCAAACCTAATATACAAAAAAATTTCAATGATGAGGTAGCTAACTAGATGTTTAGCTTTTCAAAAAGAGGCAGACACTGTGGACGAGGTGAGCGACAGGCTACGTGGTGAAAAAGGTGAGTGACTGACTGAGACTGTGTGAGTTAAATTCAGTGATTTCTGTTCGTGTCACACTGAAGACGCATTTATATTTACCTCCTGCTCTGTAAATATGGGGTGGGGTCAGTCAGCGGCAGCTTTGGGTATGCGCAGTTCATTTGCAGTGTGTTTGTGCTCTGAGTGTGAGAGACTGCACTGTAAGTGTTGTGGGGCGGGGCTTGCTCGCTGAGGACAGTAACTGAAGAACATGTGTGTTCATCTCAAAGTCTCCAAAAGTCTCCAATAACACCACAAAACTCGCTAGATTTGTCGCTAGTTGCTTTTTAAAAAAAAGTCTTAGAGGGACTGAATAGTCGCTAAATATTGTGACAAACTCGCAAACAAAGTTGGCAACACTGATGACCGACAGCATGCATTTATTTATGTTTAAAAAACGTTTGTGTAACCTATTTTTCATTTTTTATTTCACTTTAAACATTAAAATCGATAAATCAATATTGGTGGTTTAAAATAATTTCTGAAGATTTTTTTCAACATAATAAACCTGCATATGTATATATGAACAAACTATATGACTCCGTAACTGAATTATTTTACATAAAAATAAAATAGTATGCCAAAAACTGTTTAAGAATATCCACAGCATTGCCTGCACTGAAATAGTATTTTCTTGTTTTTAGCAGGATTATTAGTTTTCTGTAATTCTCTTTCGATCTAAACACATTTTAGATGTAAAAGAATAAATATAAAAAATAAAAGTCTTTTTAATGTGATTTAGATTCAAAATTTTGGGAGATGATAAAGCAAATGTTTGTTTTCAGCCTTTTTTTCACTTTGGCACAAAAAGCATGCCTTACACGTCTGGAAACGTGAAAAACATACTAATTCTCGTAACATGAAATAACCCAATCAGTGTGCTCTGACTTTGGCGTGTTGTCCCTGCAGTCTGATTAGCATGGTGGTGTGTTCATGGTGTTAGTGATACAGCAGTACCTCAGTGCCACTGCAGGACTGAGAATAGTCCACCATCAGCACCCTGTAACCACTGACGATCTACAAGGTGTTTCAGCTGTAGATTGGAGTGTGTAAAACAGTGGAGGACAGTTATTAAACACAGTGCTAATACTCACAATATTACAATACTATGCAAAAATATACAAGTTGTGACCAAAATAATGCTAATAATGTATTATTTAGGCTATTCGTAATATATCCCCCTAGCTGCCACAATAATATTAAAAGAATTAGCAACTGAACACAATTAATAAAAAAACACAATAGTGGGTAATTCTAATATTTGGCAGTGCTATCTGTAAAACAGAAATATTTTTTAAATGTAAAAACTAAAAAAATTATGAAATAAACCAGTCCTGATACAGGTGATTAGTGTTGTGTAGTGGCTCAGTGGGGTAAACGTGTAAAGGGGTGTCTCTTGTGCACAGGGATGGGTTTGAAACGGACTTCTCTCACTTAAAATTAGTCTCTTTTTTATAAGGAAAATGAAAGCTTTCAGGAATTAAGAATTGATTTATTAAAAGACAAAATTAAACAATGTTTCTTTTGAGATTTGTTTGTAACTAAGATTATTTTCATAACCCTATAAACCCATGTGGTCTATGAAATAGAGCAAACAATATAAATAAAAAAACAACAACTAAACAAAAACAACAACAACAACAACAATAATAATAATAATTATAATAATAAACAGAGTTCCGTTTACATCCCAAGAAATCTTTACAGTAAAATGTGTGAAGTGTAAAAAGAAGATGGGAGAAGCAACACTGAAGACCTGCCACACTGGAGAAAAGCCATAGTAGAGGAACAGCCAGAGGACCTGAATCTGTGTGATGGAGCATAAGGCAGTAAGAGAGACAGATAAGAGCACAGCAGTGCAAAACCTTAAAGGACAATAGCAGAACTTTTAAACAGTAAAGTGCATTTTAATAACTGCATTAGTCTATCCAAGAACTAATGATGACATGACAGAGAAACAACCAGTAACACAGAAACAACCAGTAACACAGAAACACAACCAGTAACACAGAAACACAACCATTAACACAGAAACACAACCAGTAACACAGAAACACAACCATTAACACAGAAACACAACCAGTAACACAGAAACACAACCAGTAACACAGAAACACAACCATTAACACAGAAACACAACCATTAACACAGAAACACAACCAGTAACACAGAAACACAACCATTAACACAGGAACACAACCATTAACACAGAAACACAACCAGTAACACAGAAACACAACCATTAACACAGAAACACAACCAGTAACACAGAAACAACCATTACACAGAAACACAACCAGTAACAACCAGTAACACAACCAGTAACACAGAAACACAACCAGTAACACAGAAACACAACCAGTAACACAGAAACAACCAGTAACACAGGAACAAACCAGTAACACAGGAACAAACCAGTAACACAGAAACACAACCAGTAACACAGAAACAACCATTAACACAGAAACACAACCAGTAACACAGAAACAACCAGTAACACAGAAACACAGCCAGTAACACAGAAACACAACCAGTAAAAACCAGTAACACAGAAACACAACCAGTAACACAGAAACACAACCAGTAAAAACCAGTAACACAGAAACACAACCAGTAACACAGAAACACAACCAGTAACACAGAAACAACCAGTAACACAGGAACAAACCAGTAACACAGAAACACAACCAGTAACACAGGAACAAACCAGTAACACAGGAACAAACCAGTAACACAGAAACACAACCAGTAACACAGAAACAACCATTAACACAGAAACACAACCAGTAACACAGAAACACAACCAGTAACACAGAAACAACCAGTAACACAGGAACAAACCAGTAACACAGAAACACAACCAGTAACAGAATCACAAGAGAAGTAAAGGCATAAAGGAGCTGATCAGTATGAACACGGATTAGAGCCGTCTCAGTACTGTGCTGACAGCAGGAACCTGACTGAAACTTCTCAAAAAAGTTATTATTGAACAGATTATCTTGCATTTCTGAAGCAACATCCATCTCCAGAGCTTTAGAGACAAATGGTCAGTTTGAAATTGGTCTAAGATTTACTCAGACGGCGCTGTCTAGACCTGGTCTTTTAAGAATGGGTGTAACAGCAGCCAAATTCAGAACACTGGGGACATAAGCAGTAGTAAGAGAGGTTCATGAGATGGGATACAGGTGTAGATATATCAGCAAGTCAGAGATTCAGGAGTGAGGTGGGGCGAGATTGAGTAGGCAGGGTAATATTTAGATTGGGTAATTATCCAATTATCTGGACGGCACAGTTCTGGACTTAAGGGGAGCTGGAGTTTCCAGGGTGTCAGAAACAGACACAGCACAGCAAGAGACAGAAGAGGAGAGTTTACAGATCACAGACAGAGAAGAAGATCTGATTAGAGCAGAAAAGAACACAGAATCTACAGCAGCAGAATTACAGAACAGAATACAGGTTATAGGATGTGATTTAAGATTAGAAAGAGATTAGCTGTAATCAGTTTATGATCTGAAATGCTGATATATAGACCAGAAACCCCAGCTGGATTATTATGATTTAAAAAGATATTAAAGTAAATTCTTGTGGAATCTTAATTACTTAACTCATAAGTTTCTATTACTCATAGTTTCACTGACACGCAGCTGACAGGAACCTTTTACAGTGTTCCCCTTCACATTTTATCCATTATTATGCAATAATTATTATATTTATTATACTTTTATATTTTTAATCTGTTATTCTGTTATCTTTTTTTGTTCATATTTTTTTAGGGTACAGAATCTGTAACATATGTGAGAACACTGCAGTGCCCTGCACCTCTGGGTCTTCCCAATGTAACGGGGTTGAATTATTTTAGCTAATAGTAGCAATAATTCCATATTTAGCTTTGTTTACATGCAGAGATGTTGTCCAATCTGACTGAATTAATTATGATTCTAAAACAGTCTGATGAAAATGCTCACTATCTGATCCAAACCATGACGACCAGCATCATATGAGTTTAGTCAGAGTAAGAGCAGTAGGATATTAGCTGAAATTTATTTAAAGTTAATAGAAGAAAATGTTTTATTACATTCACTGATTAAAGAAGAGATTACTAATGATTACACCAAACCTCTGGATGATACCAGTACCAGTCGTCCCAGTGAAGGAATTTACTGATTTTAACAGGACTGTTTTCAGTGCATATAGAGCACAGCAGCTTCCACCTTTCTCCAGTTCATGGTATATCTAATTTATACTTTAATCTTCATAACGGATGATAAAATAGAAATTCTTAACAGGAGTGTGTGACCTGGGATGCTATTGTAAATAAAGGGACACACATTTTAATTACTTTTATACTTCACAGAAAAATTACATTTAAATTGTGTTTTTGGAACCAAGTCTACTTGATAAGATAATTGTATAATTTAATGTAAAATTCAGGATTGACACGTTACTTTGCATCCTGAGTTGTATACAGACAGATCCCTCAAACAGTGATACGCTCACCAGACCAGTAATCTGCACTGTTTACAGCAGCCATGCACTGAGAAATCCTCTATTAATAATAATAATTAATCCCACAGTGGGGAAAATTACAATCTCCACTTTTAACCTAGCACACACACACACACACTGAGCACACTCAGAACACACACACACACACACACTGAGCAGTGAGCACACTCAGAACACACACACACACACACTGAGCAGTGAGCACACTCAGAACACACACACACACACACTGAGCAGTGAGCACAGTCAGAACACACTCAGTGATGTTGTGGAATATTGGGAGCACCCAGGAGCAGTGAGGATTAAGGGCAGAACCGTGTCGTTGATGGAGCGCTGCTCTAACCACTGAGCCACCACTGCTCATATTCCAGTAATTCTACATGCTGCTGTTGCCCTGTATATGTGGAGAATGTACTGTAACTCTTTGTAAATGTAATGGATGCAGGAGTTTATAGCTGTTATTCTTCTATTTAACTGATCACTTAAAGGATTATCCTCCTCGCTCAATGAGATAAAACTGCATTTATAATGGCCTCAATAGCACTGCTTTCTGAATGTGTTCTATTCTGATTGAGCTATTAATCTGAATATTGTCAGATTATCAGGCTGCATGTAAACGTGGTTAATATCATCACATGATATTTAGCATGTTATAAAATTGTAATTTTAGGTCATACCACACTGTAACCTTCATAGTCAGAGTCATAAACAATATACAGTATTATACAGCAAAATCAACAGCTAGTCAATTCCACAAACACACACCCAATAGAATAGAATAAAACTGTTCCACCAAGGCGGGACATTTTTTTCTCTGGTTTCACCATACAAAGGACAATTAAGTAACAAACACGTCCATAAAAACAAAACAAACAACATATCAGTAAATAACAATAACACTGCTATAAATAATAAAAATAATAAACATGTACAAACCAGGAACAACTTAGTGCAATGTTTTAATGCGTTTGATGGCACCCTTTATTTAGGGCTGCTGGGATACATTTTAGATGCTGGAGTTCCACTAAAAAGGGCTAGCGATGTTCATGCACGTTACATTAACATCTGAAATCTGCACTATTTTACTCTTAATTCCTTTAAATGAACAAAATCACTGTACCAAAATTCACACTGTAATACAATCAGCACCATTTCAGTCTCACATACATAATAAAAAAATAAACAACTTCTAAATATAAAGCTCACATAAAGCTCATTATCTTACATAGCATAAACACTTATTACACATTTCAGTAGTTAAAGCACAGAGAAGCTGATGTTTTTTTAGAGGCTGAATTATAGAAAAAGCTGCAGCAGAGCAGCTAAACTATACAGCTGAGTTCTTTATTAAAACAGCAGGAGAACAGAAACACAAACCCACTTTAAAACCTTTAACCTGCTGCTGTAATAAATCCTTTATTAAAACACTGAATTACAGATCATATAAAAGTACAGAGAGTGAGATTC